>NW_015536499.1:718837-728491 GCF_001515605.1 Sinocyclocheilus anshuiensis | reverse complement strand
TAACCCTCTTGGAATGGCAGAAGTCTGCCGGGGAAACACGGACTCTGAGGTCACAAGGCGCCACGAGCCAGTGCCCAGGAAGATGCAACACTTCTAGTAGAGTGAACTCGCAACCTGAGCGGGCTGGGCACACCCTGTGCCTCATAAGCCAGGGTGATGGCACCCACTATCCAGTGGGCCATCCTCTGCTTAGAGACGGCCTTCCTCTTCTGCCAGCCTCTGTAACAGACAAAGAGCTGGTCTGAGGTCCTAAAGTTTTGTGTCCGGTCTACAGGACGGGACAAAGCAAAAGCTAGGCTGGGTCTGCATCCTCCGGGGGCAGCGCTTGCAGGCTCACCACCTGATCCCTGAAGGGAGTGGTGAGAACCTTGGGCACATAGCCGGGTCGGGGCCTCAGAGTTACCTGGGAGTCGGCCGGACCGAACTCTAGGCACGAATCGTCGACCGAAAATGCGTGCAGGTCCCCTACCCTCTTGATGGAGGCCAGTGCAAGCAGTAGCAGAGTTTTCATTGAAAGAAACTTTAGCTCGACTGACTGCAAAGGCTCAAATGGCACCTGCTGTAGGGAGCAGAACGATGTGATCGCTCGGCTCCGAAGCGAAAAGCTGAATATGCGCTGCATCGGCTGCCTACTTATACTCACGCTGTGATCAGCGGCAACTGGATGCAATAATCGCATGCAAATGTGCATTGGCTCGTTTAGTTTACACTCGAAGTAGATTGGTCTCTCTAAGAGAGATCCCAATTCGTCGGTCATCCGACGTGACGTCGAGAGTGACCGACTGAAAGGGAACTGCTCTTTCCTCACCATTGTTATTTTTGTTGAGTTATTTAGAGGATATACTGCACAGCACATTTTTAAATAATCTTCAAAAAAACTGCTCCTAGCAGCATGGATGGCGTTGTATGCTCGCAAGCAGTATACTTGTGTGCAGCTATTTCCAACTTCTGATTATTCCTGAGAGAAGAATGAAGAAGAATTTTGGTGAGAATACATTGGGACCTTAAATGAGAGTGTGAAGAGTAAACTGTTATAAAAAAGATTAGATAAGACATGATGGTGAATTGGTGGTACAGAGATTAAATGACAGTAAGAGGGTACATTTGGAGTATAGCGATTAACTTGTGGAGGGTGAACTGTGGATGTAGAGATTAACTGCAAGTGTAGAAGGTAAACTAAAGATTATCTGGGACTGTAGAAGCAAATCTTGAAGTGGACTGTAGAAGGTGGGAGTGTACAGATTAACTGGAAGTGTAGAAGATAAACTGGGAGTGTACAAATTAACTGGAAGTGTAGAAAATAAACTGGGAGTGTACAGATTAACTGGAAGTGTTGAAGATAAACTGGGAGTGTACAGATTAACTGGAAGTGTAGAAGATAAACTGGGAGTGTACAAATTAACTGGAAGTGTAGAAAATAAACTGGGAGTGTACAGATTAACTGGAAGTGTTGAAGATAAACTGGGAGTGTACAGATTAACTGGAAGTGTAGAAGATAAACTGGGAGTGTACAAATGAACTGGAAGTTTAGAAGATAAACTGGGAGTGTACAGATTAACTGGAAGTGTAGAAGTTAAACTGGGAGTGTACAAATTAACTGGAAGTGTAGAAGATAAACTGGGAGTGTACAGATTAACTGGAAGTGTAGAAGATAAACTGGGAGTGTACAAATTAACTGGAAGTGTAGAAGATATACTGGGAGTGTACAGATTTACTGGAAGTGTAGAAGGTAAAGTGGGAGTGTACAGATTAACTGAGACTGCAGATGGGAAACTGGGAATGTAGAGATTAAATGGGATTATAGAGGGTGAACAGGCAGTAAAGACATTAGTTGTGAATGGATAGTGAGTTGGGAGTACAGAGATTAACTAGAAATGCAGATAGTAAACTAAATAGAGTCTGGGAGTGAGGAAATTAACTAAGAGTGAGATTAAGTGAATTAAATTGGAACTGGGATTGGACAGATTAACTGGGACTCTGAAGGGTGCACTGGAGGGTGAAGTGGGATTGTTAATATTGAGTGTAGGGCTCTTCAACTCTGGTCTCGGAGGGTCACTGCAGCAGAGTTTAGCCCGAGCCCTAATTAAACACACCTGAACAAGTTAACCAAGAATTTGACTGGGGTTGGAGCTAAACTCTGCATGACAGTTGCCCTCCAGGACCAGAATTGGGAGTTTAGCCATTAACTGTGTGGATAGGGAGTGTACGGATTAACTAAGGCTGTGTCTGAAATCACTGCACATACCCTTATAGTGTACTATTTGGGAGGATAGGCATTTGTTGTGGTGTCTGAAACCCATATTGGACATTAACAAGTGCACTCATTCAATCCCATAATGCACCACAATAATGGGTGTACAACCGATGTAAACTCAACGGGTAACTGCTAGACAATACCCATGCACTGTGAGGATCACACGAAGGAAATACTACGTCTCACCAGAAGATGATGTCTGCAGTACTGTAGGGAAGTAATGTAGGGGAGAGCAAATATAAGGAATAGCAATTAATGTAGGGAACAGCAAATAAAGATATAGGGGGTCAATTTCAGGAACAGTATAGAAGTGTGGATGAATTTGGGAGTGTAGAATTTGAACTGTGAGTGTAGAGACAAACTGGGAGTGAAGGGATTCACAAGAAATGTTAAGGGTTAATTGTGCAAAACTGTAACATCTTTCTCAATATTTGGACACACCAATATCCATTGTAATATTAACTAAAAATAAACATTAAAAATGTCTGTGCAATTAAATGAACATTAATTCAAAGTAAAATCATGATACTGTATCACTATTTAATTAATTAAGTCCCTTGTTAAATAAATAAAAGATGATAAAAAGTTGTTCTTGATAACATGTGTCATCGCTATCTACTCCATGACTTTAAACCAGCATTGAAATTTTTCAAAAGCCGTTGAGGATCTTCTGCTAGTCTTGTTCAGACACGACGATCAATAGCGTTTTCTGCAGGGACTGGATCGGCCGGCAGAACTGAAGATGATATGAGGAGAGGGGAGAGAGGGAGAGGAAGGTCTAATCAATGAGGAGTCTTGAACTTGGGAAACCCTTTTCATGTTTGATATTAAGCTGCGATCTTGCCTGTCGCTCAGACTCCAGAGCAAACCGAGATGATGGGCAGCGGTGTGATAAAATGAGGGAATGTTGGGGTAAGGTGATGCAGTAACTCACTCATGCCAGTATGAGGCTCTAGGAAACCTCTCATACCACATTAGCACTAGGGGTTGTTATTAACAATTGTAAGTTTTATAACATTTAAAGCACAGCTAACAACTTACATTTTTTCTTTTTTCTTTTTTTCTTTTACTTATCATTTTTTTGATCTCTCTTTAAAATTAAGATGGTTTTGAATCGCGTTATGTAATATTAATTTTATTTCATTTTATTCATTTGAAACGTAAGTAATAAAAATCATTGTAAGATCATTTTAGTGCAAGAAGTTACTGGCATCTCCGGGCTCAAAACGGGTGCTTGAAAGCAGTCTTTTTTTGTGAGCTCTGTCTGGACTAGTCTAGCTAATGGATCATTTGCATTATCGATGAGGAAACCCTGTCACCTCCAACATGGACTTTTAAAAAGAGAATAATTTTATGTTAATTAGATATTGATGCCATAATGATTTATTGGCTCCTGAGTGTTGTTAATATGCAGTAGTTGTCGTGTAATGTGCATTTCTAATGACTTTGTATCAGTTTGTTCAAACAAGGGGGAGGATGCGACCCCGGCGAAAGCTTTTTAGCAGAGACACTGATGTTTCACCGATTACGTCATTACATCTTTAAAAAAAAAATGCTCTTAAAACACCTCAGAATCATGTCGAATTCACTGAAATGTGGTGGTTATCTGACATTTTAAAATGTACAGGATTTGTTTGTGAAGTTAAGTGAGTTGAAACATCATGTGAACTCGCATGTCTCACAGTAACGCTCCTCTCTGTAGTGCAGTGGACCAACAGACTGCTCATCCATCTTCCTCTCTGACAGCTTAGAAGTGGCTGCTTTTGCCCTTTTGATTCACAGATGGGGTGAATGTGGCAGTTGTTTTAATTTTAAATGAAGTAGAGCTCTAAAGTCTCAGGAATCTATTGCTGCTTAATCATAGCACCTGCAGATCAGCGTGCACACACATACACACACACACACACAAACACACACATCAGAACCCACCCAATAGTACCAGCCTATCAGAAGATACCCATTAGTACTCATCCATTGGCATCCATCCATGAGCACCAGCATATAAGCATCAGCCCATCAGCATTTGCCCATCAAAATGCTCATCAGCACCCATTAGCGCATTGCAAAGAGCTGCCTGCAGTCTCTGCATTGGAACTTATTCAATAAAAGTGCCCAAAATTTTCCAGGATTGATCACAAGAAATAAAATCCTTCCACTTCTTCTCCTCCAGATCATAAGTCAGCCAGAAAAGTAGAATTTAAATGTACAATAGCGCTGACTAATCACATAAAGTATCTTTATTTTCAAGTAATGGCTAAAATCTTAAAGGGGTCATCGGATGCAAAAGTCACTTTACAAGTTGTTTGAACATAAATGTGTGTTGGAAGTGTGTGTACACATCCATCCTATAATAATAAAAATCCACCCAGTGTTTATTTTTTTTTAAATGCCTATTTTAAAATCCCCTTTCTCAAACCAGGCTGTTCTGAGGTTCCTGTCAGAATGATGTAGTTCTGCACAGGCCCCGCCCACAATAGTTGATTGACAGTAGCGTCTTACCTTAGACCCGCCCTGAGTGAGCTGTCATCAGTCCGCCATTGTGTCGACTCTGGTGCAGGGGAAGACAAGAACTTCTCCGATTAAGCGATTGAGTTGTTCTTTTGTTGGATGTAATAATGAACATAGCAGTCATCATTTACTCCCAACATTTGAGCCGCTGAAGACGCAGAGGATTAACGTTACTTTCGTTTTTTAAGGGAATGTGCCACTCCCGATCTGCCTAAATGTGTCTATGTTCGCGCGAATCATTCGTGATCCAGCTTCATCAACAGAAGAAGTTAGTATAAGGGTTTTTTATGAATCTTTGCAAATCGCCTTTCCTAATCATTTGCTAGTTAGCAAGTTTCGCGGCTCAAGTTTACGGTCTGCTCGTCACCCCACGGAAGAGAAGGGCGGGGTCAGCAGAGCTCATTAGCATTTAAAGCAACATGGAATAGAATGGCTTGCTGTAAATAGAGCTGATTTTGACAGGGTAAAAAAAAGGTGTTTTTGACACTACCATTGAGAAATTTTAACCAAAGTGTGTTATAGACTTTTCATTAAGACCCTAAAGAATCATATTAACTTGTGGAAAATGGGCAGATGGAAGATGACCCCTTTAAGTGTAATATTCTGAAAACCCTGCTGCAGTATTTACTTTTTATTAATGATCGCCAAGGAAAGCATCACTATTACTATTATTCCCAGTGATCATACTGAAGATTTTGCCTTGTTATATATATATATATATAAATTGGGATCCAAGTCATCTAGCACTCCAGCATTTGAATGGTCAAATGTCACTCAGAGTTTCTCCAGAAAAAGTACAAATATAGTATATCATGATCTGGTAAAAATGCAATGTGTTTTAGATACACCTGTTTCAATGTTTTATAAAAAATTTGCTTCAAAAGTCATTTCTACTGAAAAACAAGACGAGACAAAACAATGTAATAAAATTTACTTTTTTGTCTGTGTCTTAAACACTAGAGGCTCATGATGTGAGATAGGAAAAAAACAGACTTAACAGTACAAGTTTTATTATAGACCACTGAATATCATTTTATTCATTGATTTAAAGTAAAGGAAAATGATATTTTACTGGAAAACAAGACAAAAGAAAGATCAAGAAAATTATTTTTGCAGATTATGTTTACATTTGGCATTCATGTGGTCCTTGACACATGAACACACGTCAGAACCCACCCAATAGTACCAGCCTATCAGAAGAACCCCATTAGTTCTATATGTCCATTAGTACTATATATACTATAATATATATATATATATATATATATATATATATATATGCTGTCAATTTAAACTACAGTTAATTATATAAGCAATGTGACAGACAGATATACTTATGTAATTATGTCGGTGTCTTAAATGTGACACTCATGATGCAAAATTACAAGTTTTTTATACACCAACAATTGTTTTTGTATTTCCTCTCATTAAGTTAAATGTTAAGTTAAATAATATTTCACTGGAAAACAAGGAAAATAAATAAATAAATACATACATACATGCAGGGATGGACTTAACCAATAGGCGAGGTAAGCGGCCGCTTAGGGCCCCGGGGAATCAGGGGGCCCCATCTGATATTGGCGAAACATATTTGGCAAATCCACCAGTATGTATTTGTGTTAGAGCGTCAAATATTCACCCACCGCACAAAACGGCGAGTTTTTGTCAGGTGCGGAGTTCTGCAAGCTCGCGAATCCTCTCATTATAACAATGTATATGATCTAAATAAGAGATTCATTGTGCAGTGTAGAAAGCTTATTAGCGGAACATTGTGAGATCGCAATGAAAGGAAGTGAGTGACAGCTTTTAGTGATTATAGACAGAGCGCTCTTTGCGTGCATTCTAAGTTGTTTTGACTGCCTCAGAAAATATATATTCCCCTCAGTAAAGAAATTATTGTGTTTCAAGTCATAATTTTATTTTTCTTGATGTTTCAAAATGACTCTCTTGTGTGCTTTTCCTAGGCGCGCCGGCGCGAACTGCAGCACACTCATATAAATGCACGAATGCAATGACTGGAGATTTTCTCTTAATAGATTACATTTTTGATTTGTTTCTCGGTAAACCCGATCTTATACCTTAAGAATACTTGGAATATGGAACGAGTTGCATGGGATAATGTTTATGACATCTGAGTCCTATTTGTAAAAAGATTGAAGAAGTTTACAATTCATTAAATGGACAAGTGCAAGCATTTTTTTTTATAATGTCTTCTTTTGTGTGGTCTTTAATATGGCTTTAGAACAGCATCAGGTTGACTAATTATTTACTTAAGTTGTGAAGGGGTAATAGTTATAATAAATAATAGTTATAGCTATAACCTATGAGAGAGAGCGAGCGAGCAAAATAAGGGTTAGGCGTAAAAGAGCATATAGTTATTGTATTGGGGCCCCATACCTGAAATTTGCTTAGGGCCCCAAAATCACTAAGTCTGCCCCTGCATACATGCATACATACATAAATGATTCATGAATTATTCTTTTTTTAATTTCTGTGTCCATTTGACATTGTGTTGCATGCTGTGGTCACTGCTGGCTTTCTGTGTTGCAGGTCTCCGGACAAACTAAGCACTGGGCCAAAACAGGTGAGAGTCAGAGCAGAAGTGACACAATGACTGTTCTGCTCACCGATTGGCCTGACACTTTCACTCATTCTGAGATACAGCGGCCTGTCTGTCTGTCTGTCAACAATGTCAGAGAGACACAGTGAGTGACTGACAGCCCAGCGCAGCACCTGACACCTGGGACAACCACATTGGCGTGACGCTACTGTGCTGCACTGAGCAGTGTGTGTGTGTGTGAGTATCCACCTTTGTGGCTGACCATTTATCAGTGGTATTTTTCCACCATTTAGACCTGTCATGTCACCACGTTACACTCATTTGACACGTGAACTAAACTGCTTCAAATTGGAGGTTAGTGAGGTCTCGTGCACGTGTGTGTGTGTGTGTGTGTGTGTGTGGCTGTCGGCTCATACTGTGTACATGCAAAACAGACAGCTGTATACTTACACAAACATTATCCTCGTGCGCGTGTGTGTGTGTGTGTGTGTGTGTGTGTGTGTGTGTGTGTGTGTGTGTGTGTGTTTAAAGGAGGCTGTCGGCTCATACTGTGTACATGCAAAACAGACAGCTGTATACTTACACAAACATTATCTACACACATCATGACTATGTTACTGCATATTAAACTTATTGATATTTTAAAATGGAAAAATAAAATCCAAAAATTAAAATTCTGTCATAAAACAACAATTTTTATTTTATTTCCTATTTGAAACCTATTTGAAATGCAACACATGAGGTCATGTAACAACAATGTTGTTACTGTTTGAAACTATTAACTAATGAAACTGCTATTAAGTCCATAAAGTATACAGTTTCATATACTATTTAAAACACTGTTATGATGTATATAAATAATGTTGAGGTGAACTATACCTTTTAAACGTGATGCTCAAGATGTGAGATGATAAAAAAATCTTTATTTATTTGTTTATTTTGTGTGTAAAAATTTAATTTAAAATATTTTCAAAATACTATATTTTGTTGCAGTTCCATTTATTGCCACTGGGAATGTAGTGTACTTACATTTAATTTTTAAATTAATTTTAAATAGCAAACAAAATTAACAAAAGTCAAGTTCTAGCAAAAAAAGCTGCCTTATCTTTTTCTGTTAAATGTGTGGCATGTTAACTGATCTCTTTATTAATGCGACGACTATAAATGTATGTAAATTATTTTTGATTGAACTATCACTTAAACGTGATGCTCATGATGTAAGACGATGGAAAAACATTATTAATTTACTTTATTGTCAGGTCTAGAAGAAATGTCTTCTAGATAGTCTGACCAAATAATTAGTCAAGAAGATTCAAATGTTCAAATTCACAGTTTACCTCCAGGTTTGTTTAGCAAAATGGAAATAAAAGGTCAATTTGAGCACATTGCATTGTGGGACTGTGAATACATTTTAGCAATTAGGTCATCTTGGTATTTTATGTATGCAGATAATCTGCATACTGTATTGCAGAAATAGAATGTGTTAGTATGTTATTCTAAACATAACCTTGCATGCATGTTTTTGTCTGTAATTTCATGTGTGTTGAACACGCCTGACAGACAGACATTATGTTCGATCCTCATTAATGGCTAAAGATAAAAAATCTAAAGACTTAGAAATCACATTCACAAAGACAATGTCTATTATGTTTCATGTCAGTGCGCATCTGTCTTTGCGTTGTCACTGAGATCTCAAACAGATAAACTCCCTTTTTCCTCTGGGATTGTGGGATAACACAGGCAGCCAATTTCCAGCCCTTGATTTGATTGATAAATCCTCAGTGACAAGAGAGAATAAAAGAGCCCTATTTGCTTTGATACATATAAATAGGAAATTAAGCAGCAGTATTGTCAGGGTTAATTAGTCGACTGTGAGGCGGGATGTCTGGCCTGTTTGACATACTGAAATTCCAGTAAGGCAGGCAGGCACACACACACACACACACACACACACTACGGAGTAGCTACACTAATGGCTTTCTTCTGCTGTTCTTGTCTCTGAAATAGAGTAATGTTATACATACTCTGAAATAGAGTAATTAATGTATGATTACAGCACACAATTTAGATGTGCATATACATTGATCAGGTGGGAGTTTTCTTTTTTTTTTTTTTTTTTTACTCTTTTTCCTATACAGGGCCGTCGTCAGCAGGGACAAAGGTGGTGACGATTCTAGGCTGTTGGGGGCCAACAGTGATTTCAACTAAAGATCAAATTCTCAAAACTTGATATTCCAGTGAAACAACTTTTTCTGGTGACATATGCTGGATTTCTCCAATTATGTAGTGCACTTAAAGGGTTAGTTCACCCAAAAATGAAAATTAGCCCATA
>NW_015536499.1:704549-718414 GCF_001515605.1 Sinocyclocheilus anshuiensis | reverse complement strand
CACCCTCAAGCCATCCTAGGCGTATATGACTTCCTTCTTTCAGATGAATCCAGTCAGAGTTATATTAAAAATTGTCTTTGATCTTTCAAGCTGTTTAATGCCACTCAGCCGTGTGAAACACTTTTATTATGGATGGGCGCATTTTATTTAACTGCTTTTGGACTGATGCACTGCAACACACAAAGGCCTCCTGTAGCGAATTGATGTGTTTTTTGTATGAAAAATATCCACTATATAATATATTCCTGGCGGATGACGTATGAGGTCGGCTTTGCGCATGCGCCGCTCAGAAGTGACGAACGCAGAAGCGCAGTGGAGAGATCAAAACAAAACAACGGTCACTAATTAGAAGTACAAAACGAGGATTTGTAAAGAAGAATGTCGGAGGATTTCGATATAAGCCAAGAGGAGACTGGTTTTCCTTTGCTAAAGTAAGGAAGCTTTGCTTCCTTTGCTCCTGTAAACAAACGTTGGTTTTCACGAGACTCACCGGCGCATGAGCAGCGCTGAACTCATACGTCATGCTTCCGGAGCTGCTTCCAGTATACAACTGTTGGCGCAAGCTACATTAACCCTTTAAACTCTGCCTCCTTACAATCTACTGTAAACCCACATTCAGATCTGCCCCCAGTTAATAACCAAAGTCTCACCCTACATGCTTTTATTTAATTTTTATAACATTTTTTTGATAAACCATTTCACTCAGATGTATGTCACAGTATGGAAGAAGATATCTCTCTCTATTTCCCTTTCATCATGACCTCAAGCAAGATACTTGCACTTGAGATGCAAAATTTTGAAAGATATTAATATTTATCCATTTGGCAATTGTATTTTTCTTGTTGTAAACAAATAAGCAAACAGAATATAATGAGGTTTATGCTATAAATTTCATTCAAAAACTTTTCATTCAAACAGATATATAAATGTTAGGACAAAAGTTCCTTACCTGTCTCTTGAAGTCAGTCTCGTGAATGCATAATACCTAATGTATCCAGTTTGCTCGAAGACAAGACAGCATTCCACTCAAAAGTGCATCCCACATCCCTCGAGAGTAGGGATTGCGCCAACGGAGCTTTCATTGAGAAATCCTTTCAATGCGCACATTCTGCTCCCTCAGGAGATAAATGTCCGTGCTCCTAACTCATGTACAAACAAATGGTCTCCTGAAGACATATTTCACAGGTGCCCTTTTATACTCTCGGCCACACCAGTTGTGACGTCATAGGCTGCCGCCTGCCAATGTCAAGTTCATTGTCGTGTTTAGACTTGAAACTTTGCACTATGTGCACTTACTGTGTTTATTTGCCTCTTTGATGAATCGCTTGTTGTACTTCTCAATTGAAGTTGCTTTGGATAAAAGCATCTGCTAAATATAATATAAATGTAATGTAGACTCATGCTTCAGACACCGGTCATTCCAGAGGCATTCCCCATGGCACAGACTAGGGGAGGCAGCGCGAGTTCCCTTTCGAAAGGGAACCTTTTTTTTCTTAATGTGAAGAACATTTCAACAATCTAAAGAAACTTTTTTTTCCACTATAAAGAACATTTTTTTTCTTTATACCGATACTGGTATCGGTATCGGGCCTGATACAGAGCTCCTGTACTCGTACTCGTACTCGTTAAAATGCCCCGATACCAAACGCCGATACCACACAGCATGTGATCAGTGCCATATTCAGACCAAGAAACGCCAACAACAGAACAACAGACAGCAGAATGGAGTTAAGGATGTCTACTACGAAGCATATGTATGCAATGAATATAACGTTAAACATTCAGTATTAATGCCTGTATAGCTGCTGTGCACGAGCTGATAAACAAAGCACGCTGAGTGGATTGAGCGCGTGGCGGCGCAGATGCGCGAGCTTGTCGAGTGAATATCCCTTTCTCACAGACATCACTGGAAAGTTTGTAGTTCGGTCGGATATGTAAAAAAACAAGTAAGTAAAACAATGCACAAGTTACTTAACGGTAGTAAGTATTCATAGTTGTGCAAATACTGTCATACTAACAGCTGTCTGAATAATTTTTGGTTGATTGTAATCAACCAAAAGGTATGCTAAAGACATACCTTTCTATCAAAGTTATCTAACATTATCAAGCTGAATTTGTTCTGACACAGTTTAACTCTGAGTTCTTGTCATATTTTATTACCATTTTCTAAACTATAGCGAATAAACTGTGATAATGTGAGAAATGTTGACGGTGTCTGAATAAATTTTGGTTTGACTGTATCTATTTGATAAATGAAGTTAACCAACTAACAATATACATACTCTTTTGGTTTCTGTACCCAATATTTAAAAAATGTACAAATGCAATAAAAATATTGGTATCGGTACTCGGTATCGGCAAGTACCAAAAATAAAAGTATCGTATCGGGTGAGTACTGGAAAAAGTGGTATCGGTGCATCCCTACTATTCAGTAATATCTGAATAACTTGTCACTTGCATTAGTTCACCCAAAAATGAAAATTAGCCCATAAATTACTCACCCTCAAGTCATCCTAGGTGTATATGACTTTCTTCTTTCAGACGAATCCAGTCGGAGTTATATTAAAAATTGTCTTTGATCTTTCATGCTGTTTAATGCCACTCAGCGGGTGTTGCATGCATCAGTCCAAAAGAAGTTAAATAAAATGCGCATATCCATTAAAAAAAGTTTCTCACACGGCTCCGGGGGTGAACAAAGCCCTTCTGTAGCGAATCGATGCGTTTTTGTAAGAAAAATATCCATATTCAAAACGTAATAATCACTTTAATTTGATCTTTGTACTCAATTTACTCTAGTGTACCTCAAGAAACTGAACTTTGATGCTTTTAAGTGTTTGTACAGGAAGTCCACAGTACGAAACTCTCATTAAACACACAGTGACATTGAGTGGAGGACTATGAGTCTAACTGCAGAATCACACAATCTAACGCTAGCGCTCAAATTATTCCCTTGACATTGAACCCGCACTTGTTACCAACATGTGAGCTGAAATGACAGAGAAAGAGAGAGAGGACACGAGGGAGAGCCATAAGTCATTATCCGCTGGAAATAGTACACCATTGAAAAGATAAGCACAACAATGACTTCCCATCCCATGATACATCACAGGATTTGCCATGTTATTTCCACCCTCTTATATATGGTTCCCGTTATTGAATTTAGCACTGGACAAATAGAGAAGGATGGTCAGACCTGCTCACAGGGTTTCTGTCACATTATCTCAAACTGAACTGATAACATCCAGGAGTTTGTTTGTGTGTGTGTGTGTGTGTTTAGAGAGAACTGTGTAACTTCACAAGTTAATGCGGCTCCAGACTGGGCACTGACACCTACACTGGTAGCCAGTCCACGGCAGTATAGACTTGGGGGCCTTTATAAAAGGTCTTTTGACTTGAGCCAGTAAACAAACACCCTCCAGAAAACCTATGAACTAGGAGCGATTGATTGAAGATAAGAAACACTGGCTAAAATATGACAAATCTCTAAAGTTCCACAAAGAAAACAAAACATTTGTTTGATTTTTTTAATTTTTAATTTGTTTGTTTGTTTTTATTTATTTTAATTTAATTTTGGGATTTAGCACAGATATAAGATAAACAACAGAAATAAATATAAACATTCCACAACAAAAAAGTAAAAACCTTTGTTTGTTTGTTCATTTGTTTGTTCTGCATTTTGGGATCTAGAACAGACAGATAAAATACATAAATAAATATAAACATTCCACAAGGTAAATCAAAAACTAAACCTTTATTTTTTTTGTTTGCTTGTTTGTTTGTTTTCATTACATTTTGGAATCTAGCTCAGACATCATATAAACAACATACTTAAATATAAACACTCCACAAGAAAAAAATGAAAAGAAAACTATTGCTTGCTTGTTTGTTTCTAGAGCAGACAGATAAGTGTCACACCCCTGGACTGTTTGTGTGTGTGTTTTTCTCCCCATGTGCTCCGTGACCTAGTTTTCTCCCTTGTTTGATTGTGTTTATTCAGTTCAGGTGTGTCCCGTTAATTACCCTCGTTTAGTTCTGTATTTAAAGTGTTGTCTGTCCCTTAGTTCCTTTGTCCGGTGTCGTCGATGCTATGTGTGTGTTCCTGCCTGTCCCGTGTTACCCCCTGTTTGGATTAATAAAGACTGTTCTTCGTGACTCTCCTTCGTCTCTGCTTCCTCGACTCCCCACAGTAGGCACCCTGACAAAAAGAGACATAATTAAATATTAATGTTTCACAAGGAAAATAAAAAAACAAAACATCTTGGGTTACGCATGTAACTATGGTTCCCCAAGAGGGAACAAGACACTGTGTCCTCTATTGGACACTATGGGGACTGCCGCCAGCAGGACTGAAGCACGTGTAAAACAACTCCAATCCTATTGGCCCACGTAACCCATGATGTCACAGACGGGCTCCCAGAAGCCAACTTGGTTGTCTGAATGAGACGTGAAAACAGGCAAGCCCTAGGCCGTCACATTCCCTCTTGGAGAACCATGGTTACATGCATAAGACGTTCCCCTTCTAGGGAACTTGCACTGCATCCTCTAGTGGACACTATGGGGAACAAAATGCCCACTCAGCCATGCCACAGCGCATGCCTGTTCATCTGGTGAGACAGCACCAAGAGAAGTGACAGGCATACACCGAACCTTTCCTCAGAAAGGGGGCAAGCCACTGATGCCTGGGGCCACTAACATAACTCGGAAAAATGGGGAACCCAACCAATAGGAGGGACATCCCATTAACCAGGCAAAGAACACAGCTATCCTCAGAAGTCTATGCTACAATGAGCCAAAGCAACATGCAGGGCCTAGGGGGACCATCACTTAAAAACCCCATAGAAAGGAGGGCGGGTGTTAGCTCACCCCTACTACCTGACTAAGCTTAAGGGATAAAGGAAGTAGATCATCTATTAAAAACCCCAAGGCAAGATGAAGAAGAGGCTCAGAGGGCTGCCTACTTGAAAAACCATGATAAGGGGGGCAGCCCTACAACAGAGTACTTGAAAAAATCCTACATCACACGGCGGGGACGGTGAGGGATGAACTTTCTGTAAGGAAGTTGGACCGCGCCTTCACCTCCCTGAACTTCTCGACGACCACCTCAACGAAGGTGCCGAAAAGCCCAGAAGGTGACAGCGGAGCATCAAGATGAAAGGCTTTTACCTCTCTTCCGATATCCGTGAGATTTAACCACAAATGCACCTCCGTAACCACCAATGCTTAGTGGCGCGAAGAGCCAAGTCTGTGGTGCGGCGCAGTTCCTCGACTGCCCCAGGAGACAAACCTTGCCCTCATCTGAGTGGGGAGATTCAGTGCTCACACTCTCATCTCCATCGTGAACCACTTTCACCAGATGAGCCCAATATAGCGCTATCCGTGGGATCAGATGACCCAAGAGAAAGAGTATCTGGATTCCGCCTAACGCCTCGAGAGCCGGAAATGCTCATGCGAATGCTGACTATTATCCCTCGGGAGAGAACAGAATTAAAGGAATTCCTGAAAAGGAAAGCACTTCCCTTCAGATTCCTTCTATGCCCCGCCTACACGGGTAGTAGCTGCTAAATTCTCATTCCTCAAAAGAGAATTAAGCATATGAGGCATATCTCAGCGTGATCGCATCACGCAGCATGCATTTAGCTCCCCCAAGAGCCAAACACACTCTGTTCAAACACTAGATTCCCTCAAAAATCAAGCGAGAACAGAAACTGCTTGCGAACGCATTGCATTGAGTCTGTTCAACTCCCTCGAGAGATGAGCATGCTCATGCAAATGCTATCTACAACCTTGAGTAAAAGGCAAAGCTTTACCTCTGCTCTCAGTAGCCCTGCGAATGCATCACCATGAGCATATCCCACTGTCTCAGGAGTCAAACGCATATTCACGCTTATCCACGCCCTTCTCAAACCTCTCTGCAGCGAACGCTGTGCCTCGGCAGCAGTGGGACTTGAACCGCTAGACGCAGATGCTCGTGCCTTATCCCTCGAGAGGAGGGACAAATGCAAACGGAACTTTCTCATTGGAAACTTGTCACAATGAGTGCATTCAGAGCCCTCGAGCACCAAATGCACGTGCTCCTCACCAAGACACATAGACACACATAGATCGTGTGTGTCCACGGGTGTCAGAAACTTAGAACATGGAGGCACACACTTTCTAAAATGCTCACTTGCTTTGGTTTTCTCCAAAACGCCTTCACATGCACTGTCAAACAAACGGCTCCTGAAGACAACAAAAGTTGGTGACGTGTTCGGCAGGTGCCCCCTTATGCTTCCGGGCGCCTGCCTGTGACATCACGGGCTACGTGGATGAATGGGATTGGAGTTGTTTCATACGTGCTTCAGACACCGGTCCTGCTGGTGACAGTCCCCCATAGTGTCCGCTAGAGGATGTAGCGCGAGTTCCCTAGAAGGGAAACCTTTATTTTTCATTTGTTTGTTTGTTTATTTATTTATTTATTCATTGCATTTTGGGGTCCAGCACAGACATATCACATAGCATACATAGTTATAATAGAATAATATAAAATGTCAATAATAATAACAATAATAATAAAAAACACCGTAGAAACCAGCCTGAAAACCCTAGGAGCTTTTGAACCGATATAACAACACACTGGCAGCCAAAACACTGGAATTAGCTGGAATTTTCCACAGGCAAATATCACTCACTTTTTCTTCAAAAGATGCACATATATAAAAATGTTTCCATGCTAATTATCCAGGATATTATCATATCATAATACATCCTAATTGTTTTCAAACTCTAGTTAAACATCTCCTGGCTACTCCTCAATCACAAGTCACAACATTATATTTTCAGTGATTACATTTTACACAATAACAAATAAAATGCATTTTCTCTCCATTGCTGTCTGAATTTAAGAACCAGCAGACAAAAAAGGACTCTCGTTTCCTGTCAGAACTTCTGGTGATCACTACGTTTGATTAAAACAAAATCTTTAATTGTATGCTAATGTATGTATAAGGGTAGAATTGATCTGGGAGTGGAAGGGATGTGATGTAAATGGGAAAAGAGAGGGAAATGTGACCTATTGAAGAGACACTCGATTCTGTGTCACTTTACGACCAGACCTCATCACTTAGTGCAGTGTGATAACCTCATACAACCACCTCTTTAATTTAAAGTCATCTGCAGACATAGCCTGGCCCACAGCCGTAACCAGCTACAGCCTCAGATATATGTAATGCCTGTCATAACAGCAATTATAAAGATAAAAGCTGCTTTTTGGTTGGTGTAAGTCAGCCCAAAAGTTTGTCCATATTGATACTCGTGTATATTTTACACCTTCAAACCTTGTAGATATGGTCTAAAATTACCAATCTGCCAATAGCAATTGTATTGAGAACAAGCACAGAACTGTATTTTTCTTCTTACTATTGTTATTATTATTTGTATTATTAAATATGTATTTATTTATATATTGTAATTGATGATAAAGCCTGCATTCATCCTCAAGCATTACAGTACTCATGCAGAAGTGAAATGCAGCGGGTTATTTGAGTGTTTCTGCAACATTAGCTTAACGCTAGTGTGTGCTGATGTGAATTGACAGCTCACACACCCCTCACACTAGTGTAAGTTTCACCACCATTATTAGGAATGGCGGAGCAGATTAAATGTGCAATTCCCTCAGAGCCGGTGCGGAATCCATCTGCATCTCTGCTTAATTGATATGCTAATAGTTTTTGCTAATTAATGGAATCGTTAAATTACAAGATATCTTAATGTTTGATTGCCAGCTATGGATTAAGATGACATTTATGATAAGAGATAATTAATTGTCACTGTTTACAGAGATGGTATAGAGCGGCTTGTCGGGAAACTAAAAGTTTGTTGCAGGCTACATTTATGCTAACACAACTGTCTGTACCATCTCTGTGCAACATATATATAGCATCCAAGTTACACCCTTTCATGTTTTTGGGACATGCACACACCGTCATTATACCTCAAATATGTCTGTAAAACATGTTTCAGAGATTTTGGAAACAGTGATACTAATTTGTGTTTATTTCCTCTTGTTCTCACGGAGACTCTGAATTG
This sequence comes from Sinocyclocheilus anshuiensis, assembly GCF_001515605.1. NCBI lineage: Eukaryota > Metazoa > Chordata > Actinopteri > Cypriniformes > Cyprinidae > Sinocyclocheilus > Sinocyclocheilus anshuiensis. The sequence goes on along the minus strand of NW_015536499.1, from coordinate 710,350 downwards.
CACGCGGTCTTTGATCTGTGCTCTAATTAGTTCCTTTCCCCCTAAAGTATTTCTTATTGTATTTTCATTAATAACAAAACAAGAAAAGAAGCATGTTTGCCCTACGTCTTTTGTCAGCATTTTTTTGAAAGTGAAGTTCTCAAAAATACATTTTAAGACAGTAAAATGATAACTTATGTAAAACTATGACTGCGACCACCTTTTCGTCTGCTTTACTAGAGCTCAACTCCAAACTAATTAAAGTGCTCTATATTCCGAATCTCTCTCTCTCTCTCTCTCTGGACAGTCCGGTAAAGCTGAGCAATTTGATTACAGGCGTGGTGTTCAGGCTCTCTTAAGACCGCCGCTGAGGGAGATGACAGCTGATTGGACGAAGATGACGATTAGTTAGACACTAATACATTTTAAGACAGTAAAATGATAACTTATGTAAAACTATGACTGCGACCACCTTTTCGTCTGCTTTACTAGAGCTCAACTCCAAACTAATTAAAGTGCTCTATATTCCGAATCTCTCTCTCTCTCTCTCTCTCTCTCTCTCTCTCTCTCTCTCTCTCTCTGTGTATTCTTTGCCTTCAGTTTGATCAAAGTACCCAAGACTTCTGAAAAAATAAAACATTGCAGTGTGTCATGAGAGGTTTTAGTGATTTTATCACAGTATAAAATATAAATAAATCAATAAATAAAAACAACTTCAAATCTGCATCCAAAATCGCATACTGTCTAGTAGGTACTATATTTGGTTTGAACATTATCACTGTCATTCATAAATCTTCTCCTGTGACTTCATGGGATAGTAAAGTGTCCATTTAAGTAGTAGGTCATCTGGGTACTTTTGGAATTAAACTTAGCAGGGTAGTGGTTCTCCAGGAGCAGGGTTATAGACTTATACTATATAGTATGGAGGTAGGCATATTCAGATGCAGCAATAGACTGTATATAGATTGCAAGTGATGCCAGTCACAGGTGTGCATATATTTGACTTACGATTTTCAAGTGGAGAACAACAAAAGACTACAGACTGCATTCATGGAAGAAGCCAAGTCTCTGTTCCAAATCTCTGGGCTCTTTTGATTCTTTCTGGTAAATAAGTACCTTGAGACACCCAGAACACCCTAGCAATGGGAACACCTGGCCTTCGTTACACTCACCCACCGGGTGTACCTCACTCCCATCCGGGTCATGGCACCAATGAACTCAGCCTGCTCCAAGTAGGGCTTAAACCGGCAACAGCCAGCATGGGATGCAGATGCACTAAGAAGGACACTAAAGACTGCAGCTTCTAGCATCAATCACAAGTACACCTCTTGAGGTTTACCTGCACAGCTCATACCAGTTGGTCTCTGTTATACACCCCTCTAAACCTCACTCCCATCCGGGTCACGGCACCAATGCAACCGGTTCCACTCAGCCTGCTCTAAGTAAGTTGAATTGTCAACAACTGGTGGATGCACTATCAAGAACGCTAAAGACTGGTGCACCTCTTGAGGCCAGAGGAGTGAGGTTTATCTGCACAACTTCAACCAGCTGGCCTCCGTTACATGTGGTGCATACAAGTAGAGCACCTCTTTACTTGAATTATGAAAGACTAAAATCTTCAAAACCATTTGTCAAGATTATCTTTAAATAAGATAAACTAAATCAGCAGTGGTAGCAATCAACAGTGTAAATCATGGTAAATTCATGCAGGTGCAGTTAATAATGCACATGCACATTTTGGAGTAAACAAACTATCTTGGTTCTTTTAAATGACTTCCAAGCTGCAACTTCCATTCCTACAGCTGTGACAGCTTCTCCTATACATTTCCAGTGGTTTCCTCCACCTTATACTGTCTTTGGTATCACTCACAAGTTAAGAAAAAGTGAATATCTCCTATTTCATTTGCGTAATATCGATTCTCTTCTTCTTTTAATTTTTTTAATGAAGCATGGATATATTTAGTATAATTTGACTTTGAATTGTAATTTTATGTTTTCTATTCTCAAAGCGTTTCCTTAAAACAAAGTGTCTCAAGACAGCAGTCACAGAAACAAGAGAAGAGATGCTCTAAATGTAGACAGATCCTAATATGAGAGAACCTTCATTCTGACAGTGATGCTCTATGCAAAACCATGTCATTAGAGCTCTTCAATTAGATCACTGTCTCCCTCCCATCCAAGTGTTCAGCGGTGCACTAGAGAGCATTGGAAGTTTAGAATCTAGGGGGGAGGATGGGGAAGTGATGTGCTGGTGAGAGGTGGGATGGGGGAGCATTTGCAGAACATGACAGCAGCGGAGATGACAGCTGATTGGACGAAGATGACGATTAGTTAGACACTCTGGTGAAGGGTCCACTCTCGCTTTCACATAGGAGATTTACCATCAAAAGGCTGTCAGTGATTTGACTATCCTGGCACACCAACTGCACTGCAGAGCACACTACCTTTACCTACCTCTTCCTCCTTACTTCAGAATTACCATATTACTGATTTCCAGCAGCTATTATGCTATCACTTGTGTGCCTTTACCTTAGAGCAGGGTTTCTCAAACTTAACTGAAACCATTTATAACCAGAAAGTGTTGCGATCTCTGCTTAAATACATAATCCTGTAGTTTTCTCTTTACACTGTTTGCTTTCACTCAAATGTTACAATGTTGTGATTCATTTTGTAGGTTTTGACTCAAATCTTAGAACTCTTCATTCAAGAAGTTGCTGAAATGCTGAATGGGAAAAACACTTGCATTGTCATGCTAGAATCCACCAAGCGGTTGCTGTTTCGCAAATGTCTGTCAATTTTTGCTGTTGTAGCTGATAGCATAAAGATGTAAGTAAGAATTAAACTGTATTTTGATATAAGAATAAAAAGCCTTAACTGGACACCAGCTATCCTCCCAAATAAGCCAGCTGACCACAAGCTTGACAGCCAGTTTAAACTACCAAATCAGCTTAGGCTGGATTAAGATTTCGGACATACTACTCTTCCCAAATGCTGTTTCTTGCCTACTATATTGTAAGGAAGTATTTGGATGCAGCCAAAGAAAGAAAAAAAAGAAGTGTTTCATTTATTTTTAAAATAAAATTATGTGAATTATGTAATTTACGTTCAATACATTAATTAACATTTTTATGAACTGCATAAATTTGTGTAAAAAATATTTAAGATACGTAAATCATCAAGCAGAATTGTTGGATGTCCAATCTGTCTCCAAACAGAATACACAAAACTCTTCTTTCAGCAGAATTGCTTTGGGGTCCAAAGGGTATTGGATTTTTAGGTGGGACAACAGTCTTTTAAGGATTTTCTAGTAAGGACGACAGCCCGTAAGGATTTAAAATTGTTTTAAATATGTATTATTCAAATTTGTACAACCTCTTTTGTCCATTTTCGTACAATTTTCTCTGCACACCACTGACAGGTAAAGTTAGAGATGAAGTCTCATGCTTTTATCATTCAAATCGTACATTTAAGACAAATCACATCGAACAAATTTATATGAAACTGAATAACTTCTAAAACACATGTTTTCTTGTAGGATCGGACTGGGGGAGATTAACTGGCAATCATTTAAGTAGCACCTAGAAGTGTGATCTCATCTGTCTAATGCTTAAGATCTGGTCTTTGGTCTCTGGGTATCACAGTACTTATGTGTAGGCCTACTGTTAGCAACACTACCTATTTTATAAACATGGGGCCTTTTTTGATAATTTTGTCATTTATGTCTTTAACTTTGCGTCATTATATTAACAATAATAATAGTAAAAAAAAAAAAAGAAATGTGTAGAAGAATGGGAAACTGTCACCCACATGAGCACCACAGCATAATATTAACAACTAGTCCACAACTGCTACATGCAGGCTATTCAACAGGGTTTCCTATTGCTATGTGGAGAAAAAATGTTTGTGAAAAACATAAACTTTAAAAAATATTGTTAGAATCCAGGCATATTTGTCTCTGTGTGTGTGTTTGTGTGTGTGTGTGTGTGTGTGTGTGTGTGTGTGTGTGTGTGTGTGTGTGTGTCTTGCAGTCTAAAACTAGATACAGCCAAGCGCTCCTCATTCAAAGAATTCAGCTGTAGAGGTTTATAGAAGAAAACATTCTCTAAGTCCAAGCGCGTCTCTGCAAACAAGGGCATACGCACTCTGACACAAATTCCCAGGCAGAACTGCGAGCCTTTCTGCTGGTTTCCAAAGCAGAGCTCTTTTCTGAACATCCACAGCGAGCTCTCATCATTTACACACATCCGGTAGCATTTTATGAATAAGCATTGAACTTACAGCAATCATCTCATTCTGTATACATGTTTGTGAATAAACTACTCACATAAAGCTGCCATATTAAATGCATAGATTAGGTTAGCTGTCTGTGTGGTGGGGGTGAAATGAATAGGTGCGAGGTGTTTTATTTTTCACTGTAACGACCCCTACACACACCTAAATCAGTGCTGTGGGAATGGGGCGATAATATTAGCCTAACTGCAGGGAATTAAATATAGTGATGTGACTCTCTGCTTGCCCAAGAAAAAAAAAACGGATTTGTATTGTACTGATGACAGCTCATTAAAGCCAGTGAGAAACCTATTGAACAGTGCTCCATAACACTAAATTATATTTAATCTAATTACACTCAGCCATACAGCTCTCTCACCCTCTCTTCCTCTCTTAGCTGTAATCATGGGATATTTTATACGAGAAACTCTACGCCCATTCCTTTGGCGCACAGCATAATTAAAGACACTAATTTAACATGGAGACTTTAAAACAGCATTATACATTCAAATAGAACACTGTAATAAAGAAAATAATAAAATATTCAGATAAACAATAAGAAAAACAGGAAGAAATACTATTAAAGTCAACTTGAAACAGCATTCACAACCCAATTTACTATGTGATGTATTGGTAAGAAAGTGGGCATGTCATTAGCGATTATTTCCTTTATAACACTGATGTTAGCCAATATTAAATTAGTTTGTTAACTATTGGCAAGATTGTAGAAAGGCTGCATTAACATTATACAATAGTCTGTGTGGCCTAATTTAGGGCTTTTCAAACTGGGGTCCAAAAATGAAATAAAAGTAAATATTTTCCAGATAACATTTTAATAATTTCTTTTCGCTGTAGTGGCGAAAATAATGGCATTTTAGCTTAGCTTCGGAAACAGCTTATATTTCCAGGCTTCATATTTTCATCACATAGTATAAATAGGTATCTACAAATAATATAGTTATCTTTACTTTTTAGAAAGGGGTTCCTTCACAAAAGGTTTATCTAATTGGGGGTCCTTGGCATAAAAAAAAAAAAAATGAACCCCCCCCAAGGCACAATAAGAGCATGAGCATAAATTTGAACATAAACATGAACATAAAAATGACATCCATCTGGCTTTGATGATATTTCTGCACAAACAGCATATTCTGTTCAGTAAGTCTGACTGAATCCGGATATTGATTTCAGTTCATTGATCCAGACATTTGATTTCAGTTCTGTGAAGATTGATTACCATTTGCAAGTAAATCTGTTGATCTTCAACATGGAAATTACATTTCATGAGAATCAACCTTGTAGTTATTCTCAAAAATATGCAAACTAGTGAATCATGTTCATAGTTAACATTATAAACTACAACTGACTAAATACATCCACTAAAATCACCAAAACACCAGCTGATTAAAAGACGTTGAGCAAAAAGGTCTAGTTATGTTTGAGAAAACCTCTTTAAGCATTAATTTGCTTTGATATTTAACTAGAGCAATGACATTCAGGCATATTTTTCAGTGTGGCTTAAGTGGGCTCTAGAACATGAAAAACAAGAGCGGTTA
>NW_015536499.1:699853-704457 GCF_001515605.1 Sinocyclocheilus anshuiensis | reverse complement strand
GTGTGTGTGTGTGTGTGTGTGTTTGTTCACTACTCACTGCTGTGTGTGTGCACTTGTATGGGTGAAATGCACGTCACGTCACTTAACTCCAGAAATCATGGCTTTCGTAATTTTATGACATGTGGAATGCACTAATGTCGTGATCGCTGCTTAAGTCTGTAAATCACTGACATGTTGGCCTCTGGGCAAACGCGTGCCTGCGATACTGTACGCCACATGTTCAAGTTTCCACACGTTTACTGGAGCCAATATTTTGCCTTATGGGAAAATCTAATGGTAAAATACATCCCAAATATATTCTTAACAGGTTTCGTGACATTCTTCCTCATGTATCCGTGCGGCTGAAGACGCAAACATATTCGGCTCTGATATATTCCGCACGTACGTGAGAGCACAACTTTTAAAACACCAGCGCTGAAGCACTGTGCGTCTCACTGGTGTAGGTTGTATATCTGCCAAACTGGTATAAATGTACTTTTTTTTTTATTTTAGCCTTAACTGAGGCTTGAGTGTGTTTGTCATTAGTCTCACGGCGTGAGCTAGTCTAGAGGCACAGATGGGACATGAATTCAAAATTTATGATCTGTGTGTAGTATCCTCCTTCAGCGCGCTTATCTACAGGAAATGCTACAAGCACTTTTGTTGTTATTTCTGACAGAGTCAAACCGAGCAGTTGCCCATGTCACCAGGGGGTTGAGTGGTACCAAAAAACACAGCTCTAATGAAGCACCTTTCTGCATGGCTGTTCCTATGCGCATCTGTGTGTGTGTGTGTGTGTGTGTGTACTGAAGACCATTGTCTGAGAGAAGTAAAGTGAAGTTTGCCTCCCTCACACAAAGGGGCTACTCCCCAGGTACGTCTGCCGAAGTCCCCCAGCCCCATGTCACTTCCTGCATGTGCATGTGTGTTCAAGAGACACTCGCTACTAGACGCTTCTTGATGTTCCCTTCCAGTCAATAAATTAAACTCCGGCCCTTATTTTGCACGGTGATCCCATTGCCGGAGAGCGGTGTGGAGACCTGTTACAACACCTCAGCCCTGCGTTTTAACTTTAATAATCTCCAGCTGTCAGGGACAACCTTCCCTGCCACTTCTGGTTAAAACTTGTCTCCTAGGCATGAAATAATTAAAGGTGCCAGGTAGAAACCGAAGCACAGCAGAGGGTAGAGGTGAGCAGAGACAGAGTCAGGGACTTTATTAGATAAATAGCCCTTGAAATGGAAAGTGTGAACAAAGACAAAAGTGCGATTTTCCAGGGCCCGCACCCTGTCCTTCTCACTGAAGGTCCCTAGGTAGTGCTAAAGGGGACAGATTGGAAGACCTTGTCTGTCAATTGCTCTGACAAGGGGAAAATATCCAGCACCTACTTCCTCAAATGCGACCCACGCTGGATTTGTGGATAATTGTTAAAAAAAAAAACTAGTAGTGTATTGCAACATTTTTGTCTTTTAATTGTATTGAGTTTGGACGAAGACATTGGAAAAGTCAGGAGAGGGTTGAGATAGCTGGGTATTTTGATATTAAAATCAACAGGCAAAAGGGGCTGATGGCCACATTACGGTGTTTAAGTTTGGTTATTAGTCATTTGCAATGCTTTTATCAAATGTGAACTACAATACGTTTACATTTGATACAAGTGTAACTCACGTTGAGGAATCTGAGGTTAAGTGTCTTGCTCTAGGGTACAATGCTGGGGAGTGAATTTGAACCTAGGATCTTTTTACGCAAAACAAAAAAAAAAACTAACTAACCCTAACCCAAACGTTTCTATTCAGTAAATCTGACTGAATCCAGACAAATTCAGACGTTTGTAGCTACAGTTTGGGGGTTGATTTCAGTTCTGCATAGATTAATTACCATTTGGATTTAAATCAGCCTTCAACATTGTAATTACATTTGAAAAATCAAATTTGTTATAATTCTCAAAAAGTGGTCATATTTACCATTGATCTGCGGAATTTCATGCACTAATTCCACTCATTTCAATAGGAATATTGGTGATTGGGAGTTTCACATGAGGGCGAAAATGTTCGTTGTTAAGATTTCTCTTATAAGTTGGTTATGCAAATTTGCTGTGCTGACCAACAGAAAACTGCTTGGTTTGAAAGTAACTTCTGTGTGACCAGTGCTTTATACATCACTACATTATTGACAATGGAAAATGGACCGTTTTTTTGCTCACGAAATTTCAGCGAAATTCTGGATGGATCCAAGATGGAAAGATTTCAGTATTGCTTGGTTAAACCTGTATGTAAAATGCTAAAATATGAAAGTTCTACAATTAAAATTAATATTTAATAATTAATGTAATGTATTTTTCCATCTTAAAGAAACAACACAAAATAATGGTATTCATTCATTTGGTTTAAGCCATTTTAAACGTGAAGTTACCTTTAACTCATGGCAACAAATTACTCAAGAACAGTTCTGGTCCGGTGGCAATGAAGGGTACTTGTGCCTTACGGATGGGGCCAACACACTCTCATAAAAATTCATAAGTAGGCCTTCATATTTTGGAGAGTTGGTGGCAAATTCACAATGATTGCATACAATCTGAGGGTTAGGTTTAGGGGTTTACCTTCATGGCAATTTACCTACAAATTGTACATTTTCATATGACAGAGTACAAGTTCATAAAAAAATTGCCAACGTACAGAATTTAGGATTCTTGTGACACTGTGGCTCAGGGGGTACATAACACCAAAACGGTGTGGAAACACTGCCTTAGCAAAAGCCACTGGTAATTCTTCTGCCAAGTAATACAGTTCATTAGCCTACAGAAAGCCTACTGCATTAGCCTCTCTGTTTACCGTTGCCAAGTGCATTAGATGTGCATATAAATTCATTTTATAAATAGGCCACGACTCATAATTGGAATAAAGCCTCATACAGAATGCCTTCAACAATCCATTCATGATAGCGTGACAATCCACCTCTAATTTCACTTCATGCTGTCAAGGTCAACAACCGAACGACTGTTTTGACATTAGGGTTGCAGTTCCAGTACTCTTGAATAATATTGTGACATTATTATTTAGGCTCCTCCATGAAAGTTACTCCGAGTGAAAAGCCCTCAACGTACAACACACGCTACTGACGTTTTCATTCAATTTCCTGAACTATTCTTGATTTATTCGTTGACACTCTCCTTCTTTTTTCCTTTCTCTCTCTCTCTCTCTCTCTCTCTCTCTCTAAATATTTACCACCCCCTAACCAAATTTACTGTTTAATTTGCAGCGTGCACTTCTTTATTGATTGGCAGAGCGGCTGATTACTGGAGCAGCTCGGCCCTTTTCCCCGCACGCTTCATTCTTCAAGCAGCGGGGCCTTCCCTGAGAATAACTATCCTGTCAAATTAACCACCGCCACCTAAATTATTCAAATACTGTAAATCCTCTTTCTATACCGTGCTGCCTGCTCATAATTTATCTTTTCATTGTTGCCAATTTACTGGCAATACCATCAATTAATGATGCCAACTCGCTCTAAATGGCGCAGAGGAAAAAGTGTCAACACGTGCGTTGGCTCGCAGGAGAGGAGCTGGCAGACTGTGGAATATCTCCGGCTGATTTAACATTGGCTTTCATTCATTACTTTGACACACACACTCTCTCTCTCCTCAGTCTGCGCTAGAAAACTCCCATAATTACATTAGCTTTGTGTTTTACTGCGTGGCTCAGCGTGGAGCTTATGGTATGTGCTCAAAATTATCCATAAGCACCTCTGGGTTTACTTTTATTTTTTTAAATTATACTGGTATTGGATTAAACGGGTTGACTTGTGACTTGGTATTAGATTTTACACAGTTTTATGTGTATTGCTAAGCAAAATACATGATTAACAGTGTGCAATTTGCAATAATATATATTATTTACTAAAATGCACAAAAATATGCAGTGCTGGGTAGATTACTTATAAAGTGTAATCTGTTACTGATTCTAAATTACATATTATTTACTAAAATGCACAAAAATATGCAGTGCTGGGTAGATTAAATTCTATTTTAATTTATTCTAAATTACATGACAAAAATTGTAGTTAGTAATGTAATCCATTACATTACATATTGTAGGTAATATAATCAGACTTATTTTTGATTACTTTTATATTACTTTTGACCTAACTTGTTTATCACATTGATTAAAATAGGATAATCTTGTACCATATTGATATAAAAATAGTTTTGGGATTTTGGGAATCCCTGCATTTCATGTAAATATAATAATAATAATTTATGCATTTAGCAGATGCTTCTATCCACAGTGCATTTAGGTTATACATTTTTTACCAGTATGTGTGTTCCCTGGGAATCAAACCCACGACCTTTTGCGCTGTTAATGCAATGCTCTACAACTGAGCCACAGGAACACAATTAAATATGAAATAACGTGTTTGAAAGACAAAAGCCTTCCAAAGCTTTCCTGTGTGTGTGTGTGTGTGTGTGTGTGTGTGTGTGTGTGTGTGACCAGGGAGGTTCGGTGAAGAAATTTTACTTGTCAATAAAACTGTGTGTACTGTACTATCTCACATGAGGAATCCCATATGAAGAACTGGATTTACTGTTTATAATCCCTCATCAAACAAACAATATAGTTATATACTAA
>NW_015536499.1:691904-699835 GCF_001515605.1 Sinocyclocheilus anshuiensis | reverse complement strand
TGTGTGTGTGTGTGTGTGTGTGTTCATATGTAGCAATGACCAGGGAGGTTCGGTGAAGAAATTTTACTTGTCAATAAAACTGTGTGTACTGTACTATCTCACATGAGGAATCCCATATGAAGAACTGGATTTACTGTTTATAATCCCTCATCAAACAAACAATATAGTTATATCCTAATCCCTCACAGTTCTGAGATTAGCGGCTTTCACCTACTGCTGGACGTGATTGGCTGATGGCTGATCTCTCCTCTGCTATGACCTCTAACGCGCTATTAGCATCATTAACGCTGCTGTTAGCTGCATTCTGACCAAATGATGCATTTATGTGTCTCAGAATCAGCTGAACTTTATTGAATATTACGGTCATCTTTTCACAGTAATGATACTAAGATTAGGAAATGTATATTTTTATGACCTCTAAATAAAGTCTTTTGAAGATATGACGATTGTGTGTGGGCTTATGTGCTTTTACTATATAGCATTTAAAATATTTAATAGACCTTGTTTTATAGAATATTTTCCATATTTATTTATTTTTGTGGACTCTTTTGGCATTTAATTTTTTCTGTTTTCTTCACATTGCATGTCTCATATTTAATCCTAAACATGGAATTTACTGAAAAAAAGTATTTAATATAAATAATTTTAACACAAAAAAAAAATAAAAAAAAAATAATATATATATATATATATATATATATATATATATTGGTTTGTTTATTTCCCTCCCATTTAAAAGTATAATTATTATTATTTTTGTGTAGGATTTTCTAATTTTAAGATTCAAAGTCTGGATCTGTTTGTTGTAGGAGCAGAACAATATAATCTGCAGATAAAATTCATTTAAATTGTAAAACTATACGATGATAATCATATATTTAATCATAATCATAGTAAAAAAAGTTCTCAACAGAGTCAGTTCTCAAGAAACTAAATCAATCAATCAATCACTGGGACATAAAGGTGTCCATGGTTGAGGAAACGCTCAGAAACACACAGTACTTGCATATGGAAATGTATTATTTATTTAAGATAAAAAAATAAATAAATACATAATTAGAGTTATCCCACAAAGATAGAGGTAAAATACAAATGTTAATGTGGGATTACTGTAATTATAGTTTTTTGTTCTCAAAGGACTGAGAACCTTAATGCGAAAGAAAAGAAACAATCGCTAAACCCTAGAGATACATATTCATAATTCAACACATTTTAATACTCCTTTCATTGCATTCTTGATAAATAATCCTCTTGATAAAAGCACACACACACATATAGTTAGCGAGGCAGCATTTTTTTTTTTTTTATTTAGATTTGCAGTAGATATTTTGCAAAGAAATAATAAAAACTGCACTGTAAATATACTCCTTAAAATGGTCTACATGTAACATCTAAATGAATTGGTTTTATTCAAGTCAAAAACATTATTTATTTTGTCTGAATCAATATTACTACACCAACCAATGATTTTTTTAAAGCACATGTAGAAATAGTTCTTCCACAAAACAAATTCACATTTTCACTTTTTAAAGTGTAACAAACAAAAAGCCATTCTATCGTATGACAAAAGAGGAGCAGGGCAGCATTGTACTTCACCAAAAACATCATTCATCTTTTATTTCATGTTACCAGTGTCCCAAAAACAAAGACTCTGACGGCTGTTGATCTTTAAAGCTCTTATTGCAGATAGGAATCATAATCAGCTTTAAATGTGAGCATCTTTGAGCACTTCAGTATGTTTATCTATATGGAGAAGCTTAACTCCATCTATCTGCTTGACTTTCTGAGTTTGTCTGTTCTGCAGAGACCTGATCCAGAGACAGAGGGAGTCCAAAACTGCTGACATATTTCCTTTGCTAGCAGGGATTTTTTTTTCTTCTTAATAAATGCTGCACACAAATAGATAAGAGCTCAGTGGGGTGCAAAGAAATATGTTTGATAAATATGAATAGAAACAGAGATGCACTTTATTCCTGATGCTGGTTTTATTTATGAAATTATTTTAAATCATATTTCACCTCTCCTAAACCCTTCACTAGACATTAATACAAACCAAGACATTTGATCAATTGAAATAGAAACACAAATGCATTTTTTTATTAATTAGTAAATTAAAAAATATATAAAATAAATAATTAATAAATATGAACTTAAATAAAATACAATTATTTTAATTCTGTCAGGACCACTATCGTCAAAATGATAGATACTTAGCATAAAGTTTGGTTTGGCGGTATGGTTCTGTTCTGGGCAAAAACCTCCCTGCCCATCCATGGGAGCCTGTCATGAATGAGCAGGGAGAGCAGCAATAATAACCCCCCTAGGGTTAACAGAACAGAACAAGGCAGATATCATTAATGTACTTAATGATATTTAAGTGTAACACTTTATTCAAGATAAAGGAGTCTGATTAGCAAGGAATATCAGAAAGCCAAGTCCTGACTGTGGCGAAAGGAGGAGCTGAGGATGGAGGAGGGTAATTTGCTCCCGAGCAAGCTGAAAAGCTGCTGAATAATACTGAATAGAGCTTATATAGGAATGCTGCGATAGGGGTCGTATTCTTAATGTACTTAATGATATTTAAGTGTAACACTTTATTCAAGATAAAGGAGTCTGATTAGCAAGGAATATCAGAAAGCCAAGTCCTGACTGTGGCGAAAGGAGGAGCTGAGGATGGAGGAGGGTAATTTGCTCCCGAGCAAGCTGAAAAGCTGCTGAATAATACTGAATAGAGCTTATATAGGAATGCCGCGATAGGTGTCGTATTCCTATAGGTAGATGTGATCAGCTGAGAATCAGCTGATGCAAGCTTGACTCACGTGACCTGCCAGAACTAACGCTAATGCTTAATTTCAGCTACTTAGCGAGGCAGCATTTGTTACTTTTTATTTAGATTAACTTTAAAATAAAGTTTTTTTTAATAATCACACCTAAAAGAAGAAGAAACATTTGAGACAAAGTTGATATCTAAATGAAAAATACATCAGAACTCCATTCTTTCACTAAACATGTTGTCAGGTTGTTCCAGTGATACAGTAGAAATCCTTATGTGGCATTATAACTTACTAAGAGCAACCATGTTATTATTTTGATGAGAGAGCAAAATTATTTGATGGGCATCACCTGAATTCAACCACGAAGAGCAGTTTGTGAACAGTGAAGTTAATAGTGAGTGAGGAATGAGCTGTTTTAATGTGTCCCGGGGCAGTGATGTGCTGTCTGCTGTGGTTATAGAGGTGCACTCACACCCTCAGGACACCGGCACGCCAGTTTTGAGACATTAGAAGCTGAACAATGCTGAAAATAATGCGATTACGATTTCAAGCACCGAGCAGCCAAAAAGTATGTGATGTGAAAAATGACCGAGGTTGCATCTTTAAGCGAGCCCCTGTGTGTCATAACTGTGCTGTGTTTATGTCTATTATGTAGATATAGTTTATGTATTTCATAAACATAAACTCAGTTATGAGAGACAGGGGCTTGTTGCCCCCTTTTTAATATGGTTTTATTCATTAAATATGGATTAATTCATTACAACCATTTCTTGCGGCCAAAATAACAGTTTAATATATATGCCCCTATTATATATCTTTACTTCATTATTATTATTATTATTATTATTATTATTATTATTATGTTCTTTAAAATTAAGTCATCAGATACCATTATTAGATAACAGATATGGAATTTCAAGAGAGCCACATATTTATGCCTAAATGTATGTATTTTGTCTTTGTATGTGTATTTTGCATCTCTCTATTTATTTTTAATTTGTTAGGACAATTTACAGACAATATTTTATGTTGTGGAGACAAAATACTGGTCCCCTTGATATGCATTATGTAAAAATGCAGAATGTTTTCTGTAAGGGTTATGTTTAGGGGTAGGGCTCTCTCAGTATGCGGTCAGATCAGTTTCTGGAGTTCAGCCAGCCTCACTGTTCTGCATTATTACTTTCCGCTGAACCCCGGCCAGAAACACTCACAACCTGCCTGATATTAGTTATCAATATTTTACTGGCCCGTACGAGAGCTAAAAGCATTGAAATTGAGCAGAACACAAAGCTTGAGAGACATCTGACCCCAACAGGAGGACCCAATACTGAGTGTGAATCTCTGAAGCATGTAGTGCACTACCTACCCAGACTTTTTTGGGCTCTATTGATATGCTCAATTCATGTACAAAGCCAAAAACACTAACTAGCTAGGTAGTTTTTGAAACATAGTCATAGTATAACAGTATATCTAACTAGATGAAAAAAAAAAAACTTTGATGTTAGCAAACGAGGTGTGGTGGTGAGGACACGGGAGAGAGGGGTTACATTGGTGCCATGACCCGGATGGGAGTGAGGATTAGGGGGGTGAGTGTAACGGAGGCCAGCAAGTAGGTGCTGTGCAGGTAAACTGACTCACTGACGGTAGAGGCTGCAGTCTTTAGCCTCCTTGTTAGTGCGTCCACCTCCCATGCTGGAGACCCGGGTTCGAGACCTACTCGGAATGAGAACAAGAACGAGGTATGGCGATGAGGATCCGGGAGAGAGGGGTTACACTAGCTTGTTTTACCATGATTTAACACATTGCTAACATGTTTTGTTAACATGTTGCTAGCCTGATTTAGGATTGTTACCATGATTTGGCATGTTGACATGATTCTAGCTTGTTTTACCATGATTTAACACATTGCTAACATGTTTTGTTAACATGTTGCTAGCCTGATTTAGGATTGTTACCATGATTTGGCATGTTGACATGATTCTAGCTTGTTTTACCATGATTTAACACATTGCTAACATGTTTTGTTAACATGTTGCTAGCCTGATTTAGCATTGTTAGCATGATTTGGCATATTGCTAACATGATTTAACATTTTACTAGCATGATTTAACACATTGCTAGCATGAATTAGCATATTGCTAGCCAGTTTTAACATGTTGATAGCATGATTCAGCACATTGGTAGCATTAGCACATTGTCCTTGGATATTCATTACGCTTTGCTAGTGATAGACAGCTTAAACACTATAAGTATTATTGTACAAAAGTTTTGACGTCCTCAATAAAGTAGTAGAATAGTTTGATAGTCTGGTTTTCAACAACTGTAAGTCAGATCAGTTAGAAATGATATAGCAACCCGAGTCAGACCAGATACTCCAAATTTAGTCTCAGAAGAAGAAGAAGAAGAATTCAACATAATGACTTATTTTTACAGTGTGTTGTCAGCAGTGTTTTTAGTGATTGCTAGATGGTTTCTAGGTTGCTCTGGGTCATTTCTTACTGGGTCCACAATGAGCAATAGCAATGCTAGCATTAGCAAGCACTTCTAAAACAGTAGCTTCACTTGAAACCATCACATTTCAAGTTGTTTTCAACCACTTTTGGTATTCCAGACTTCCACCGGTTGAACAATTAACACATCCACTATGATTTAGATCTTGTCCTTGAAATTTGGTGAAAATGCCCACTGACAGATGGTTTTAAGCCAGCATCAAACTGTTTAATGACATGTACCGCATATCCCGCTCCCACCATCACCCACTTCACATTCCTTTAATGCCGTTACACTCCGGAGTCGAGCGCCACTGTTTTGATTGTCACATTTAGAGGCTCCATGCAGTCACCAGGGTGTCGTGAAAAAGCACCGGTAATCTTGTCGTAAAAATCATAGACTAGCTTTTTTATTTGCTGCTGTAAACCTTGCGCAGAGTGAATTAAAGACTCCATATGGTCGATTGTATTTAATGCTATGTAAACACTGCTGCATCTCTATTTAAATGATGAGAACAGGATGGATCATATTGGATTTTGATTTGTGTTTGACAGTAAAATCAAAATGTAGATTAGTTATACTGAGTTAAATGCAGGAGACTATCATATATAGTGACTACAGCGCATTTCTTGATGATTACCCAGCTACTCTATACATACCTGCAATTTCTTCTGCAGCAAAAATACAGTAAACAGTTTCTCCTTTTTTATTTCACACCAATTTGGGGTTTTCTAGAGATATGTCAAGGTTATGCTCATTAGGGGAATGTCATTTTTGTCTTTACATTTCATTAATTTGACTGAACAAAAAAGAATAAGCCACCCAGCTAAAAGTGATCATGAAAAATACACCAGCATTCGGCTGACCTATATAATCCATTATGTTGCTTGCTATTATAAAAAGTGCCCTGCCTCCTGTGTGTGTTGGGCTGTGGGATTCATCCTTACAGTTCCAGAGTCAGTTTCTTTTGGCTGTTTTCAGTGCTTATTCACATATACTTTTATTCCCATGATTGACACACAGTGGCTTCAAAAAGTATTTGGACACTTAATCTACAGTTAAAAATGCCTGAATGTTATAGCATCATATTACAAAATATCAAAACAAGTGGTGTTTATTAACATTTGGCAGCTCCAAGATAGCTAACGGCATCATGCTAACACTTACTTTTTAATTTGTATATGCATTTATTTATTTTATCTTTTTCACCCAAACAAAAAGTGTCAATAAGGTTAATTTCAAAATGAATAGCCCTTAAGAAGGCAAGACCTGAGGGATGTGATCCAGACAAGGCGTCAGCGCTTTCGTCCGGATCAGAGTAATACTTAGGTATCTACTCTTTTTCCTCAGGGGGTGTATAATCTGCCCTTTTCTTCCCCTTCCTAATTCCCCTGTGAATATATATGTGTATCTAATGAGATTGGTGGTTGTGTGTTACCTTCTGCTAGTTTCTTTGCAGTGTTTCCCGGGACCTGTGTGTTCTGCCCCCTTTTTTTTTTCTAGGATAAGTCCTCGATGAGGCCCCCTCAGCCGGGTTCAGAACCGGGTGCTCTACTTGCAGTGTGTATTTCACTCGTCAATATATGTCCAGACGGTAAGAAAAGCCGGGTTTCGGCTTCATACTTCCTGGGTCATGCGGCCATAACACAGGCTTCTGCAGGAGCCTTCGTGATCATCGGGCCCCCGGCGCGTCACTGCAAAAATTTCCTGGACGTCCGGGCTGGGGTTACGCTTGACACGGGTCACGACGAGGCGTTCCCCATAGCGACCCCTAGAGGACGCAGTGTCTCGTTCCCTACTCAGGGTACCATGGTTACATAAGTAACCTGAGACGTTTTACTACAACTAAAAAAAAAAAAAGGTTATTGTAGTTAAACCATGGTAACAATAAATTAACCGTGGCTTTTGTATGCTAACCATAGTTTAGCCATAGTATTTATAGTAAAACTTATACAAATGGTAATCAACCTGTTTCTACACATGGTTACTACACTTTTACTTTAATAAACCCATGGTTAATCTCCATATGGGAGGACCCAAAATCCACTAGGGAGTCACAATCTTAACATGAGTGTAAATCACTAGTGTTTTGAACTGTTTAAAATGTTCCACACCCTTTAAGCTCAGGGCGTTTTTTGGTATTTTCGCCTAAATTTGACATACTCAAATTCAAATGTTTACCCTACACACATACAATGGAGGAAATGAAAAAAAAAATGGTTTCATTGTAAAGAAAACCCTTTGAACTACAAAAAATGAGTGTAATTCTTTATAAATAACATTATATATTTTTCAAATATTACAGCCGCGTGTGCAGTATCCTTTCCGTGAGGGAAACGCGCCTTCAAAAAAACTACAGTGACCAAAAAACCCCAGAGGTACAGTCCCGGATGCAAGACCCCCTTCTCCCCCTCTAGTGACGCAGAGGTGTCAAATTTCATGGCTCTGAAATGGCCGCCGAGTTGACAGACCAATTGCAGTCCACAAGCGACCACAGATCTCTAGAACATCAGACGTGCTGGCTGTGCGCTCCTATGATATGAAGAGCGCCTGTTTCCAGACGCGCGTCTATTTCTGAACCTGGACATAACGCTATATATCTCACCGATGGAAGCACGCAGAAACGTGAAAATGGTCTTGTTTGAAAGAAGAGATCCTAATCTAAAA
>NW_015536499.1:681562-685639 GCF_001515605.1 Sinocyclocheilus anshuiensis | reverse complement strand
TGTGCGCGCTTTGGATATGAAGAGCGCCTGCTTCAGACGAGCGTCTTTTTCTTTACCTGGACAAAACGCTATATATCTCACCGATGGAAGCACGCAGAAACGTGTCTTGTTTCTTGTTTGAAAGAAGAGATCCTAATCTAAAAAATAATATAGAGTATATAGATATGTGTGGCGGCTGACTGATTCACTCAGAGGTGACAAAATTTTACATCGCAATTCTATCGAAGATAAGTCGATCTGTGATTGTCACACAATGAAATAATCTACATCGTCAAATTCCTGAGAATGAGAGCTTTCTTGTGATATATGACGACTTTTTTGTGAAAAATATATAAAATACACATTCTTCGTAAAAATTATTCGCAATGGTTAGGCGGAAATTCGTGTGTGGGACAAATACATTTCTAAGCTTAATTTTACTGTTTTATGAATATAAAAACCAAAAGGAATGGTATTTGTTATGCTGCTTGAGAAAGGAATAAAGGGCGTTTTTGTTTGTTTCAACAGTACAGCGCGTTCTGTTTATCTTTGTAATGGTAGTAATGCGGTACTGCGCACGTCATGAATCAGGAAGTAGATCGCTATGCGGTAGTCAGTCGCAGCAGTCTGCGAGCTCTCTCAGTCATCCGTTTCTCGAGCGATCGCCTTTTCCTTTTCCCCTTTGCTAAGCAACGTCTGTGAGTTTTCTCATCATTTAATATTAGGACAGTGTCTATTTTCATCTTTGTAAGACTATTGATACGGCTAAGCTAGCTTTACGTTTATTACTGCCGATTGTTTACTAGCTCGATTGTGTTTATCATATAGATCACCGCTGTGTAGATAATCCGTGCTGTTTTCTCTGTCACTTGTATTTGGATTTAATATTAATATATATATCATTTGTATTGTATTACAGTTTCACAATATTCTCAGTAAACTTTATGGAAATTAATCATCTGTGCCCTGGAGTTTCTTGGGAGTGTTTAAGCTGAATGGAGCATAGTCCACGACAGTATTCTTTGTAAAGAAGACACTCCAAGCTTTCAAATTAACCCATATATGGGCTGATACCATATAAGGAAGGCTATGTAAATGAAGCATAAACATTTTTAACGCGATTTTGGAGTTTAACTGGTTAAAGAAAGGGAAAAATGCAACCATGAGTAGGATGTTTGTAAGTTATGGAGCTTGCACGTTACATAAGTTAGGCCTTCTTTAAAATAGGCCCTATACTACACTCTAACATTACATTTTTAACCCAAAAGTTGGGTTAGTCCATATTTGACCCAAAGTTGGGTTGAAACAACCCAGCATTTTTTAGAGTGTATAAACATAGAACTCTCTGGAATACCCACAATTCTCGGTAGATCTGGGGGAATCTTGGAAGGTCTTGTCACCTCTAATGATGTCAGCTGACGGAGAGATGGATGGCGTTAACATTAAGCAAAGTTTCCCCTCTGGTTTGCCCTTTATTCCAGGAAAACACACATATGTTCGCGGTGGCTCCAACATGCATCCGCATTCTGAAGCACATGCTATGAATAGGGCGAAGTGACAGTGAAATATGGCTCTGCGGTGGACTCTCTCATTTCTAATGAGAATATAGCGCTCTTGTCCTCTCCTCAGTCTCAATGAGTTAATTTAACTGAGTCAGGGACGCCGGTGCACCTTTATTCTCTCTCAGTTTGCTTTAACATGCAGTGTACAGTGATGTCTTTTGATCCACACTGCTCCGCATGATTTACAGGCTGTGTGTTTTTGTTAACTCACTGCTGTCTTGTTTGTTCATGGTATTTTTAGTTGACTAATACACGAATAATATGTAGGACATATATCTGTATGTATACTCTCTAAGGTAACTATTCCCTCAGTACTTATACATATTTTATTATTTAAGTATATGTATATATATTTTTTTCTTTTAATAAAAGGGATGCACACCTTCCATTCATCATCTTCTTGACTCTCCTATTATCAGGTTCTTTCAGGTTTACAACTGGATGTTGTGTAAGATGCAGAGGTACTGAATAAAATATAGGTAAATGGTAGAAATATTGGTTGAATTTGAATTAGAGTTAAAGGCATTTGTAGAATTATAGGTAGAAGCAGACTGGTAGAGTAGAGGTACTGGTGATGTTAAAGGTAGAGTTAGAGGCAGTGGTAGAGTTAAAGCAGTATAAGCAGAGGTACTGGTGAAAGTAGAGGTAGAGTTAAAGGTAAAGTGGAGATATTGGTTGAGGTAGTGGTAGTGATAGTGATAGAGTTAAGAGTACTGGTAGAGTTAGGGATAGAAACAGATGCACTGGTAGAGATAGAGGTGGAAGTAGAGGTACTGGTGAAGGTAGTGGTTCATGTAGAGGTAATGGTAATGTCAAAGGTACAGTTAGATGTATTGTGGTGTTAAAGGTAGAAGAAGAGGTATTGGTTGAGGTAGTGGTAGAGTTAAAGGAACTGGTAGAGTTGGAAGTAACAGTAGATGTAGGCCTACTGGTAGAGGTACTGGTAAACGTAGTGGTGGAATTAAAGGTAGAAGTAGAGGTACTGGTTGAGGTAGTTTCAGTAGTAGAGTTAAAAGTACTGGTACAGTTAGAGGTAGAAGCAGATGGAATGGTAGAGATAGAGGTGCAAGTAGAGGTATTGGTAGAGGCAGTGGTACAAGTATGTAGGCCTACTGGTAGAGGTACTGGTAAACGTAGTGGTGGAATTAAAGGTAGAAGTAGAGGTACTGGTTGAGGTAGTTTCAGTAGTAGAGTTAAAAGTACTGGTACAGTTAGAGATAGAAGCAGATGGAATGGTAGAGATAGAGGTGCAAGTAGAGGTATTGGTAGAGGCAGTGGTAAAGTTGAGATACTGGTAGTGTTATAGCTGTTAAAAGTACTGGTATAGGTAAAAGTCGAGGTACTGGTAGAGGCAGTGGTACAAGTAGAAATATTGGTGAAAGTAGTGGTAGAGTTAAAAGAAGAGGTTTTGGATGACACACCAATCAGATGGTCGGCCATCAGCCAAAGGCAGGCCATCGGCGAGCATCTGTCGGGTTAGATTTGGGGTGTCTTCCACACATCGGTAGTTCAGCATGTTGAATCGGCATCGGGGCAATTGTTGAGAGTGAGAACTCTGATTGGATGTTCAGTTTAGCGAACCAGTCAGTGCCTGACAATTAAAGTGAAAGTGATGAAAGCGAGCAAGTTAGTCAAGACATCACAGACTGTTCTCTGAAGGCTATTCTGATGTTAGTTATCTTACCCGAGCATTCCAGTGCATGAGTATTTTCATAACAACATGAGCCTCTTTAATTAAATGAAGAAAGTTATCAATATAACTGATATTCCAAAATGGTAAGCAAGTGCTGCTTTGTTTATGTTTCTTATGTCTGCATATATCTTGTATATCCTTGTTTCAGTTTCTCTTTTTGAATGACAAATATAGACTATTGATAGCTGCAGATATAGACAGTGAACTCCGCTCACGCAGGTGCAGAACACACATGCTAGTTTGCAGTCGGCTGTCGTCTGTGCGGTGTATTTAAACATAGCTTTTTGGTCCAGATGCAGCCGACATGAGGCGCCAACACCGTTGCCTTGGTGCGTGCATCCTGGGCTTTAGAGGTCGAATCAGATGTATTGGTAGAGACAGAGGTAGAAGTAGAGGTATTGAAAGCGGTAGTGACAGTGGCAGAGTTACTGGTAGAAGTAGTGGTACTAGTAGAGGTAGAAGTTGTTGGGTTAAAGATAAAGTTAAAATTTTAAAGTTAGTGGCACTGGTTGCATTAGAGGGTATGGGTACAGATAGTGCTAAAGATATTGGAAAGGTTAAAGATGGATTTAAAATTAGACTTAGTGGTATTGGTTGAGTTATAGGGATATACAAGTAGAGGTATTCAAAACTGTAATGATAGTGGCAGAGATATAGGTAGTAGAGTAGAGGTAGAAGGATTAGCAGAGAGTACCCTACAGTACTACTATGAATATTTTAGGGGTAAATAACAGCATCCTGCATCAATATCCTGTTAAGGGTACTGCCCCAGTGCCAGGCTGCTGTACCTCTAAAGGTAAATTTTTTACACGTTTTTATGGGAGTGAATAAAAAAGTCATGCC
>NW_015536499.1:673584-681424 GCF_001515605.1 Sinocyclocheilus anshuiensis | reverse complement strand
GCATCTGTCTTTGGCTCTCGGCCAAATTTGATTTGTTTCTCTATGGAAAATGCAAATACTCCATGGCACGACTTTTCATGCATAGTGCTAATATGCAAATCACTCAGTTCAGTTCCATCAAATAATGTTAAAACCAAAAGTCTATAAAAGTAAGTCATTTAATGAAATTTTCAAGAATGCAAATCCAAGGCTGTATGGAGCGCAGGTTCTCTGCAAGCATTAAGCTGCGTTACATTGGGCCCCTTTATCTTAATAGCTGATCTGAGTGTAGCGAGTGAGGGCCTCTCAGCCTAATCAAAGCTTTGCTTCCCGTACCGTGGCTTTCTGCAGTGACCAACTCAGAATTAACACTCCAGTGCACCCAAATATGACCGCTTCACCATTGATATGTACAGTTAATTACATTCAAATGACTATTAAAGGACCTGCTCTCTCTTCCTCTTTTAGCTTCTATCACAATGCCAACAGGCCATCTGAATAGTCTCTGGATTACAGCCCTTGTGTTCTGTAAAATATATGAAAATTCATCAGAATTTAACACAGCCAAACTTCCGCAGATAAATCTACATTAAAGGACTTCAAGAAATTAATTGATGCAACAATTCAGTAATGTTGATTTTGATTTATCACCTCATTGGAGAAATGATTTATGGTTTTCAGAACTTAGACAAGCAAGGTATGAAGTGCAGCATGTTCTTCTGTAGAGCTTTATTATCAACAATCCATCCTGATAAAAACGGCTTTAAGTAGCTGTGTGTATTTGTATTTAAATGATCTCTTGAGGTACTATATTTGAGCAAATTTTCAGCTGTCTCAAGAGAAAAAATCATTCAAAGATCTGATGCTGTACCAGTCAAAGGAAATTATTATTATTATTATTTACTTAAATGATGATAAAGCAATGACTTTAGCCATTTTATATTATTTATAGATTTTTTTTTTCACACTGTTTCAGGGCAAACCAGTTATTGTCTGTTTTGAAGTATGATCTTTGTCAAAACCTTATCAGAATGAGATTAATAGGTGTGATTTAATGTAACTCAGTATAGTGATCAACTGAATATATTTTATTTTTTTGCATTCTAGAGAGCGGGGTTAGAGGTAAATTGCAAAGTGGGTGTATAATTACATCATTTAAATGGACATTATTTTAGCCTGAGTTAAACAAGTCAGTGGAGCAGAAAATTGTCCAGTTTCCTCCAAATACAGCAAACACACACACACACACACACGCGCGCGCGCGCACGCACACACAATTCAGGAAATACTTTGTAATGTAATTGTACTACTCTTTGAGGGAAGATTTTTCATTTCTACACAAGTGTTCTGACCATCAAGGCGGCCATCACTATTCACTTTACTTCACAAACTCCTAAACAGAAAAACAAATAATAGACAGCCAACTGTAAATATCCCTTGAGTAGCATTAAGCTGCAGTCATGAATCCACTGAGAAATGGAAGAGACTAACAGTTATTTTTGTGCTGCTGTGAAATCACCTCAGTGAATTTGGCCATGTTCGGGGGGTTTGGGTTCAGATCGGAGGATTGTGTTATAGTCGGTGAGAAGGGGGTTGTGTTTGTTTAAGGTGACCTTGGTTTAGAGCTCTTCAATGTCAGGCATTTTCTTTGGTGAATAAGTCCTGCACAATGAGCTACTGTGCTCCTTATATCTGCTGCTATAATATAATTCTATAATCTAAATGAAATTTATCAGCACAAAAAACTGTGGAGATGTCATTTATGAACCAAAACATACAAAATAAAATAAAAATAAATAAATAAAATATTCACTAAAACATTTTTGAGCCAATGCTACCTACACTGGAAAAAAAAATTGTGTCGAAACGCATTTCACTCAGAAACGGCTAGTAAATTTCAGTTCATTACAAACAAACAGCAAGTAACACATTGAATTAAATATGACATTTTGAAGCATATAGATGGAAATTGTATTTTCTTGTAAAACAAACTCAAATCTTTGTTTTACATTTGTTTACATTGTTTTACAACTTTTTTTACAGCATGCGCGTGATAATTTTGTAAAGTAATTATAGCCAATAATCAAATTCCTGTTTGTTTATTTATTTATACACACACACCTATATATGTGAAGCCGTGATTCTCGAGGGACAAATCAAAATACATTTTCTATAAGTTCTAGATATGTATGATCATCTTCAGTTCCAGGTGGCACTTCAGCAGAAACAGAGCAACTGAAGCTTTTACAGCATGAAAACGTCCAAAGACCTTCAGGATTCTCAGTCCAAGACAAATGACAGTAGTCGACAAATTACAGATTCCAGTGCATTCCGGTTCCAGAGGACTTCAGTGGAAGAGCTACTATAACGAATCTGAGCTGTCAAGCAACAATCAAAGCTCAATTCAAACTCAACACTCAGACCAATCAACGCAAGGTGACTTTCTGGTAATCCATACGAATATCGGACAAGAAGCCGCGCTCTTTACTTTGATCAGGTTTCCAATACAGTGTGCACTTGGGCCAGGATTGGCATTGGTGGGACTGTCTTGAGGATGAGTAAATGACAGCAGACAGACACTATGACAAGCATCTGAGACGCACTGTCCCTTTAACAGCTCCGACGGAACAACTGTCAATTCCCCCTTGCGTCGACTCTCTTTGAGCGGGATGTTTCCATCAAAGCTTGGAGGGAGCTCACGAACAGTGTATTGACCTTGAGTGGCTCGCATTGATTTCCGGTTCTGACACACAGATGAGGGGAGGAAGGCGTACGGTGGATGAGGAGGTGGGGATTTCTTACATGGCCGCCAGCCTGTAGGTGTGATTGGGAACAGATTTCCCAAATTCTGATACGGCGCATCCTGCCTGAGATGATGGATTGTTCTCTGGTATCCCATCAATCCTCACCTGCAGGAGAGAGGGTGACACCTGTGAGAAATTTATCATCATATACGACACCGCGGCAACCGGCCAATCACAGTGAAGCTCTGCATGCTAAGCCCCGCCCAATGAGAAGGCCAGGAGGATTCTTTTGAAACTTGATTTATAAGCTAGTGTGACATTGTGTATGTGTGTGTTGACACAATTGACAATATATACTTATATATAGACTTCCATGTACTGAAAATGTAACAAATATTAATAATAATAATAATAATAATAATAATTGCATTAGATTAAAATATATATTTAATATTCTTAAAAATACAAATAAACATTATAAGATAGAGAGAGAGTTAATATACAAATTCTATTTTCTCATCATTTATTATGTGTGTGTTGACACAATTGACAATATATACTTATATATAGACTTCCATGTACTGAAAATGTAACAAATATTAATAATAATAATAATAATAATAATAATTGCATTAGATTAAAATATATATTTAATATTCTTAAAAATACAAATAAACATTATAAGATAGAGAGAGAGTTAATATACAAATTCTATTTTCTCATCATTTATATTTGATTAAAAGTTTAATAATATGTTCTAAAAATGTTAAAATAACATTAAGAATATTTATTTTTAATTATACTGTAATTAATAATATGCATTTAATTAATATACATTAAATTTATTATTTTCCTTTATACACCGATAAATAAATAAATGGCAATTATTTTAATTAAATTAACTTGAAATGTTATCAACATTTTTAAAATAAGATTTTAAAATAATAATTATATAATTATACTGTAATTAATAATATGCATTTACCTAATATACATTACATTTCTTTTCCGTTATACACCAAAAAGTACAAAATTAATAAAAAGGGCAGTTAATATACTAATTTAATTATCTTGTCTCCCCTCTCAAGATTTTATGGATAGTTAAAAACCTTCTGCTTTTTTTATGACTCTGGGAAGTCAAGTGTATACTATCTCTCCCTCAAGTCAAAGCCCTGCATCTATCCATCTACGATTGGCCAACTGCGAAAATTAACAGTCTTGAACAGGCTTCAACATGCAACCAGTCCCTCAAATGAAGAACAAGTTAATTGTTTCTCAAGTAAGGGATCGAGTTTGTGACCAATTCCTAGTCTTCCATGAGCACAAGCTCTCTAGTTAAAGCCTTCTCCCTTCAGTCCGTGCCAAGAGAGCTGATTCACACAATGCCGAAGTGAGATTTCAGCTTCTGTAAGACTCGATGGCGACTGGCTGTTGTAATCCCCCTCCACCTCATTTCATTAGCCAAGAGGACTAAAGCGATTAACAACACACAGGCCAATCTGAAGAAGGAAGAAAAGCACACAAAACGCCTAAAAATACAAGGTGCTTTGAACACATACACCACTCTGCATCGCTCTCTCGTCTCTGAACCGTCTTTTTGTCAAATCCCAGGATTAGGTGCCATCAAAGAGTGAGAAGTATTACAAATCGACTATTGTTCTCCTCTGAGTCAAACTTTGGAGCTGGACTCGCTGTGCAGAAAAAAAAATCAACTTAACGTACAAAGCAGTCACTGCTGGCAGATCGATGTACTGTAGATTGTTAAAAACTGGCTAATCAGTTAAAAAGACGTTGTTTTCCAGTATTGTCTGTAACTCTAGATTCAATGACGTCTGATTAGCACTTAGCGTGATGATTTCAAACTTTTCCTAAATTGCCCTAGACTCTGTAAGTAGCTCTACTGATGCGGGTAAAAGACTCGACGGAGCTGAAAAGCCAGGCGTTCTCGTTTTGGCAGGGTAGTTTTTAATATTACTGATCTGAATAATAGTGGATTCTGAATGCTTTTACCACAGAGCCAATTGAGTTTAATGTAGTCAATCATAGATTAGCACAAGCCTTTTCATTTTATCCTTACATTTGTGCATAGTGGATGTTTTAGTAATAAAGCGACTTAACATGAAAGAGTAAAATATCCGTTTGCTTCATTCATACATGTAGCTAATAAATAATCTCAGGAACTCTCAGTTTTTAACCTTTGTGTATATAAACAGATTTTTGGAATGAACCTGTACTTTCTTTCAACAGTAGCACCTTTTCGTGTATATGGAAGGCCAAGAAGAAGAAGTGGCTACCATATTTCTTCATGAGAGCAAACACTTCCAGCTGAATCCAGTTCTGGATCGACCTGTCAAGGGAAATGTGGACGAATAGGTTGAGCTCAGTGTGGGACACAAATCCTGCAACCGTCAACCTGCTCGCTAACTCCAAAGCTAGCAGTAACACAGAGCCGTCACTTTGCACTTGTGAAATGGTGAACTGTTTCTGCCTGTTTTTACCTTTCTGCTGGTACAACCTTCGGTGAAGACTGTTGATGTTCCTGCATGTCTTGATGAAGAAACGCTGCTGTAGCCCCCAATACACTATGCTAAGTATATTAAGCATCATTAGCTAATTCAAATGTGAATGCTTTTCCTGCTAAAAACAAAACAAAACAAAAAGTAAAGAAAAGCTGAACACACTGGTGCTTTTTGGTCATTTTTGACCGAAAAATTTAATTTAATTTAATATAATTTTTTAATTATTATTATTTTATTTTATTTTCACATTTTTTACTTAGTCGGAATGGTACGAAATTTGGTAAAGGGTTTTATACTTTCTATGTGAATACATATGAAATGAAATGAAATGAAATAAAATCATAAGGTTAAAGGGGTCATATGATGCGATTTCAATTTTTCCTTTCTCTTTGGAGTGTTACAAGCTCTTGGTTCATAAAGAGGATCTGTAAAGTTGCGGTTTTCACCGTGGACGAAGCGGAGTCCAGCCCGGGGTCGTCACATGTGGTTGCCGCAAGCCCGCTGGCCGCGCCGTTCTCAAGCCCGCCCGCCTCTGCTCACTCTAGCTGGCCTCCGCATACTCAAGGCCGCGGCTGTGTGACGCTGTTTCGTTGTGAAAGCGAAGCCAATCACAACGCACTGGATAGCTGGCCAATCACAGCACACCTCGCTTTTCAGACCGATGAGCTTTGTAAAAATCTACACGTTTCAGAAAGGCGGGGCATAGAGGAGAAACAATAATGTACAGTATGTGGAAAATAATGTTTTTTTAACCTTAAACCGCATAAACACATTTCATTTCACCAAATACACAAAATAATGTTCTTTTTAGCAACATCATATGACCCCTTTAAATGGTCCTGAATAAAACAGTCACACTTGCACTGATTGCAGTCAAAAATGAGCGCACTGGGATTTCAACTAGTGGAAATGTTTGGTACTGCACACAGACAAAATCTCACTGAAAGCTCATTCTTTGAGATTTCAACCTCAAATTTGGAACACAACTTTTTTCGATTTATGACTGATTTTCTCACAGTTTTACAGTAAAGTGTGGCATTATAAAAACACAGCGCTCAAGTTAATAAGTTCAACTTTTAAAAATGCATCTTGGGACCTTGCGTTTTTTCCCCATTCTACTGCCTGTGTTCAAAGTAAAAACACATTCTGTCTGAATGGCCCCTAAACCAGCATAAGATGGTTCAAGTCGATCTCCCGAGGAAGCATAACTATTTTACAAGGTGGTAATTTCATATGAATTTGTATGATGTGATTCAATCGGAAACTTACAATTTTAAGAAAAATAAGCATGAAGGTCCACTATTAGACATAACCTTCAGTGGGGTCTAAGCAAATCATCACAAAAATTAGTGAGATTCATACGAATTAGCCACAGATTCATCAGAATATACAGTATTTACAAATTGAGTGTGTTGGTCTTCGCTGATCACTAGGATAGTTTCTACAGGTCAGGCCCATCTTGTATGAAGGTTTTGGATTACAAAGGAGATTGCTATGCTAACCATTTTACCCGTACCTGTAAGTGCTTGTATTGCAACACAACAGGAAACATCACATCATAAAACAGTTTTCAGTTTTCACTGTTATGTGCCACAAAATATAGTGTAAGATAGCGACTAAAACTGCCTCCGCTGAGATTATTCCAAAGACCTCTATTCTGTCAGCATTTACAGCGGCCCTCATTGACAGAGGAGTAATTTGAACTCCATGTCCCAGGGGTCCACTCTTTTACTTCCTGCTCCAGGAATAAGCAGCATATCGATTAGTTAACAGCCAGTAATTGGGCCACGATCTCTCTCTCTCTCTCCTTGAGATGTGTGATGGCCATGAAGAACAACGGATATCCCCACTGATGCTGATAAATATCCCGCTGAACAAAAGATCCTCCCCAAACAGCTGTCACATCGCACTTATGACTCCTGTTCTATCTCTCGTCACATTTGTACACATATCTAAGTTTCAAAACATTGGGACAATGGCAGCTAACAGTCTTTTTTCTTTTTCTTTGAAGTAGTAAAGAGAGCAGTGAAAATAGTATAAATATCCAAGTGAGTCAATTTTGGTGAACTATAGGACTTGCATTTATGCAGCCCTACTCTCTAATATTGAGGTAAATATTGTAGTGTGCACAACTGTTTCTTGAGCAATTATGACACCATTTTTGTACATGTTTGTACAATTAAGTTGCAAATGTTTTTTTCAACTGTAGGCACTTTTTGCCTTGTGTAATTCTAGAAAATAAACTAATAATAGAAAGTGTATTTCTATATCTTTTTTCTTTCTTTCTTTTCTTTTCATTTCTTTTCTTTTCTTTTCTTTTCTTCTTTTTCATCACAATATCATTTCCACCACATCTCAAAGTATGTATTGTATAGCATTCTGTGGTGGAAATTAGGGTAATGAAAATTACATTTTAAACTTTTTTTTAACATTTTTCTAATAATTTAAAATGTAATTTTATATATATTTTTTAAATATAATAATAGGGTAAAATAATAAAATATATACATAAGAAAATTAAATGAGCAAAAAAAGTAAAACATTTAAAAATGAATGAAGAAATATAGGAAATATATATATATATATATATATATATAT
>NW_015536499.1:663334-673316 GCF_001515605.1 Sinocyclocheilus anshuiensis | reverse complement strand
ATATATATATCTTCATTCATCTTTAATTGTTTTACTTTTTTTTTACTAATTTAATTTATATATATATATATATACACTGTAAAACAAATTCCGTAAAATGTACGGTAAACAAACGGCAGCTGTGGTTGCCGGAATTTTACCGTAAAAAATACGGTAGCAACGTTTTAGGTGGTTTTAACTTACATTTACAGTTAAATACCGTAATTTCATTAACTGATATAATGTTAATATATCAACCTACTGATAAGAAGAAACAGTTATTTCAACAACAAAAACATCAAATTTGAAATGTAACGCAGGGAATTCTGGGAATGTCAATTTACGGTTATTCACTGTAAATTATACAGGTTTTTTCACTTCCAAAAACGGTATACTACCGTAAAATTAATGTCCAATACATGTAATGTCCAATACAGTTTTTCACCGTATATAGTAGGGGAATTTACCATTAACCATTTAACAGGTTTTTACTGTAGCATTTTTACAGTCTTTTACCGTTAAATTCACGGTAATTTTTTACAGTGTATATATATTTATACAGTATATGCAAACCATAAAACCTCCAGTGAGAGGGATGACCCACTTCAATTCATTATTTTTTTTTTTTTAAATAACCCATGTTGCTAACTAAGGCTATGGCTATAGGACATAGAGTTATTCTTAAACACACAAATTACATCATGTGAACTAGGAGGCTATAATAGAAGGCTAAAAGTCTGTGTGAAATGACATGAGCATTAAAAACGTTATGACTGATTTATTCTTAATGTTTATTTATCCAGAGTTGGGGTTTAGACATTTTGAGAGCCTTTCAAAGGAAATGAGGCAGATAAAACAAGCACATGCATGCGTGAACTCTTCCCAGAATAAACCCTGCTGTGAACCAACCAGACGCAACATGCCAAAAGAGCCATTTACTTCCCAGACAAACGACTTTACGAAGCCGCCGCTGCTCCTTGACTCTTCTTTAAAACCACATTTGACAAGGATCTCATTTTGCTGCTCAATATTGCCATCATCAAACAGTCAGCTGCTTTAACCAACCTGCTCATCATTTCAGCATCACTACAGCACTGTGATTCAATTACCCAATCAAAACATCGTGAGCAACTCTAGACAACACTAGGTGCATAGGCGGAGCGTGTGTAAGGCTGAGGAAGGCTTAGCCTTCCCCTGGCCACAGGGACTTGGGGCAAAAATGCCACTAAATTGGACAAAAATGCCCCTGCACAAACAAATTAAATCTATTACGTCTGTTGCTAACAAAGTGAATATGAATAGACAGTATCGATTGCGGCTGCTCATGTTGCACCGTATTTCATTTTAGGCGTTTTTACAGTGTTGAGCATTTTAACCAATCACACAGATATCTGTTGAGCTTAGGAATGCAATGGCCAATCAGAAGCGTTCAGATGAGTCATCGTTCAAACATCAGTTTTGTTGAGTGCGCGTGCATTCGCTGACTGAATTCCAGACTCTTGTGAATTCTCTCATCATAAACAACAAAGCGCAGATGTACGTACAATGTAAGTAAGAGATTCATTTAACAGTGTATACAGCTTCAGTGATTATAACGGTAGTTTTGTTTTTTTGAGAGTGCTTAAATGCGGGATAGATCAATGTTAGCGATAATGTCACTTTCTATATATAATTTATTCGCTGTTTGAATAACCGTGGAAAGGAAACGTTATATAATTATCAATTTCTAATTTTTTTATTCAATTGTAATCATGTTAAATACAAATTTAGTCCCATTAAACATTTTTTAGCCGACACCCATGTCTGGTTCTTGCCTAAAAAGTCTATACATTTGGCTGCTTTTAGCCTTACCCTGGAGTTGGTTCACCCTCCGTCTATGACTAGGTGCTTCAAGATATGGACACATTCCTTGCAGTGAAATCAGATTATCTGATTCATTGAAAACCAATGTTCATTTTCTCATTTGACAATAAGCACTCCATGTTTTGTGATGTAAGGGTCAACTATTGAGCTTCTGCTTGATGTTCAGGAACTTTCATTTTTGTACTTTCTACCATGTAACTCAAAGCAAGTTAAATGCCACATAGAGTAAGCAAAATACAGGTTCTTCAATGGTTTTTGCAAAAACGTCAACAAAAACATCTTATCAAACACATTTACAGTGTATATGGTTCTTGAGTTGGCTAAATGAAGGGTAAAAAAGATCTTGATTTTAAATTATACAGTTCTTCAAAATCAACGTATTGGTTTCTTGAGGTCTTTGAAGCACCACTAACCATGATTTTAGCAAGACGGAAAGAAGGAGCACTCCTGGATCAATATCCATGTTGGTTTTGGAATAACATTTCAATCAATCAATCCATCAATGGCCTCCTTGATAAATTCACGGAAAGCATGTGTGTCAGAACCATTATATGTGGGTGGGACAAGACCCTTTGTAAGACCAATGATAATGTGCCCACTCACTTTTACAGTCTCTAATTCAGCGCATATGTCTGTTCACTTTTATCAGAGCGCCGTCAGTCAAATACATTTTTTTTTTTATCTACAGCTTTGACTTCCACGCTGCTGCTTCCTCAAATCCATTCTGCTGCTCATTCAGAGTCTATATAAATTAAAATCTATTCCGTGTTTTCACTACTCGCATTTTCTGCACTCCCGCGACACAGCAAGGTAAACAAAGCATCTTAGCATCTCTGAAGCTCAGGTGGGTCTGGCTGTGTGCTCACATACCATCACTGAAGCTGCTATTTAAGTGAGTTGTTCACCTGTTGCTTTTAAAGGCATCATGTTGTCTTTGTTGCAGCATTGAATTACAGTTACACTTACACTATGTTGTTATAACGCTAACAGTTATCTGACGTTTTTGCCAGGGTAGCTCACTACAGTACATTATTTTTTTTTTTGTTCAAAACAACTTACTAGACTTTTGTTGCTGTGTTAATTTTTGTGAAACCTTGCCAGCTATGTGGTAACTGCTTTAAGCTATAAAATCAATTGTTTAATTAAAAGGCACCAGAATTCATTAGCATTTTTCTAGGGGAGGACCCACCCACATTTTTTTTTTTGCTTCCAACGCCCATGACGGAACGCACCGGTCTGTGGATGGTTTTCTAATGAGCTAGAAAAATAAAAAGTGGTCCTTAAAGGTTTTCCTACACCATCAGTCTGTAGAATCTCTTTAGAACAGTTACGTTCATAAACCCAACCCACACGGCTCTCCAGAAGTTGATTCAAATATAAATTTCAACAATGCAGTTTATACATGCATTTGTCTCCAATTATGCAAGCCCACCATACTGAAAAGACCCTAAATCATCTCGGCATGTCTTACATAATCCATAAATAATGGCTTTGTGTATGTTTACACCCCGCTGCGTGATATGATTCATATCTCGTATTGTTGCCGTTGTTGTTCACAGTCCTGTCCGCGTTTTAAATGACCGTTCAGATGGCCGATGGGGGAGTATTTGAGGGCTGACACAAATGCATTTGTGGATTGTATATCTCCCCTGTTTATGTGTGCGGTTACAGTCTCACATGCTAGCAGGTGATAGATGGCTGCCACGTGGCCACACATGCTGAGCTCGGCCATGTGTTGACGCAGCGCTTACAAGAGTCTTTACGAGAATATGGATGAGATTTGTGAACTCACCAAGGAACAAATTTGTTCCGTTTATTGTCCAAATGAACAAGATTACACAAATGGTGGGAAGGTAACTCTAATTTAACACCGAAACGGGTCCCTTCTTTACCTTTTAAAGGTCTGGATTATGGTTATTTATGTCTTTATGCAAATGTGGCTCGGAGCTGAAGACAAATTCAGGGTTCTTGACTAGACGGTAACAGAAATTAGTCTTATTTCTCCCCAAGCAATGTTTGAGCTTTCAGAATGGGATGTGGATATATTAGTTAACAGACCAGACTTCCAGACCACTTTTTGTACCAACTTTTGTAGTCTTAGCTGGTCTGTTGGCTGGTTTTATATGCATTTTGGGCACTTTTCTAAGCCTGTCTAATGGGAAAACTAATTATTTTACACAGTACAAATTTTGTGTGAACTGGTACAATGTGATTTGTAGGAAAATATATGATTTGTATAAAAAAGTAAGCCTGAAGCTACACCCCTAAACTTAACTCTCAGTGCCACATGAGAATGTTGTACAAAATTATGAATGAGATACAAATTTGCCACCAATTTTGAAAATAGTTACGAATTGTTAGGAGATTTTGTTGCACTTTTAAACTCGTCAGGCTTGGAGACCAGATAAACACCAGACTGGGATATCAGCTTAAATCAGCTGAGACCATTAAACCAGCTTCGGCATGTTTAAGAGGTTTGTTTGTTTGTTTTCCCTAAAAGTTTTGCTTATCTTCATGTCAATTAAGTGAAATTATGTGTGATGTACTGTATATTAAATTGGGAGTATTTGAACAATTACAAATCACATGCTTCACTAAAGACTTGTTGTGATCTGAAAGACTCACCCTCTCATCTCTCTCTATGTGGTCAGCCTGTCTGTCTCCACCCTAGACCACATTTCTGCCACTTTTTGGGATCATTTCCATCTTCATATCTCAGTATCTAATCTGGAGCTGGTCCAAACTCCTCTGACCAATCAGGAGAAGCACTAAAGTGGCTGCCACAACACATACATTTTCTCCATAAAAAAGAAGAGAGCGAGAGAGAGAGAGAGAGGATCCAAAGAGCAGATGCAGGAACCCAAGAGCTCTACAGGCTTGGCCTTCAGGGATTCTGTGGTACACACACACACACACACACATACACACACACACACACACACACAGTCTGGTCAGCTATCCTTGTGGGGACTCTCCATAGGCATAATGGTTTTTCTACTGTACAGACCGTATTTTCTATTGCCCTACACCAACCCTACACCTAAACCTACCCCTCACAGGAAACTTTCTGCATTTTTAGATTTTCAAAAAACTTCATTCTGTATGATTTATAAGCTTTTGTACCCGTGGGGACCACAATTTAGGTCCCCACCGTGACACGAGTCCCCATGAGTCTGTGTGTATATTCAGGTTTAAGTCCCCACCGGTATATATAAACCTGTACACACACACACACACACACTTCAGATGGGGTGTGTGTGTGTGTGTCTGTGTGTGTGTGTGAATGAGTTTGTGTAGGTGTGGCTGTGTAGTTTGGCTTGCTGAAACTAGAACCAATGCTGCTTTACCTCAATCAACATCTGTGGGAATTCACTTTTTGCACCACATTTTCATACCAGTGAATCCAACTCTGCTTACACTAACACACACTCACACAAACAGTGGATGAAATCTTTTTCCCTGTGGACTCAGTCTCATTTTAAAATGCCCTCGATGGCAGTGAGCCAAACAGGGTCTCTTATGGCTAGTCTGAGTGAAAAATCACTCGTAACGTTTCAGGAACATTAATGTCATGCCAGCAGCTGCCAAATGCTATTCTGGCCCACTATTTATTACACAAAATACAGAGAGAGAGAGAGACCAAAGTTCATTTAGAAAAGATAATTTAAAAGAAAAAGAAAAAATTGGGGTTAATAAATAAATTATAAATTATTTACTGCTATTGTGTATGTAATCATGTAATATAATCAAATTATGTATAATTAAGTACTTAATTATCATATATAATAATCACACACACACACACGTTTGTGTTTTAGAGGTCCACAGCGAGTACTACTCAAAATTGCATATATCAAAATCTAGTGCATTATGGTTTCAGGGTAAGAAAACAAAATTACATGTAATAAAGATGTCTGGCTTTAAGCAAACAAACAAAAAAAAACATTTAATTACTCTTAAAACTTAGCAGGTCAAGTTTGTGACATATCATGTCATGCAAGAGACTTGTAGGAAAATGTTGGACTTCAAAATACTGTTGATTTTAGACTAAACTTTTAACATATTCAAAATGAAGTTCCTTTGCTAGCCTCAGAAAGTTACAATAAAATCAGCTCACTGAATAAATCAGTGGTGGCAGCTGTTGTGTAACTCTTGGCAGAGTGCTGTAAGATAAACTACAACCTGACAATTCTAATAAACACATGCAGGGAAAAAATCTGTACTTTTTTACCTGACAAAGAGTTTAGGATGTTCATAAGGATATCATAAGGAGCAAAATCGTAAAGTGCAGATCAACTCTTAAGTCTGTTTCACTGGGAAGATATTGTGAGTGTTTGATGCTGCACGTGTGTGCAAGTATTTTGTGTGCGAATGTGGTGTGTGTGTGTGTGTGTGTGTGTGTGTGTGCGTGTGTATCTATGTGTGGGTATCTGTGTGTGTGTGTATCTGTGTGTGTGTGTGTGTGTGTGTGTGTGTGTGTGTGTGCCGGTCTGGAACTCACCTACACGTTGTATTGTCTGAATGGGACGGCCTTTCTGGTTCTTTCCTGCGGCGCTGCCTCATAATGCGCTATTGTGTTTGGGTCAGCTAAGCTTGCGCATGAGCTGAGTGTGAGTCAAACACAGGCTTTGTGAGACCAACTTGGACATCGGCCATGTGAAAAAATGCTGGTTTTCCTGGCATCTTTGCTCTTTGTTTCTAGTCTTTTTTGGTGGTAATAAAACATTCAATAATGTGAACTGTCCTGTGTTCAAACCTCAATGGATCTTTGTACCACCTCTTCTTATCAAGAACCATTTTTGGCTTTATATGCTTCTTCAGTCTCTGTATGGTTTTTTGAAAGACAAAAAAAATTCATTATTGGTTCTACATACCATTTGTAAAAAGGTCTAATACATTTTTAAAGGTATTACCATTATATACACTGAGAAAAATAAATAAATAAATAGCAGCTGTGGTTCCCAAAACTTTACACGAATATAGTAGCTTACAAAAATGAATAAATAAATAAAAGACGCTACAATAAACATTAACAACATTAGATGTGAGCTTTCAGAGAGGATATGTGGTTTTTCACTGTAAATTGTAAGAGGTTGTTCTTTTTCACTCCCCAGAACTGTACATTTAACAACATTTTACTGTAAAATTATATTAAATGTATTCGTTTTTCACAAGTAAGGGAACTTACTGTTAACCAATTAACAGGTTTTACTGTATCACTTTTACAGTCCTTTACCAGAATCACACTTTAAAACCTTTACATGACAGAGCAATACATTAATTAGAATAGGCTGGTCTAGGGAGAATTCAATGAGGAGAATTTGAGATATTGTCGAGATCTCTTTTGAAACGATATGTGAGATTACTTGTGTCGTTTCTCCAGGAGAAGTAGCAAAGACTAAGCAGAGATCTCCATATTGTCTCACTGCAGTCTAGGAGACATAACTAGGATATTAAAGAGATCTCATTTGTGACTTTTTTTTCGACTATGGGAGAACACAAATGAGCTGTTTTCAAACCACAAACACATAAAAAAGATCCCTAGGTTTCAGAAAGCATCAGAAACCCTGCAACAGATCTAGCGTGCATCCTTGTTGGCATCTCAGCCCAGCTCTACCCATGATGACCCGGCCATGCCTGCTGTCAGCGGCCCCTCTCACTTCAGACTAATTAGCAGGAGAGAGTGGATTTATGGCTAGCGAGGGATGATGCAGTGTGTGAGGTGTCCTGTAGCCATAACGGGGACGACGGTGACGGGGTCAGAGCCGAAGATCTCGCCTCTCTCCTGCTCTCTAATAGCTCAGGTGGGAGATGCTTATTAATGAGCGTCTCCGTGGCGATGCGTGGCACATAAATAACAGAGCGGGGCACATTGCTTCCCATCTCCACCAAATGAATCATCCGCACGTTCTTTCCCACGCTAACACTAAGGAGTTTTATATGAGTGGGTCACGGTTAACACAATGAGTAAACTAAATAATAACAGTGTGAGTAATAAGAAATATTAGACCGTGTGTTAGCACGCAAACCTAACTTCAGCACGTAACCACATGAACATGATGTCTCAAAACACACGGTTTGCTAAAGAAAGTTGTGCTTCTGCTTTTCTTAGTGATCAAGCTTACAATTCTTGCCTGGCAGAAGATAAAACAGGTGAAAATCTCATTGACTTATACTGAAGGAAACCAACCCAGATCTAGAGACCAGAATATCATAGGCTAAAATGGAACCACACAAGTCACCGATTGAAATGCAATAATTTCACACGCTACCTAAATAGTGCACCATACATAAAGTGCACACGACTCACACGCATACTTGACTTACAATTGATTCCTAATAGAGTTTGGCATTAGTATGATGCTAAGCTAACTGTATGACATTGTATTAAGCATAAAATTACATATCAGTCACTTTCAGTTGATTCCAATAGTGTTTGACGTTAACATATTGCTAAGGTAACTGTGTGACATGCTAAACATAAAAATACATATCAGTCACTTTCAGTTGATACCAATAGTGTTTGACATTAGCATGTTGCTAAGCTAACTGTATGACACTCTAAACATAAAAATACACAACAGATCACTTTCAGTTGATTCAAATGTTTGACGTTAGCATGTTGCTAAGCTAACTGTATGACATGCTAATAAACATAAAAATACATATCAGTTACTTTCAGTTGATACCAATATTGTTTGACATTAACATATTGCTAAGCTAACTGTGACACACTAATAAACATAAAAATACATATCAGTCACTTTCAGTTAATACCAATAGTGTTTGACATTAGCATGTTGCTAAGCTAACTGTCTGACAAGCTGATAAACATAAAATTACATAGTGGTCACTGCTTTCAGTTGATTTGTGTGTGTTTGGCATTAGCATGATGATAAGCTAACTGTGTGACACTTTATTAAGCATAAAAGTGCATAGGCCTAACACTCATTTACAACTGATTCCAATAGTGTTTGGTGTTAGCATGTTGCTATAAGCTAACTGTGTGACACATGCTAATAAGCATAAAAATACCTAACGGTCACTTTTAGTTGATTCCAATACTGTTTGCCGTTAGCTTGTTGCTAAACTGTTTGATCCTCTGTTAAGCCCAAAGTATACTTCAGATTTTATGCGTATGCGAAGCTCCTCGTGCAGTGCGTTTAATGCAAATTTTGTCACCAGATTAGTATGTGCACCACACAATTTTTGTAGGTCGCACATGCAAATTGAATTTGTTTTGCATTAATCAGTTGTTCCACAAAGTGGCGACACTTGGCTCGGGCTGTTGATTCACAGTAGAAAACAAAACTAAAGACAAACAACAAAACAACAACAACAACGATGACAAAATAGCGGAGACTGACAACAACAGATTTATGAGAGCTGCAACTTTAGTTTAAAGGGGTCATATGATGTTGCTAAAAAGAATATTATTTGGTGTATTTGGTGTAATGAAATGTGTTTATGCGGTTTAAGGTTCAAAAAACACATTATTTTCCACATACTGTACATTATTGTTTTTCCTCTATGGACTTATAGACCAGTTCCTTTCTGAAACGCGTCGATTTTTACAAAGCTCATCGGTCTGAAAAGCGAGGTGTGCTCTGATTGGCCAGCTATCCAGTGCGTTGTGATTGGCCGAATACCTCAAGCGTGTGACGGAAATGTTACGCCCCTTACCATTGTGATACCTTCTCCCGGCCGGTGTGACGAGACAAAAACATTAAAACCCATTAAAAACTAGGCATTTTCCTCTTTTGGAAGACCAAACAAAGTAGTTTCGCTTTCACAACGAAAGACAGCGTCACACACGGCGGGCTAGAGTGAGCGGAGGCCGGTGGCCTGGAGTGAGCAGAGGCCGGTGGCTAGAGTGAGCGGCGGCAGGCGGGCTTGTGGCAACCACATGTGACGACCCCGGGCTGGACTCCACGGTGAAAGCCGATCCGGCGATCCACAGCGCGAAGTTGATGTATTTCCTCAGCGACCAGCACGGATCAGCTCTAGGCATGACGAAGCGGATATCGTCCTCTTTTGGAAGGCCAAACAAAGTAGTTTCGCTTTCATAATGAAACACACAGTGCCTTCACGACGCGGAGGCGGCGGCAACAACAATACTACAGCGAGAATAAAAGTTACG
>NW_015536499.1:657137-663224 GCF_001515605.1 Sinocyclocheilus anshuiensis | reverse complement strand
GCGTTATGCAAATCTTCCCACATCGTGACGTAGACGTGGGGGTGTGTTAGAACAAGCCATTTTAGGTAGGCGTGGTTGACTCTTAACTTTTATAAAGAATATCTCTTTGGATTTGAGACTTTAGTCTTTGCAACTTTACAGATCTTCTTTATGCACCAAGAGATTGTAACACTCCAAAGAGAAAGTTTTTAAATTTTAAATCGCATCATATGACCCCTTTAAAAGAGTACAAAGACATTTTTATTGGTCATAACTTAGTTAGAAAAACTAAGCTTTCTAGAGCACATGTGTCGATCACCTGTGTTCAGGCATGCTATCAAATGGAGTACACTTTGAAAGGCTACCCATTTCACTGAACACATGCGTTAGCGTACTTACACAAAAACAAAGCATGCTTTGCGCTTTAAGCATAAAAATGCATAGGCCCAACATTCACTTACAACTGATTCCAATGGTGTTTGCTGTTAGCATGTTGCTAAACTAACTGTGTGACACAATAGTAAACATAAAAATACATAACAGACAATTACAACTGAATCCTAATAGAGCATTGCACGATGCTAAGTTAACTGTGTGATACTCTATAAAACATAAAATAAATGCATAGGCCTTAATTACAATTGATTCCAATAATATTTGCAGTTAACATGTTGCTGTCACACTGGTGTTGAGGAAAGGCACATGAAGACGAAGGTAATCCACACAAGAGTTTGATTAGAGTCCAAGAAAATGATAATCCATAGATAAAAGGCAACACACAGCATAAAAACATCAAACATCACAATACAATAACCAGCAAGGACTGAACAGAAACGGGGAGTACTTACACAAAAACAAGAGAGGGACTAATGACTAAATTAACAGGAAACAGGTGAACTGAATGAACTAATCAAGAGAACTAATCAGACATAAGGGAAAACTAGGTCAAACAGGGAAGACAAGGAAAGACACAGACTGTGACATATCGCCCCCTTTCCGGAAGGCACGACCTCGCACCGCAGAAAGATCAAGGGGTGGGATGGAGGGGGACTTTGGAGGAGGACAAAGGAGTGGAGTTGGGATGGTAACAGGGGACGGCAAAGTGCAGGTAAGAAGGCAGGCAGATGACCAGGGCAGTGACAACAGAGGGAGGAGCCATGGAGGGATCAGGAGGAACCATGGCGGACCAGACGGAGGGAGGAGCCAGGACGGAGATTGGAGGAGCCAGGGCGGATCAGATGGAGGGAGGAGCCATGGAGGGATCAGGAGGAACCATGGCAGACCAGACGGAGGGAGGAGCCAGGACGGAGACTGGAGGAGCCAGGGAGGATCAGATGGAGGGAGGAGCCATGGAGGGATCAGGAGGAACCATGGCGGACCAGACGGAGGGAGGAGCCAGGACGGAGACTGGAGGAACCAGGACGGAGACTGGAGGAGCCAGGGCGGATTAGAAGGAGGAAAGAGCCAGGGAGAACAGACAGACAAAAGATGGGAGAGGAGGTATGTTGGAATAAAAGTCTATAACATCCTCTGAGTCCAGCTGCAGCTCACTCTCAGCGGTGGAACAGTGGGCAGGGCTTTCCACTTTGCCCTCGCTCTCCACTGTATAATCCTCCATGGTGGGCATTGTTGCCGGCTCACGCACCTGGTCAGATGTTTGATGAGGCTCTGACTCCGTGGCAATCCTCAGCTCTGTCACTCCATTAGGCAATGGCTCGTCGGTCGCGGCAGGCTCTAGCTCTCTGTCTGCAGTGGGCTCTGGCTGTTGCTCCGCACAGCGGGGTGGTGTTTGGCTGACCTTTGGGTCCGGAGTTGGGCTAGTGAGTTCCTCATCAGCGTGGCAGACGGTGAGTGGTGACTTGCATCTCACCAGCACCCACTCCACAAAGGCGGCGAAATCCTCTCGAGGACCATCTCTGGACAACTGCGCTCTGCACGCGGAGTTTAGGTTTGCCTGGTAGAACGCGCAGAGGCAGTCGTCCGGGTAGCTGGTGTAATGAGCTACCTCTAGGAATAGTCTAGTGTGGTCCTCGAGAGAAAGCTCCCCCCTGCTCCAGCAGGAGGAGGAATTCCGGGATGGTCCATGATCGCAAAAGAAAAAACACAAACTTTCAAAAAACTAAAAAAATAAATGCTGGTATTGAGGAAAGGCACACAAAGACAAAGGTAATCCACACAAGAGTTTAATTAGAGTCCAAGAAGATGATAATCCATAGATACAAGGGAACACAGCGCAAAACAACATCAAAGATCACAATACAATAACCAGCAAGGACTGAACAAAAACACGAGAGGGACTAATGACTAAATTAACAGGACACAGCATAGGCTGAAATCCCGGGGGGGTCGGGGGGTACAGGACCCCCCCATCTGAGGGTTGTCCCCCCTAAAAATATGATTAAAAACCTGTCTGTGTATTGTAAATAACAATGTTTTTTACTTTAAATAATTGTGTAAGTAGTAAAACAACACAAACGGGGCAAAAAGGGAGGAAGTCGTGGCCTAATGGTTAGAGAGTTGGACTCGTAACCCAAAGGTAGCGGGTTTGAGTCTCGTACCGGCAGGGATTGTAGGTGGGGGGAGTGAATGTACAGCGCTCTCTCCCACATTCAATACCACGACTGAGGTGCCCTTGAGCAAGGCACCGAACCCCCAACTGCTCCCCAGGCGCCGCAGCAAAAATGGCTGCCCACTGCTCCGGGTGTGTGTTCACTGCTGTGTGTGTGTTCACTGCTGTGTGTGTGCACTTTGGATGGGTTAAATGCAGAGCACTAATTCCAAATATGGGTCACCATACTTGGCCACATGTCACGTCATGTCACGTCACTCACTAAATTTTTTCATTAAAAAATGCGTTTTAAGTTTAGAAACATTTTGAGTTGAGTTGTTACTTGACTAAGTAAGGCTGTCAAGGCTATTTTATTCACTTAAACATCGGATGAACTGATTATATTCTCTTTAATACAGATGATGCCAATGTATTTTTGGATGAGTCGCTATGTTAGCAATAATAACGTTACCTGCTTCACGAAAATGGTTGCCAGGTTTTTTACAACAAAACCCTCCCAATTGTTACCCAAAACTAGCCCAAACTAACCGCATTTCGAGGGGGTCCCCCAGTAAAAAATCGCATTCCGGGGGCTAAAATACACGTTATTGGGGTCACTTCAACCCGCGGATATGAAAAACAACCCGCGGCAACAGTGATAAAGTAGGCCAAGTCCACGGGAAAACCGCGGACTTGGCAACAATGTGACGGATACAACGGACATGAGTGCTGTCTCGGCGCGACCACAACTTGGTGTTGTCTAATTTGACACTGTCTCCCTGCTGCACTAATAATAGTAAGTCTTTCCACTGTGTATACATATCCTTACAAGTACAATTTTAGCTGTATTATTTGTGTCCCCTTCAAAAATCGCTCTTGAGAAATGTTATGTTTATTGC
Organism: Sinocyclocheilus anshuiensis; assembly: GCF_001515605.1. Lineage (NCBI taxonomy): Eukaryota > Metazoa > Chordata > Actinopteri > Cypriniformes > Cyprinidae > Sinocyclocheilus > Sinocyclocheilus anshuiensis. Next base: position 659,798 of record NW_015536499.1, on the reverse strand, counting down.
CCCTCCCCCTACTATTAGATGAAATTTACACCCCTAGGACACAGATGAACTGAATAAACGAATCAAGGGAACTAATCAGGCATGAGGGAAAACTAGGTAAAACGGGGAAGACAAGGAAAGACACAGACTGTGACAGTTGCTTAGCTAACTATGTGACATGCCATAAAAAAAAAAAAACATAATAGTCACTTGTAATCGATTACAATAGTGCTTGTCGTTAGCATGTTGCTAAGCTAACTGTGTGACACGCTAATAAACAAAAATACATAAATGCATCATAAAAATGCATAGGTCTAACAATCACTTACAATTTGACATTGTTTGACATTAGTATGTTGCTAAGCTAACTGTCTGACAAAACAACACAAACATTTTTTTTCAGTATTGAATGAAATATAAATATATACTGTAGGTAACATTACAATGATGTTCTATTTGTTAACATTAGTTAACATGAACTAATAATGAAAAATATTTCTAAAATACTGTATTTATTAATCTTAATGTTAATTTCTACATTTACTAAAAAAAATTTAAATCAAAAGTTGTATCTGTTAATATTATTTAATAGACCAGAGAAAACATGGACTAACAATGAACAGTTGTATTTTTCTTAACTAAAATTATAAAAGGCTAATAGATACTTTAACAAATGTATTGCTCATTGTTAGTTAATTTTAGTTAAGGCTTTAAGTAATGTTCACTAATGGGACCTTACATTGTCAAATCTTGCCAATAAATATAACTAATATTATTTATTTTAACTCGTCTGCCATCTTGGATGTATTGACGCTGTTGACAATTGCGATAGATAGGTAACTCCTATTTTAATCAAACAAATTTAAAAACAATAATTATGGAAGATTCTCTTTCTGCAAGTGTCAGATATGGATTACACCAGGTATAACTCAGTTTTAAATGAAAACAAATGCGATCAGTTTACATACAACCCATGAGTGTAAGTCATTCAGGACTCATCTAGTCTATGTGTAATAAACGCATGTGTAGTAAAGTGTTCATGGAGAGAGGGAGAGGAGGATGTGTGATGATAAACATCTGCAGATGTAATGAGAGCACATTAAAGCCCAGAATATTAACTCTAAAAAGCAAGAAGCTGCTGCTCAGTTACGGCACTTTGTTTCCATGAGTTGAAGCTCACTATGTTAATCTGCATTTTTTTTATTCCCTTCATAAAACATCGCACTGAGAGATGCCACGGCGAACGCCAACCTGGTAATAGCTTTTATGTCGCCTTCATTCTATTACAAAAAGATGCAACACTAAAAAAAACCCTATGGAGAAACATTTCATTTTTCCATAGCTGGTAATTAAATGTTCCTCAAATGAGTTCATTGAAATCATAGCGTTCATTTGTGCTAAGCTTGGGATTTAATAGACTTTGTTAAACAGGGATTGTGAGTGAATATTAAAGTAGTCACCCACTGGGATTGTATAATGAATGAATGTCGCCATAATCCCAATAATGGTGGATTACTTTTCATTCAATAGCTTTATTAAAGTTCAGTGGAGGATGTTTATGTCTAACACACCTATCATGATGAGACTGAAACAGATCTTCTCTCAAATGAACCTATCCGTGACTTTAAAGGAATATCCAATGTTTAGAAGCAAAAATCTGGGTTAAAGTGCGGCACATAAGTGAATACGTCCAATCTGTTAAAATATTTCAGTTGTATGGCTACAGCTCGTAAACATCAGTGTTGGAGGTAATGCATTACAAGTAATGTGAGTTACGTAATCAGATTACTTTTTTCAAGTAACTAGTAAATTAACATTACTTTTAATTTTACAACGATATATCGGAGTTACTTTTTCAAAAACATAAGTTACTTTGTTTTCTCATTTTTTCACTGACAGCTCTCCTGTCCCCATGTTGAGAGAAATTGGGAGTGAGGTGCAGAGGCACTTCCTTCAGCCTGAGGCTTATTAATTTCACTTTTGGTGCAAAAGGGCCCTTACAGTGTCACGCCCCTGGACTCTTTGTGTTGTGTTTTCTCTCCCCAGGTGTGCTTTGTTCCCTTTAATTAGTCATTCCTTGCCCCTGTGTTTTCCCAATCACCCAGTGTTTAAAAGCCCCAGTCCTTTCAGTTAGTGTTTGTCGGTCCTCAAACGTCATTCCTTGTGTTCCAGTGTCTCCTACGTTCCCCGTGTGATCATTAAAGACTGTGAATTGAAGTTATCTCCGTGTTTCCTCGTTCCTCGCGCCTTGCCTCCCGAGAAGTGTGACAGAAGGACCGACCAAAACAGTAACTTCCGTGTTTTCCCCTCCGTTTGTTTTCCGTTTTTTTCTCAGTGTTTTTCTTTCCGTTGTGTCCCCATGGATCCGCTCGCCCTCAGCCCACCATCATTGCGGTGCGAGCCCCGCGGGACTGCCATCCTCCAGCGTCACCGTGGTTGGAGTCTCCCTCACCTCCGTCACCTCCCTCACCTCCCAGACCCAGTGGCTCTACCTCGGCTCCTAGCTCCCTTGCCTCCACCGTCACCCATCGATCCATCAGCTCCACCGGGCTCCCTCATCCCTCCAACGTCGACCCGCCATCGCCTCTGGACTCCACTCCTCTGGCTGCGCCCCGTCGCTCTGTCCCACCGGCTCCGTTGGGCTCCTTCCTCCCGCCAGCTCCACCTTGGTCCTCAGTCGCT
>NW_015536499.1:653746-656669 GCF_001515605.1 Sinocyclocheilus anshuiensis | reverse complement strand
TCGTTGGCTCTCCGTCTCCGCCTCGGGCTCCTCCACCACCTGCTCCGCCGCCGTTGGTCGGCCCCCTAGAGTCGGTGGCCATTCCTCCTCCATGGCTCCTCCCTCCGTTGGCTCCACCGTGTGCCGCTGTTATGGCTGTGGCCTGGGTCCTGCTGTGCTCTTTCTGCTCCGGGTCCCTCCTGTCTCCTCCCTGGCTCCTCCCTCCGTCGTCTCCTCCCTGGAATCTGTCTGCCGGCCCCCTCCCGGGTGTCCGTCCTCCTCCTGAGCCTCCTCCCTAGTTCCCACCCACTCCCCTCCCCATGTTGTTTCTATGGTGCGATGATGCACCTTCCGGGAGGGGGGAGTAATGTCACGCCCCTGGACTCTTTGTGTTGTGTTTTCCCTCCCCAGGTGTGCTGTGTTCCCTTTAATTAGTCATTCCTTGCACCTGTGTTTTCCCAATCACCCAGTGTTTAAAAGCCCCAGTCCTTTCGGTTAGTGTTTGTAGGTCCTCAAAAGTCATTCCTTGTGTTAAAAGACTGTGAATTTCCTGTGAGGAAATTAAAGACTGTGAATTGAAGTTATCTCCGTGTTTCCTCATTCCTCGCGCCTTGCCTCCCGAGAAGTGTGACATACAGTTGGGAAAAATATCACTTTTTTTTTTTTTTTTTTATTAAAAACCAAATAAGCAATCCCAGCTCAGGTGACAAAAAGTAAGGCAAAACTAATGTAATGCATTACTTTCCATAAAAAGCAACTTAATTAATTAACTAACGCAATGGAATAACGCAATATTGTAATGCATTATAAATTCATACGAATTTGGAAGAATAGTTATAAATTGCCATGAGACTGTGTTGGTATATAGTAGTCAACATTTGAAGTGGATCAAAAAAGTTCATCAAAGTCAACGCATTTTGGTTTTAGGTTTTAGGACAACTTTGATGAAAGGTTTTGATCCACTTCAAATGTTGACTACTGTAGTTCAACTAAATATGAAAATCCTGTCTTCATTTATTCACCCTCATTTTGTTCTAAACCCATAAGACTTGCGCTCATCTTCAGAACACAAATTAAGATATTTTAGTATTCTCTCGTGATTGCAACCCATCCATTGAAAGACCATGCAACCACAACCGTCATGCATCAAAAAGCACAAAAAACATTGTAAAAGCAATCCATATCCATAATTGAGTGGCTTAATCAAAGTCTTCTGAAAAAATATGATCGCTTTATATATGTATATTTTCTTGTATGTCATGCAAGTGCATATCAGCTTCCATTTACCGTATTTGATGTGCTGTTTGTATGTGCGTTGATCAGTGTTTATATATGATAAAACTATTCAATTCAAAAGGATGTCTTTCTGTACTTTTTGAAGCATGCAAAGGGTTTCCATGGACTTTCAATGGATGGGCAAAAATGATGAGAGAACATTAAAAATCATCTTCATCAGTGTTGCGAAGATGAACGAAAGTCTAATGGGTTTGGAACGAGTAATCCGTAAATGATGAGAGAACTAACCCTTTGACATGATTTTAGTGGGAAAAATAAATCTCTTATAAACCCTTTCTGCGTAAAGTTCCACCCCAGTGTACGATGTTTGCATGACAGCAGAACATCATAAACCCTAAAACTGTTGTAAAACTGATGATTGAAGGAGATTTACAGCTCAAATAATACACACGTTTTAACAGAAGAATTAAAGCAAGTACTTTTGTAAAACTATAAACTTTAATATTATAATATGGCCCCATCACTTCCGTTATCTCCGCTATTTATTTATTTATTTAGTTAGTTAGTTAGTTAGTTAGTTAGTAAATAATTACCATCATGTCAAAAATGTAGTCCCAACCTACTAAAACAGGCAAAAAACATCCCATAGACTTGCACTGATAGAGGAACCCAAGCCATATCGAGTCCTGAATATCACTGAGACTTGGTGAGCTGTAATATTGGACTAATATTGCTTGGTGTTTAAATATGGATAAGCTTCTACAAGGCTTTTGAGGCTTTAGAATACGATGAAGCCGTTTTCACATCTTCAGTTCAGACAGAATATAATCATCTTCCTGGATTGTGTCTTTTTGTGTAAATCTGAGCAAGGACAACACCGCTTCAATAAAAATGAGAGGACAATGTGCAGGTTTTGAAGGCCCATTGACGTCCGTGGGGTTACCGGCTCACAGAAAAACAAATCGCAAGCTCTCGCTCACAGCTGAGCCCATTGCTCAAAACAATGGGAGAACTCAGTAATGGTTACAATAATTAAATGCATGTGGATGAACTGTAAATCATACAGCCAGTTATTTTTAAACAATATTCATCAATATTCTCAAGGGGGGTGAATTCAGAAAGGTCATAAAATCTCTCATTAACAAAGACCTTGGTAATGTGCTCATATGAACATGAAGACCAGGAAATGGGATATGATGAATCTTAGTAGATTAGAGGAAGACTGTCCCACTCTCTCTCATTGATCAGAAGGGTCTCCCGCCCCCACAGCAATCGCTGCTACTCATGAAACACTCTGAAAGGAACCAAATGCTCTTGAAATGCTAACAAATCAAGTTCCTTTTCATTCAAATGTATCCACAGTTACACAATGATTACACAATAATACAGAACATGTAACTGTGACATAACCTGACTCAACATCATCCCCACAAGCATTCCCTGAAGAAATGCTAACATCTAAATTAACCAGATTTAAGTCAAAAATAATATTTAACAAACGATTCAACATAAATACATTAATTAATACCAGCAAAACTTTCATGTTTCTCATCCTTTTCATGGTTCAGTGGATCAGGTAGAAACTGTTATTTTAGTACCATTGATATACTATTATAATTTTTGTTAATATTTCAAATTAGATTCTGCTTTCATGTTAATTTCAGTTAAAGTTTTTGTAATTTTATTTTTGTTTTTAAATGTGTCCATA
>NW_015536499.1:645715-653402 GCF_001515605.1 Sinocyclocheilus anshuiensis | reverse complement strand
TGTAACAAGGACACCATAAAATAAAGTGTTACCCCACTTTTTACAATGTTCATATGCTTGCATTCTTCCAGTTATTAAAAAATAAAGGTCAATCTCATGAAATCTTTCAAAAACATGATAATTTTGGATATTATGCATATATATATATATATATATATATATATATATATGATATGAATATTGTATTCTTAGTAATGTATTACACAACTGAATGAATACTTTAAATCAACCTCTAACAACCACAACAGACACACACACACACAACAATATAATATAATAAAACACAATTTACATAATGTATTACACCAGTGAAATGAATGAATCCTTAAAACCAACCTCTGACAGTACACCCTAGTAAATACAGTTCTTCCATCAGGTGACGTAAAAGGACACATACACAATTATAAATCACAACAGCACATAAAATCTTAATCTCATTTGTTTTGTTCATGTAAACAGGTAAACCGTATGCTGGGTTTCACCCCACAGCATAAGCAGAATATAAATATTTCATGTCATCAATGTTAGCTGTGATTTGCAATCAGCAGATGCATTTCTTCTGTAGTGCACTAATAGCAGGCCATATATATTCATGTTTATGATCATATTTTATATCGATATACCACTTCTGTGATGTTAAAAGTATGTTACAATTACAGAAAACATTGTGGGACAAGTATGATACATTACGGCAATGCTAACTATATTACCACTGCTCTAAAGATATATACAGTATAAATTTCATATCTGGGACTCTTTATTTCTCTTGATTGTTGAGCAGTTATACAGTCAGAAGGGACATAAATTCAATATTTATTCAGCGCTTTTTGAAAGGCCTCCGAAGGCTTTTGTTGGGTGATCTAATTAATGAAATAATATGTTGATTTTCTAGGTTTGGGTCCCCGAGAACAGTCACTGAGACTAAGAGAATATTTACTTCCTTTTGGGACTCTGGGCTTGTATTTATTTTTATTTTTTACACTGGCGGCTTTGTAGTTTGCGTGGCTTCCTGGCGTGGCTTTTCCACAGAGAGCTCGACCACATTTCAATATCTCCTGTGAGAATCGTCTTCTTTATTGTCTGCTCTCATGAGCTAATGCTGCTCTAGGAGAGAAATCCTGTTTATTAAGAAACCCTCCAGCAAAGAGAGCCGTTTCTGAGCACTTAAGGAGAGACACGTGTAGTGCTTGTGCACGCAGTCTATTTAACAGCAAAACACAAGTATAACAAGCAATACTCTACATTAATGTGCTCATGTTACTTATATTACACGCTACTATAATTCATAACAATAATAAAAAACAACAAGAACCATGTGTAATTACAAGCTGCTCAAATAATTAATGATTAATTACATGTTGTCCAGTAGTATTACTCAGTGCTTAACTATATACTGACAGAAACATTAATGGAAAATGTGGCCATATCAATGAAGAAAAATAAATAAATATACACTGGTAGCAAAAATGTATAACAACACACCCCACACTCTAAAAAATGCTGGGTTAAATTCAACCCAGTGCTGGGTAAAATAGGGACAAACCCAGCAATTGGGCTGTTTTGACACAGCGTTTGGGTTACTACCCAGAAGGTTGGGTTAAACAAAAAAAGGGTTTTTTAGAGTGCATACTCAAGTGACCCTAAGTATATGATTAAATTAAGGTTTGTCCAAAAAAAAAAAATATATATATATATATATACTTAAACGATCATTTGATTACTGCCTATGCACTTAACGTACATTAAGTGCACATTAAATCTATTGATATGTCATCATAAAACTGCTCCCCAGTGCCGTTAAAGCAATCTAAACATGTGACAGTGATCTGACACAGAGATGAAACACTCCGCTAATACACAGATGCGGTTCATCTCAGCCGAGAGGGGGCGCTGTTGAGTTTTGAAACCGCTTGTCCGCTCGCATGTAAGGGCTTCCCGGCCACGTTTTGTGGGACAGTGGAGAAGAAAAAAAGTATCTAATAAATGAATATATTCACATTAAAACAGCATAAAGACGCGTACTCTGTGGAAACCATATGGCCATTTTAATTGCTTTAGTAGTTACATCTGTCGCTAATATATTCGTCGTGTACTTTTTTCTCTCCAATATGTCTGAGAAATATTAATAATAGCTCAAGCGATAACGTAGGCTAATTAAAACATTACTTGCGTGACATTTATGGACTTTAATATGGTCTAAATGTGGTTTCTTATAAGAAATTTCGTAACGTATAGTTACAATAGCCTAAGTGTAAATTATCTTTTTAAGGTTATTAATATATCATTTATGTATAAATCAGTATGATCATTGCATACTGTCAGATCGCTTTATTTTAAACAATAGGCAATGTGAAAAAAAAAATGCATTGAATGAAAAGATGTGCAAAAGCTTTACCTGCTTTAAACGCCAAACCCCAAAAAATCGCTGTCCATAAAGGGTTAAAATCGTCGTTTAGCTCTCTGTCAGTTCTGACAGTTCGGGAAACTTTTGTTTCTTCTCTAGTATGTAAATTGACCGTCGGATTCAGCGAGCCTATTGGCTACGAGTCCGAGTCAATTTCGTATTTCAAACCTGACGTCAGGGCGGCTATAAAACTCAGCATTGCTTTTATACTCATATGCTCGGTGATCCTTTAAAAACTCTAGAACAAGCCCGGAGTACTTTTTTTTTTTCCTCCAGCCAAGCATCCAATTGCCAATCACATACATGTTACGGTCTTCATTTCAACGAAACTATTGAGAGAGAAAAAGAAAGAAAGACAGAACAAATCCACGCAGCCATGCAGTGTTAAATGTTTGCGACTCAAACGCGTCGACACTCGCGCACAAAGAGAGAGGAACTGGAGACGCGCGCGCTCCTGCGTCTGTGCGCGAGAGGCGAATTTAAAAAAAATAAATAAATCGGCGCTCGCGAACCCTTTTCTTTGCTTTTGAAGAATTAAACAAAGAAATCAAGCTGGCTCACGCTGTCTCGAACCCCACCACTTTGACAGCTGCTCTTCACCCCCTTTGGAGGACTGTCAACAGCAAAAGGATGGCATCAGAACTGGCAATGAGCAGCTCCGACCTGCCCACCAGTCCCCTGGCCATGGAATATGTTAATGACTTCGATCTGATGAAGTTTGAAGTGAAAAAGGAGCCGGTGGAGCCCGATCGCAGCATCAGCCAGTGCAGCCGCCTGATCGCCGGGGGATCCCTGTCTTCCACCCCGATGAGCACGCCTTGCAGCTCGGTTCCCCCTTCTCCAAGCTTCTCGGCGCCCAGCCCGGGCTCCGGGAGCGAACAGAAGGCGCACCTGGAGGATTTCTACTGGATGACCGGTTACCAACAGCAGCTCAACCCGGAGGCTTTGGGCTTCAGCCCCGAGGACGCGGTGGAGGCGCTGATCAACAGCAGTCACCAGCTCCAGAGCTTCGACGGCTATGCTAGAGGGCAGCAGTTCGCCAGCGCAGCCGGCGCGGGAGGCGCCATGGCCGGCGAGGAGATGGGATCCGCCGCCGCGGTGGTCTCCGCGGTCATCGCGGCCGCCGCAGCCCAGAACGGGGCACCCCACCACCACCACCATCACCACCACCACCCGGGCGGGCACCATCCGACGCCCGGGCTGCAGTCCAACGGCAACTCCGCCAACCACCAGCACATGCACCTGGACCTGGACGATCGCTTCTCGGACGAGCAGCTGGTGACCATGTCCGTGCGCGAGCTCAACCGACAGCTCCGGGGGGTCAGCAAGGAGGAGGTCATCCGGCTCAAACAGAAGAGGAGAACCCTCAAAAACAGAGGCTATGCCCAGTCGTGTCGCTACAAGCGGGTCCAGCAGAGGCACGTCCTGGAGGGCGAAAAGACCCATCTGCTGCAGCAGGTGGACCACCTCAAGCAGGAGATCTCCAGACTGGTGCGCGAGAGAGACGCGTACAAAGAGAAGTACGAGAAGCTCATCAGCAGCGGCTTCAGAGAAAACGGATCCAGCAGCGACAACAACCCGTCGTCCCCGGAGTTTTTCATGTGAGTTTACCGGCACTTAATAGAGCAGCGATGTGCAAAAGTTGCGTACGCGCGTTGTTCTCTCGTTGTGTTGGATTGGGCGCACGCGGGGCAGTCACGTTTTCCTCTCACTTTTATTATTAGTATATATATATTTTTTTAATGTAGATACATTTAATCCAGTAATGAAGAAATCGAGCTTTAGAGCTTAGCCCACGCAACTTTTGCTCTCCGCTTTTGGACAATAATAAGACATTTTCCATCGCCGAGTTGTTATCATTTTGTTTATTCTGTTGAAACTGTAATATGTGAACGTATACTTTCATTTGATACTTCCTCATGTTGTCCTACGCCTCGTGTTGCGTAACTTTTAACTTCACATTTTTGTAAAGTTCAAGTGACATGCTGGTTACGTGAGGGCACTGTACACTGAAAGCATGGAGAAGTGTTTGAACTCATGTCGAGTGTCTGAACAGACTCATTTCCCTCATAAACTGAGCGAGACTGACATTGTTTCATTCAAACTCCATCACATTTTGTGTTGTTGTGAAGAACTCACTCAGTAATGTATTTATTTGTGTGTCGGACGCGATATGTCGAGCCCACATGCTGGTCATGTTGGCTGCCGATGTTTTGTGTTTCTTTTCCCTGAACGAACTGAACTGAAACGCTCCGATGTTACATTCATTTTCTCATTGTCTGGTGTCCACTTTTTGGGACTCTGAGTAAAAAAGTGACATCTTTTCATCCTTTACATGAAACATTGCCTCCATGATTCTTGCGACAAACTCCTGTCATTTTTGTACAGCAATTTTAGTGATGAAACGTGTTTTGGCAAGAAGAGTGATTCTGTATGATTATGCTTTTTTTTTCGGACGAAGAGACATTATTAAACCCCTGAAACAATTGTAACTTATCTCAGTGTGATACACTTAAGACTGAAAGATTTGCAATTTTGACAAATATGTCACTCCACATAGCCATTGCTTGACCATAAAATATGGTAAAACGAGCGATTTCGAACTGTTCGATGGACTAAAGTGTTTCTAAATTATTCTCAGAAGAATTTTGAAGCCTATCACTGAAGAATGAAGAGTTTGTCTTGGCACGCGCTCGAAATACTGCACTCAAACCTGTTATTATAGCATTTACATCTAAATATAAATCAAATTATTATATGATAGAATATTGAAATATTTCGGAGCACGCTGCTTTAAAACATTTACTTGCATCAGGTGGGAAATAAGACCTTTAATAGCCCCAGCTTATACTTGTGCTACTGTTAATACAATGTTTTCATATTTGATATCGATTAATTCACAAAATAATGACTGTACAAACTGGAGCAGTATAGTTCATCAATAAATGTTAAATATTGCAAATCAAATGTCCTCGTGTTATTTGAGTACGCCTAAAATGTGAGACTCCCACTGAATAGCTACCGTATTTAATATCACATGCTGATTGGGAAATTAAATACGAGTTTTTGATGTTTAATGTCTGATCGTTTTGAGGAAAGTTCACGATTTCACTTGTTGCCGCGAGACAGTTCGCTCGAGTTTCGCCAGATGAGCAAATATACATCTTATTAAATCGGATTTGCTTACATTTTAATTGAACTGAAATAACATATGACACATAAAATTATTTTTAGTTGAAAAAAGCCAACATAACATTGTATAAAGCAACATTTTTTGATAAACATGACAAAATGCGCTCGCACTTTGCACTGCATGCGCTGTGTGAGTTTATATCAGAATAGTTCAATACCTAATTCACTAAAGACAGATTCGATATAATATAATAAAAAAATCATTCACAAGCAAAAACTTGTATTTAAATAGCACTTGATTTCAGGAGCGAAACAGACCTTTTTTCCTCCCTTTCCGTTTTTAAAATTGATTTCTGTTACTGTTAAAAATCTCATTTCGTGCACCGCAGTTTAAACTCATCTTATCACACACGAGGACAGTTCAGTTTCGCTGCCCTGGTTAATCATTAATTTAGAGAGAGTTACTTGCTTAAACTGTCATTCAAATAACTGGTATATTCCGCAAAAACTGTGATTTTGACAAACAGATTCGCCTCTAAATCACTGGAGCTTTTCCAAAGTGCACCTAAAACTGACAGAACCTGCAAGTTCGATAACTGATCATGTTTCCTTTAGATAAGAATAACTTGATTGTGACCCTGTAGACTATTAACAATAACCTTTATTTATTTTCTACCAGTCACTCTTGACTACCAGTCAGGCCTATTTAGAAATATCATTATACTTAAGAGTTCATCAAAACAAACGAGTTGTGGTCTGTTTGTGTTTTCTAAAGCACAAAACAAAATTCACAAGTATGATTTGGCATTGTTTATATGCCATAACCTCCACTTCTCACCCACCAAATACCCCTGAAGATTTCAAATAACACCCTGTTTCTCAATGTCACATCTCCTTTTTGTTTTCTCCACTCTTGACGTTTTCGGCTTCTTTATCTCTTTAGGCCCATCATCGTTCTCTCAAGCCATGAGTATTATCAGCCCCAAAATAATTAGAAGAGTGAGTCAAGCTTCCCCTCTCATTGTCACAGCAAGCAGGACGTGGGCACACAGCTGGAAAGAAGTGTGTGTGTGGGGGGACGTCTGAATTCAGGGCGTTCGGTGAAAACTTAGTGGCTCATCAGCACAATGATGATTTGAATATCAAACGGATGACGCACACACCCTTAAACGCACCGCGTTCAGAGCCCATCTTTCATTCGCTGGGCTGTGTGAGCTCAGGGAAAAGGCTGTATGGTCCACACCGTGGAAAGCACAATGATTTCTTGCATGATTAATAGTGGAGAAAAGACCTTGTTTCTGCTCCTTTAAATTGATGAATCATTGGTGATTTTCCCCAGCTGGGCTTCGACTGCCTTTGAGTGGCTGCGGTGCCCGTAATTTATGGCTTTTCTGTTTGATAAGGTCAAAACGCAAAACCGGTTAATGACATCACCGTTATAACTCAGAACTGTAGACACGCACTGTACCAGACAGCAGGTGCAGCGTGGACTCTTTCTATTCCAGTTATTCATTTTATCATTATTATTTCTTTAATATATATTTTTTTTAATATGCATCTAGTTACAGCTTTTTAGCCAGAGATTTTTTTTTTGAAATAAATGTTTATTATTATTATTATTATTACTACCACTACCACTACTACTATTACGTATGGGTTTGTTTTGGTCACACCAAATATGACACTTTTGGTATCTGCTTCAGAAAACTACAACAAAACTTAAAGTGTGCATTATCAATTCAGTACGTTTCCTTTTTTTTTTTTTTTCTATTCCATTTTTTAATACTTTTTAAAAATATATACTTCTAGTTCCAGCTTTTTGCCAGAAATATTCTATTTTTATTTCATTTTATTTTATTATGTTTTTATTTATTTTATTTTATTTATTTATTTTTTTGGTTCACACTGATTATGATACATTTGGTGACAGTTTTAAAACTTAAAGTGTACATTAAAAAAGTGTAAAGTGAAACATTAATTCAGTATGTTCTATTTTTGTCCTGTATGATATATATATATATGACATATACATACATATATATATATATATATGTCAACTTTTTAGACAGAATTTATTTATTTATGCAGTCTAAAAAATGCTGGGTTAAATATAACCCAGCGCTGGGTTAAAAAGGGACAAACCCAGCTATT
>NW_015536499.1:636489-645287 GCF_001515605.1 Sinocyclocheilus anshuiensis | reverse complement strand
CCAATAGCTGGGTTCAAAACAACCCAACCGCTGGGTCAAAACAACCCAATAGCTGGGTTTGTCCCTTTTTAACCCAGCGCTGGGTTATATTTAACCAAGCATTTTTTAGAGTGTGTGTTGTTTGTTTATTTAATTGTGTGTTTGTTTGTTTATGCTCTCACAAAATATGACACTTTTGGTGTCTGCTTTAGAAAACTACAACACAGTTTGAAAATTTAAAGTCTGAATATAATTTCAATACGCTTGCTTTTAAATCACATGAATTTATTCGTGCAAATCAGACTAACTGTTCCAATAAAACCAGCATCCCAGCTAATATTGTTGGTTATATCCACACTAATCCAGCTGTAGCTATTTAAAACTTCTGATTTAATCGTGTTTTTCCTAACTCAAACCAGCATTATCAGACGCAATCAAACATTTAATGATGCACTGAAACATATCCTGTTTAGCATCAGCTTCTGATGACGGACCGCATTACCATAGACGAAGCAAACATTTCATTTCAGCTTGTGAATGAAGTCAGTGGATTTCATTACACACACCGTGTATATTTTCACACCTTGGCTCCATAACCGACATGCATCTAGCACAAATCACCAAAACACACACACAGGCCAACACTTTCACACCAATCCACACAAAAACACACACATATGCATACATGCATTGAAACGAACACACACAAATTGCATACACTCTGCGTTTGCACTTAATTCAATCAGCAGTGGGATATTGACACCATATGTGCCCTAATCATTGGTTGTGGGCGATCCTGATTAGGTTATTACAGATAATATAGTTGTCTTCTGTCACAATATTGGTCTTTTGCATCCGAGGTCAACAATAAGAAATCACAGTTCAACTCATGCATATTGACATTTCAATCATTTACATACAGCAGCGTTACAGGGTAATATCTTTAATAATATCAGACATTGTCTCTGTTGGGAGTCGATGTTTAGCTTGGCTTTTTTTTTTTTTTTTTTTTTTTTTTTTTTTTTTTTTTTTTTTTTTTTTTTTTTTTTTTTTTTTTTTTTTTTTTTTTTTTTTTTTTTTTTTTTTTTTTTTTTTTTTTTTTTTTTTTTTTAAGTGCTCGGAGTGATTTTCTCACAGCGTGGATTAAAAATGATTGTCGTGGCTGCAAGGTCCCGCCGAATGCAAAGAAATACGCTAGAGTCGACTGTGTTGACACAATAATTTGAGCAAATGCATTCTGGGAAATTTATTTGAGCTAACAAACTTGTAATAAAGTAATTATAGTTATTGCAACTAAAATAATTATTTAGTTATTTAAAACATACTTAACTGATAATCAAGGCCATGTCTTATCCAAATAAATCAATATTTTCTAGTAACACTTTCTCTGGCCGTTTCATCTTTGGTGTCAAAGCATTGCAGGCGTTTTTCATTCTGAAGCACAAAAACAAGCTCGGCGTTGTTGGATCCGAGCTCATCTGCATCTCTCCACGCTAAACATTTCCATTTAGAGTGATTTAAAGGAGGGACTTTATGTCCCTGCCATGTGCGTCCATCATCCGCAGACGTGCCGCCGTCCCCCGACCCCTCTCTGCCTCTGTAAACCTGAGTTATAGAGCAGCTATTTGAAAAGATAATAATTTAACTTTCCCTCCACAGTTACACTGAGGAAATGGATGTGTTTGTGTTGATTGCCTGAGCTCTGAAGGTTTCCTTGTACTTTAGGAGAGAGTGAAAGAGACGCCACACGTGATGGTAGAGTGTTTGTTTTTGAAAATCAACCATGCATTCAATCATTATGGGTGAGTTAAAGGGACAGTTCATCAAAAATGGGGGAACAAATAGATATAATAAAATAAATAAATAACACATCTGTAACGTCATTTGCTTTTGATTTATTTATTTATTGTGAAACACAAAAGGACATTTGAAAAGGAAAGATTTAGTAGAAGGTTCAAGCTGCTCTTTTACGTACAATAAAAGTGGATGGTGACTGGGTCTGTCAAGCTTCAAAAAGCAAAAAAAAAAATCTATAATGCCACATAAAAGTGTCAAAATCACTGATTGTGGACAATCCTGATTAGGTTATTACAGATAATATAGTTGTTTTCTGTAACAATGTTGGTCGTACACATTGATCTTATTGTTCCAAGGTCAAAAAATAGGAAATCATAGTTCAAATCATGACATTTCAGTCATTTATACATACAGCACAGTTCCATTATTTTCGGTTTATTTTTTTATTTTCTTTATTTACTTATTTAATTATTTAATTGCATAGTTTATTATAGTTTCCCCACATTTTTGATGAACTATCCTTTTTACTCACACCCATAATTATCTTACTTCTTTTTCATATATTTATTTACTCATTTATTTCATTATTTAAATGTATAGTTTCATATATACAATATATATATATATATATATATATATATATATATAAAAATGTTCAAGTAACGAAAATGATTGTTAATGGTTTTAACTTCAGTTAACTACAATAACCCTGTGTGTGTGTGTGTGTGTGTGTGTGTGTGTGTGAGTGTGTGTGTGTGTGTGTGTTAGTGTGTGAGTGTGTGTGTGTGTGTTGGGGGGGTATTGTAGGCATTGGCCTTGTGCCCATCCTATGTTATACCTGCATCTCAATGAAGCTGGCAAGGTGATTTACTGGCAAGGTGTCTGGGCTGCAGTCTCTCGCTCTCTCTCTCTTTAACCAGCGAGTCAAAGCGACATTGATCTCTCAGCCAGGCAAGGTGACCTACAGAGCACCACTTCCCAAGTCTTTCTTTTCTCGTCTTCATCTCTCCCCCTTTCCTTCTTTTTTTCATCGTGGAGTCGGTGGCGGGCCGTGACCCCGGCGAGTGATGTCATGTCCTGTGGCAGAGAGCACAGCAGTGAGGTGAATATGAAACAAAAGCAAGTCCTTGAGCTGCTCTGTGCCACACGTATCAATAAAACGCCTTCACAAAGTCTCGTTTCACAATCCCGGGCATTACAACACCACTCTACCACAGATACGCTGCTTTAGAAGGACGGTTACCTTTATCTTAAAGGGAAAGCACACTCAAAAATTTAACTTTTCTCATTAATGCTTATTCACCTTCTTGTTGCTCAAAACGTGTTTATTTTTTTGTTGTTTTTTGTTTTTTTCAATCAAACATTAAAAGAGAAGTTTAGCGCAATATACAGGCTGCTGTTTTCCATACAACGGGAGTGGATGGTTACTTCTGGTCGGAAAAATGTAAAACAATATAAAAGGAATAGCCTAGTTCATAAAAATCGCAAAATAGGATCATTGGAAAAATGTGCCTCTATACTGTTAACAAAATGTTTTACGTTGTTTAAAAAAAAACGAAACAAAAAAACAACAACGTAACAACCTTTTTGCGCTTAGTCAGCTTGAGTTATACAAGTGGCAACTTGGAAATTAGAGTTGACTTAAAATTTTAAGGCAGCACAAACACTTACTTTTTTATCAGTGTTTTGCAAAACTACAAAAATGTAGGACTGCATAAATTAGCAGTTTGCAGCTAAAATGAACACCAGCGGCAGTAAAACACCAACAACTTTTCTTCTTTTAAACACAAATTATGATTACGGGCAGATTATTGATTAAGAAAGACTTATATTAGCACTGTCTTGCCCAATACTGACCTCAGAGTATTTTTACCATTGTGCGTGATTTGTAAACGAATTAACATATTGTAATGTTTGCTTCACAGAATTATATATAGCATTTTAGAAGTAGCGAACTTGCTCGGTAGCTCACCTGGTACAGCGCTGCACTTGAGTCATGACACTCGATAAAAGAGCTCATAGTAAAAGTAAGCTAGCAAATGTTAGTTTTATCTCACTTTTGTTACTACTATGCGCTAGGTTTATTGTAGGGTTTAGTTTATGAGGTGTAACACGATAACGCATTAATCTTTCAGCACCACTCACCTGATATACTGTATCATTTCCAAACCGCCACGATACACAGAACACCCAGCGTGATAAAAAACGTTTTTTTTTAGCGCCACGTACTGGAAATTTCGATTTGGAAGAAACTTGCGAGAAGCAATGTAATCGTTTTGTATTAATGTCGTCACAGTCACGTGTTTCCAGTGAGCCTGGATTGAAAAAGCAAATGTGTTATTAAAGGTGCCATAGAATGCATTGATACAACATATAATTTCTAGTTTATACTGTATATGCTTTTTTAAAAATTGTAAATGCATTGTTAAAAATATTTTCTGTGGTAACTGATAGCATGCTGTCAATAGAGCTTAAAGGTGCCATAGAATGCATTGATACAATATTTTAAATTGTTCTCTGATATCTACATAGAAAGTATGTGGCATAGGTAAGGACAAAAAATCTCCAGAAACGGTTTTACATGTTCATTTACAACCCTAGGATTTGTCCTAGAATGAAACGGTCTGTTTTTACCTTATTTGGAAGGGTCATGAATAATAATGTTGAGCTCTGCTCTGATTGGCTGTTTCACAGTACAGCTCACATAGAATGCATTGATACAATATTTTAAATTGTTCTCTGATATCTACATAGAAGGTATGTGGCTTAGGTAAGGGCAAAAAATCTCCAGAAATGGTTTTACATGTCCATTTACAACCCTAGGATTTGTCTCTAGAATGAAATGGTCTGTTTTTACATTATTTGGAAGGGTCATGATGAATAATAATGTTGCGCTCTGCTCTGATTGGCTGTTTCGCAGTGCGGCTCAATGTTGAGCTCTGCTCTGATTGACTGTTTCACAGTGCAGCTTATTTCAGTAGCTCACACAGCAGGAAGGAAACACAGGGAAAATATATATTTCAATACTTTCTCTCGCAGTTATATTGTTGGGTAATTATACTGTATATAAGATGCGGACATCAGGGAGCCGCTATTAATATGCGGGGCATTGAAACTGCTTGCGAATGCACGATTGCGTTTTACTTTCACTTTCGAGATTTGCGATTGCACATGCTCTGTGTAAACTACAGCGGCAGTACTTACCACACATCAGATCAGATGCTTGTCAGTGGTGCTCAGGATCTGTAAATCATTCGCCATCATCCTTAGTCATCTCTCCTTACTCTGTTTATGTGGTAAGTGAAATCTTATGTACTGTAATGTAACAGGCTACCGCTAGCAAGCAGCTAACCATGTCCCTTTAGTGGCTCGCGTTATTTTATTTGATGGCATGGCATAGAACATGGGCGGGTATATGCAAATGTTGGGGGCGTAACTATTAGTGATCCCGACTGTAACGTCACAGTCGGTGTTATGTTCTGATTCGCCTATTTTTCAGTGGTCTTTTGAATGCACAAGATTTACATAAGGAGGAGGAAACAATGGTGTTTGAGGCTCACGGTATGTCATTTCCATGTAGCCTACAGAATTGTTGTTATCCTAAATACAGTTTTCCATTCTATGGCACCTTTAATTTTTCACTCCCTTGTCGTGCAACCCCCATATTATTATGGAGATCTAAGGTTGTGTTTCCCACACAAGAAAACTGTTTTCAAAGCACGTCAAATGCGTGCATCTGACGATACAAACAACATTCGACGAAGCGCGTGCAGTTTCTATTATAGCATCGATTGCACTTCAGCTGCACATCATGAAAGGTTTCACGGGTGTCATGAACGCGGCAGGTTTGGGGTGAGCTATTTCTTTTAAAGCTGTTATTGCTGCTTTTAAGCGTTGTCCACATCCTGAGGTGGAGATTGTACCAGATAGATATTAGAGTTTGTTGATACTTTACTCTAATAGACTGCTGTAAACACGCATGTCTGCTGTGCTGTGGTGTGAGGTGAGAGTTCACTCAGCCCGGCCTGCAGTGATTACAGAACAGAATGAATGGCTTTGTGAACTGAACTGGGTCGAGGGATTTAACAGGCTTTTTCAGTGGCAGCACTGCTCTGTAGGGGATATGTGCTGCTAACTTTAACTTTGTTTAACAGAAGCACTACACGTGAGAGTATATGAGAAAGAAGAGTGTTAGTTACATCGCAGTTTGCATATTAATTGCTTTCATAGTTTTTTTTATGTGTGGTATGCTTTATGTATAATATCTCTAAAGCGTAATGGCGTAAAACAAGGTCTATACAGTCATTTTTTAAATGTTTAAATATATATATATATATATATATATATATATATATATATATACATACACCTCTATACCTGTATTCCTGTAATTATTTTGTTTCAGACAAGAAACTAGCCTACATTTAATTGTATCTGATAAATAGTCAAATAGTTATGATTATTTTATGGTATCATATTAAGCCTTTTTTTTTCTCTCTTTCTGCCTTTTGCTCATATTGTTCATCATGGAAGGACATCACGCAAGTTTCTACACCTGTGATACGACCTCTGACCCCTGCCCTTTGCCCCTGCAGTCTGAGGTAAGAGCAGAGCTTTTTTTATTCTGTGCAGATGAAAATGATTATAATCCTCATTTATGAATATTTAATCATAGTGGATTTTTTTCTGTATAAAAAAATGTGATTTTTAGACTTCACAGCTTGTCGCAAAGATTTTCTGCGGTTCAGAAACTGAACCTAGCATTATTAAAAATTAGATAAAGTGAATTAAAATTAACATTTAGAAACGTGTTTGAAAATTAAATCACTATACATGATACATAAATATTTATAATATGTATATTTCTATATATAAATCGTACATTATCATTTGTATAATAACCGACAAAACCCTACTTAGGCATAACGTTTGATTCATACTCTCATATATAGTGTATTTATACTGTAGAGTGAATGCAGTGTAATTAGTGACTAATTACCAGTGGACTTACTATCCAATGACTAGCAGGTTATAATTACACAATGGCTCGTTTATGACGTTTAGGGATGGAAGTTTCGCGAGGCGAGTTTGTCGACGGTCACAGTGTAACATCTGCCTGCAGCGACAGAGCATTTGTTAAGTGTGTTTTGTGTGTTGTAACAGTGTGTTATTGATCATGTCACTGGTTATCCCAACATAAACTGGCCGGCTACCAAAAAATGTCCTCCATAATATACTAAAAGCTGACATATTGTTTTGTTTTGAGTTAAATCTACTGATGAAAATAAGTTTTTGTTAAGATTTATTGGGTTGCGTTATAGTACGTTTACTATGAAAACCATTGTATGTTGTCTATAAGACTTAAAGGGTTAGTTCACCCAAAAATGAAATTAGGCTGCGCTTTACTCACCCCCGAGGCATCCTAGTTATATATGACTTTCTTCTTTCAGACGAATCCAGTCGGAGTTATATTAAAAATTGTCTTTGATCTTTCAAGCTGTTTAATGCCACTTAGCGGGTGTTGCATTGCTTCAGTCCAAAAGCACTTAAAAAAAATCGCCCATCCATAAAAATAAGTGTCTTAATTGTGTGTGTGTGTGGTGTGTGTGTGTGTGGGGAGGGGGGGGCTGCGTGTTCTAGTTAGCTGAGGGTGAATCTGATAGGACAGTATCGATGTTCTGCGTTGATTCGCCAGCATTCAGCCGCAGATTTCCGGTGTAATGAAACACAAAGGTGAGGTCATAATCAGGGCACAGGAAGTGCACACCATGTTTGTCTTATTTGCGTACGGAGACACTTTCTTTTGTGACGTCAGCGGATGTGTTAGCGATTGTGAAACAAGATGTTGTTTTTGTTACTTGTTGTTTGAAACGATTTATGCGAGCATGTGCACAAATTCATTCTGTATCCCCGTACCGTCCGCTGTGTAAGTGTGTGTGTGTTCGTATGTTGAATGTAACCAAAGCCAGTAAGGATATGAGTTATATTTAGCAGCACCTCCTGAAGACACCCGCTCAACCCGTGTGGTTATAAATACACCCAGACTCAAGGGGAGAGGGCTCTGTGCTGCCCACTGTCTTCCCCGCTGACCTACGGCTCGCTTCAGGCCCAAAAAAAATAAAAAAGTCCCGCCACGTGCTCATTTAACATCAATAAACAACAGGAAAAGTCTGACAGAAACGAATAATTGGAGAAGTTCACTGTGCTGTGGGTTTTACCGTCGTTTAACGGTTTAACCGTCTCTTGTATCACTGTCTTTATATTTGTGAGATTATTGGTGTTGTTTTTGTAGGATTTCTCTGATCAAAGTGCTTATATTTCCACCAAAATGCAGCACTCCGAGTCATTAATACTTCCTGTAGCCTGTAGCATACATCCTCTCTCTCTCTCTCTCACCTTCAACCGCCATGTTTTTTTCTTCTTTTTTTTTTGCCCTTGGTCTTTCCTCTAACATTCTCTCTGTAGGGTTTTATGTCTTGTGTTAAATAAATAAATGCATACATACATAGTGTATTTAATGTAATGCATTTTCTTTGATGAGCATCCTCTGAATTTTCTGAATTAAAATTATTTATTTATTTATTTATATTTATTCATTCTAAAGTAAAAAAATAAATAAAAAAAAAGATAAAACGTAACGTAAAAACGTAAAAAAAAAAAAGTTGTAAATTCAGATTAATTTTGATGCTTATTTATTTATTTATTTTGTTTTGTGGGGGCTTAAAGTTAAAAAAAAAGGTCAGGAATTAAAATATATGTAGATTTATATTTACTTTACTTGAATAATTTTTTATTGGGAGGGAGTGTAGTATTTCTTTGCTTTAACATTTTATTCAGTCAGTTTGGAATAACCATACATTGCTGTCATGAGGCAAGAAAAGCACAAAATGACATTCCAGAGACAACATGTCAGGGTCATTAAGTCTCTAAAAATCTCAGTTAATTTGATGTTTTTAGGACATAAGAAGATTATTTCAGGATGTCAAATGGAATAACCCTAAGAAAATGTAACATTTATGAAA
>NW_015536499.1:631517-636421 GCF_001515605.1 Sinocyclocheilus anshuiensis | reverse complement strand
TATATATATATATATATATATATATATATATATTATGAAAAGTACTTTTATTTAAAAAAATGCTTAACAACAATAAGAAAAATCATAATAATAATAATACATAATTTGATTTGTACACTTACATGAATCCAAGGTATAAAGAAACTATTATTTTCTGTATTACTGTATTTTTTACTTGATTACACCACACAACATATTTAGACTCATTAAATAAAAACTTGTATTCAGATTAATAAAAAGTAAACATTTCCAAAAATGTATGGAACATGAATACAAATATTACATTTCTACGAACTAGGCACAAATCTGATTCTGACCGAGACTTTTAACTGATTTGAACCTCCTCATCTGTCATTTACCCTCTAATCCTATTTCACATAATGATAAAAACAAAATGAACGTGCGACTCATTTCAGACAAGCAGCACATTTCGACACAAACACTCCGCTCAACGCAGTCTTCAGACGAGATCCCAAGGGAAGCGGCAGTGTTGCTGTTTAGAGCAAATTTGAATTTCCTGGACGATTTTTGGGCAGCTTTTGCCATTTTCAGGCCTCAACAAACTTCTCCTACAGTTTTAATCGGATCATCTTCAAATTTGCTGAGTGTAATCATAAGGCCTTTGCGATGCTAAGTTGCGAAGATCTTGAGTTTTCGTTGAAGGGCGTGTCCGTGGCGGCCTGACAAATTTCGATGTTTCGACCATTAAACAGGAAGTTGCTATAAGTCAGCCACACAATGTCCGATCTGCCCCAAACTTCACACATTTGATAAGAGTTCTTGGTAAGGCCAATATTCAGTTATGCGCCACCTGCTGGCAACAGCAAATGTCTTGTTTTACACTAACGTAAACATGCAATGTCCAAACTGCACCAAATTACACATGTTTGGTAAGAGTCCTGACCTGAAAACATCAAAAGGCCAATATTTTGTTCGAATTAATAGCGCCACCTGTTGGCAACAGTAAATGTCATGTTTTACACTATCTAAAATATGAAATGTCCAATCTGCCCCAAATTTCATGTTTGATAAGTGTCTTTTGCCTGAGAACATCTAAAGGCCAATGTTCAGTTATGATCATAGCGCCACCTGCTGGCAACAGGAAATGTCTTGTTTTACACTAACGTAAACATGCAATGTCCAAACTGCACCAAATTACACATGTTTGGTAAGAATCTTGGCCTGAGAACATCTAAAGGCCAATGTTCAGTTATGATCATAGCGCCACCTGCTGGCAACAGGACATGCCATGCTTTACACTAACTCAAGCATACCATGTTCAATCTGCACAAGACTTCACATGTTTGATAAAAGTCCTGGCCTGAACACATCTACATGCCAATATTCAGTTATAGTCATAGTGCCACCAGCTGGCAGCAGGAAGTTTGGCACATATAAATGACTTTGACATATTTCTCCTATATTTACCACTTTAAATGCATATTGCCCACCGTTCACAGTTTTACTAAAGCCACTGGGTGGAGGTGGCTCTGGGTGCGAGGGCCCTTTTAACGCTGCTTGCAGCTTTAATTACACTATACAACTGTATTCTTTACGGGGTTGTATAACACATGTTTTACAGTCTCTTCAGACTCAGTGGTCTGCTCTCTGGTCAGTTCATCCGTCTGTGGACAGGCTAAGGATGAATGTGTCTGTGACGGACGTGGCATCCATAACCCTCTCTCCGTCTCTCCACCCATCCCTTGCTTTTATTCTCTTATTCCTCGCCGTACCCAAAGCTGCAGATTCGATGGCATTTATTTTCCCAGGGCCACGGCGTAGGAACGGGGCGCCTCCTTGTTAGCTTGACAAATAACTTCTGTGGGCAGAAAGTGCTGAATTTTAGCTTTCGATGTCTATTTTCTGCCGGCTGACATTAATTTTGCGAGCTCTGCGGGAACTATCAGAATAAATAAATAAGGAAATAACAGGGCTGAGGCAAGGGCTGCTTGGCCATTAGAGCAGGTTTCTGAACACACATGCATTCATGCCATGTTTGTTGAGCAATATGCCGCCTTTTGTGTCACATATCTGGAGTCTGTGTGTTCTGTGATCAGCTTGATTTTTGTTAGAGCTAATAAATCTCTTGATTTAAATTTTTTTTTTTTTTACATTTTTGGAATTCCTGTTTTTTCTTTTTCTTTTTTAAGATTAACATTATCTAATCTGACTAATTGATCAAACATCTAATTCTAAGATTGAATGTTTTTTAGTAATTAATGCATTTTTGTTTATATAATATTTACATACTGTAAATTATGAACAAAACCGCAAAAGAATATGAACATATTTGATCGATTAACACCAATTTATGCCAATAACAAATTTAGCTTATCAAAGTAATAAGCTGACATTTTAGGAAATGCAGAACATAAATCAACATTTTATTGTCTTTAAATGCATACATATTTTGATGGGGTTATTATCATTAACTAAACCTAAAACCAAAACCATTAAAAGTAAAAATAAATCAAATGTAAATAAATACATAAATAAATACTGTTACTTGAAACAGAATAAATAATATAATAAAATATAACAAAATATTAACTGAAATGAAATAAAATACATCAATTTTTAAATTAAAATAAATAAAATTAAAGATTAAAATAAATTAAAACTTAAACTATGTATGAATTATAAAAAAAAAATCATAAAAAAAGACAAAACCACAAATTAAAATTAAAACAGAAAATATAAAAATTTAATCTAGTTAGAAGTATTAACAGAAACTAATTGTATATCAACTATATAACAACATCTACAATAATATTAATAATAATAATAATATATTATTAGTATTATTATTGTCGTTGTTGTTGTAAAATATTTGGTAGGATAGTGATTTTTTTTTAATGTAGATTATTATTAAATCAGTGTAATGAATCAAGATATCTGATCACGATGAAATTTGGTCTTAATTCAGTTTGATTTGATTCATAATTGATTTAGGTTCAGTTCATAATCATTTTCAAAAACACTTTCAAATCACAAATGACACAAAAGTTTATGTTGATATTAATGTTGTGGAAAATTGACAAAAACACACCAGGGTTTACATTCACAGGCTCAAAAATTGTATTTTGGGTATGAATATATTGAAACATAATTGGAATTTTTAAATAGTTTATTAAATGTACATATTTTTCTGAATGTATTCTGATGCACTGATGTGAAAAATCCCCCAAAATCTGTCCACGTGATGTGTATGCCGCTTGCTTTAAGAAACCCAGATCCGTCCCGGCTCAGAGGCCGCTGGAGGAGCTCGTTTAAATGTTAATGTCAGGAAGTGCTACAGAGCCGTTAAGGGCTTTAAAAAGCGTGTTTAAAATGTTTTACAGGTGTTTTAAAGGCTTGTTGCAGTTACTGTCGCTCTGCCTTATTAGCAGATACAGTCGTCTTCAACACAGCTGGACGTCCTGACTGACCTAAAACTGCTGCTTCCGCCCCGTCTTCTGTTTATCGTCAGGTCACTGGAGGTGGGCCCAACTCCCACAATGCACCACAGATCACATGCAGCAGCTAAATTACACTCAACCTGGCATCAGGCTCCTGAATTTCACACGTATGCAAGTCATTATCGTCAGGAAATGTGAGGAAAGACAACAGCGAGCCGCTGGTTTTGAAGTGCACACTAGCTCTGCTCCTAAACCTCATGCTTTAGCAGCTGCCTTGCTGTCTGTTATGTCAGTAGGCAGCATACTAATCGAGTCAATTGAAACACGTTAGCAACAATGCTAACACAAATACTGCGAGAAATACTCCATTTGGAATTAGATTGAACTGTTTTTAGTGTTACTTCATAGTATATTTATAGTCAACATTTTTCTGAATTTCGTCTGCCATGCAGTGCATTCTGGGATTGCCGTCTCTGTAAGAGATACAAGCAATGTTGTTTTAAGTATCATAGAAGGCGACAATAATGGTGTTGCTTTTGTTTCCGAACAGCTTTAAAATGCTTTAAAAAAAAGTGTGCTTAATTGTATTGAATGTGCACTTTGTAGTGTACTTAAAATCTTAAAAGCATATTAAACTGTACTTGCAGATAGCATAATATTAATGAAATAATATAAATAATAATATTAATGAACTAAAAAAACACTTAAAGAGAGCCACTTTCATGACTGTTTAACGCACTTAAGTAGACTTTTAAATTGTGTAATTACGTCAAATTAAAAGATTTACATATAAATCGTGTTTTAATAATCTTTTGTCGTGTTTTAAAGAAGTACACTTCTAGCATACTAAAGCACTTGTAAAGTACCTGATTATAATTTAACTGTAGTGTGTTATTCAGTATTGCATTTAAATGTCATATATTTTGAATGTATTAAATTACAGCCTGTCATTACAAATATATTTAAATACATAACGTACAAGGTTCAACAGAAGTATATTTCAGTTTATCATAAATGCTGACTGTACTTTAACCATATTTTATTGGCAATACAAGTAATTACGAAATTACATATAAAGATGTACTTGCACCATGAAGTTCAGCAAATTGCATTTAATAATATAAATTTAAATTATAATGCATTTTCATTTAATAACAATTAACATGAAATTAAGTGTCTGAAATCATTTAATTTAGTCGGCACTAATTGCTAGTAAATTTCACAAATAATTATAAAGAGATGACAAGTAGCACATTGAATTAAACATGAAATTTTAATGTGGAAAAACTGAGGTTACACTTTATTTTAAGGTGTCCTTGTTACAGTGTAATTATACATATAAGTACTGAGTAATATTAATTAACTACATGTACTTACCATATGGTTAGGGTTAGGATTAGGGTTTGGTTTAGGGTTACTTGCATGTAATTAATTGTTATTATAATAGTAAGTACATGTAGCATGTGTAACAAGGACACCTTAAAATAAAGTGTTACCCAAAACTGA
>NW_015536499.1:628666-631179 GCF_001515605.1 Sinocyclocheilus anshuiensis | reverse complement strand
TGGAAAACACGCCAGTAATCTGTTTTATTTATTTATTTATTTTACATTAGTTGTATCTATGTTGTGTCAGAAAGTAAGTGGAAAGCAGCTCGTGTCAGATAGCTTACAGTATGATTCCACATCGGGAGAAGATGCTAAACTAAACTCCCCTCTCCTTCACCCTCAGCGCTGCGGTAGAGGGAACGGTGTGAGGATGGACAAGACAAAAACAGAGGAAAATACAGACAATCTGCTCAATCGGGAGCTCTGAAAAAAGAAAGAAAGAAAGAAAGCAGACTCAGCAGTTGGCACAAGAAGGGCTTGTGTTACACATGTATAGGACTGAATTAAATGAATCGAGATTAGCTGTTCATTTAACTGTAGTGATAATGTTGATGTGTAAAGAGTTGAAACTTTTTTTTTTACATGCTGCTATACATGTTTTTTTTCTTTCTTTCTTGTTTAAATGTGTTTTAAATTTGATAGTGTGTGATATGTGTGTCTGGATGTATTAATTTATATTAGTTCTGGGCAACGATTAATCGCGATTAATTGCATCCAAAATATAACTTTTTGTTTACATAATATTTGTGTGTGTACTGTGTATATGTATTATGATGTATATATAAATACACACATATGCAGTATATATTTAAGAAAAATATATGATGTTTATATATGAAATATATTCATATATAATGTAAATTATATGAATATATATATATATATATATATATACATGTAAATATTTTCCAAATATATACTGCATATGTGTTTGTATTTATATATACATAATAATACATATACACAGTACACACACAAATATCATGTAAACAAAAACTTTTATTTTGGATGCGATTAATCGCGATTAATCGTTGCCCAGAACTAATTTATGCATAAAAAATGTTAGTTATAAAAATTTAAGTTTTTTTTTTATCATATATTTGTTATATATAATTAAAAAACAAGATACATTACCCTGAAAAAATCAGAATATATATTATCTGAAATATAAAGAATTTTTGCAAACAATTAAAAACTAAGAGCAGTTTGGATTTGAGGCATGAAACCCCCCCTGTTGAAAGTAGAGCTTGTGTTTTTAGTCCACAGAGCCACTGAAACCTACATCCTCTACATGCAGTCTCTCTTTCTGGCTCTCTCGTGTCACGTGTGGTCTTTAGTGAAGCAGGCGTTTGACCTGGTGCTGATGCACGAGACCTTTTGACCTAAAGGAGATCCGATCGACTGGAGACGGCTGACGAGAGCTGCTCTCTACCTGAGACAGACAGAGACAGACAAAATGGATGCAGCGAGAAAGGCTGGCTGCAGAAATGAGTTGTGTGTGTGAGGAGAGCGAGGGCTGTGGCTGATGGGAATGGAGGGGAGGAACATCATGGTCTCTGCAGCAATTAGAATAATTTCACATTAATATGAGGATTCTGCTGCATGCTTATCTGCATAGAGGAAGCACTTCCACATCAATCAGAATGCAGTGGTGTATTAACCTCACACACACACACACACACTGCCGAACATAACACTGGTCCACACTGGTTTTCCTCTTGCCTGGCAAAGATAACTAGATTTTTGCATTTTCTGAAGGAAAAATGTTGTTCTTCCTGTGCAACACTCACTAGTGTGATGCTGTAGGGTGTTTTGGGTGGTTTCCAGGGTGTTGCTTAGGTTTTCTTTTTTTCTTTTTTTTTTGTGGTTTACCCATAATTTTATTGTCCGCTTTGCTTAGAAAAGTAATCATACAAATAATCTTGAAAAAAATGTCATGTGGTTTAACCATCAAGTAAAAAGTAATGACACATTGTAGTTGTCATAGAAGGGTCAAATTATATAATAATGATAATTATATGATAATCATATGATTTATTTGACGTTTACATGGCTTGTTTGATTAATAAGCAGTGAAGCAGTTAAATAAATAAATGTGGTGTAACTATCAAGTAAAATGTTATAATCATTAAATAAATAATTTTTGTTTGTTTTTACATTTTTATTCCTAAAGTAAACAAATGTAATTTCATTCATTAATTCATAAATGTAATTACGTTTTTTAATAAATGTGTAAAATAAGTAAATACATGTGGTGAAACTATCAAGTAAAAAAATATCATCTTAGTCATTATTTTAAAAAATTATTATTAATACAATAGTTTTATTTAAAGTAAAAATTATTATAGTTGTTGTTATTTTTACAAATGAAATTTTAATTCATTCATTCATAAATGTAAATAAGTTTACTTAATTATAACTTCATTTATTGAAATTATATTTCAAAGAAATGCTGTTCTTTTGTCATGTGATTTGTGTTGTCATAAAAGGTCAAATTATATCATTAGAAGTTTATTTATTTTTGTATGTATGTATGTATTTATTTATTTCATCTGCAGGGTTCTGCATGTTTGTTGGTCTCACCACATGACTTTTGTTTTGCAGACAAATTATAATTTTTTTTTCAAATATCAATAAACAGTGAAGCAGTTAAATGATTGAATAAACACACACACACACACACACACACA
>NW_015536499.1:627645-628371 GCF_001515605.1 Sinocyclocheilus anshuiensis | reverse complement strand
TGTGTGTGTCTGTGTCTGTGTCTGTGTCTGTCTGTGTGTGTGTGTCAGAAGTGGTGTTTATTGGGTGTGTTTTGTTCCACGCTGTGTCTCGTAACCTCAAGTGCCGCCCACTTGAAAATGTCAAACAGAGGAAGGAAAAGCTTTTGACGGCTTTTGGCTTTTTGTACTCACACACATGCATCATTTCCACTGCGCTCATCACTTTCTGTCCAAATCAGACATCCTAAATAGGCCAAATAAACCAAAGACTCTCTGCCAACCTCAGTTCCGTTATTTTCACCACAACAGTCATCAAAGCGCATTAAAGCATTCGCTCGGTTCTGTTTGTATAAGAATGAATAAGAATGTCAGTGATCATAATGTCATGTAATGATGAAGCAAACATCACTGCTTGTGCTGCTCATGCTGTGAGAGTTTGGGATTTGAAGTATCACACACACACACACACACACATATATATATATATATATATATATATATACTGAGAAATTAAAAACATGCTCATCATAGAGCAGGTGTATTAAGGTCATTGTATGAAAGAATTTCATTTTTATTATTTATGTATGTATGTGTTTGTTTATTTATTTATTTTTATGTGTAACAAAATAGGAAGCAGGGAAAAAGTGTAATATTTAGTGTTGGAGGCTAGAATGAGTGACAGTAGTGAGGTTTGCCTCAGCAATCTGATGATTGAACACTGCAGACACACGGAGTGTGTGTGTGTGT
>NW_015536499.1:621149-627632 GCF_001515605.1 Sinocyclocheilus anshuiensis | reverse complement strand
TGTGTGTGTGTGTGTGTGTGTGTGTGTGTGTCTGTGTCTGTGTCTGTGTCTGTCTGTGTGTGTGTGTCAGAAGTGGTGTTTATTGGGTGTGTTTTGTTCCACGCTGTGTCTCGTAACCTCAAGTGCCGCCCACTTGAAAATGTCAAACAGAGGAAGGAAAAGCTTTTGACGGCTTTTGGCTTTTTGTACTCACACACATGCATCATTTCCACTGCGCTCATCACTTTCTGTCCAAATCAGACATCCTAAATAGGCCAAATAAACCAAAGACTCTCTGCCAACCTCAGTTCCGTTATTTTCACCACAACAGTCATCAAAGCGCATTAAAGCATTCGCTCGGTTCTGTTTGTATAAGAATGAATAAGAATGTCAGTGATCATAATGTCATGTAATGATGAAGCAAACATCACTGCTTGTGCTGCTCATGCTGTGAGAGTTTGGGATTTGAAGTATTATTAAACATACACATGATTTGATAATTCATTTGATTTGTGCTATTATTTTTCTGAGCACTGATCACCTAGTGGAGGGGGAAAAAAAGATACCACCAGTGTTATTTTAGTATCATTGATATATTATTATAGTTTTTATTCATATTTTAAATCCGGATTTATTTTTGTATTTTCAGTTTTGGTTTTTGTGTGTATGTGTTTTTGTCATTTTTATTTGTTCTTGTTTTGAAATATGTCATTTTTAGTTTGCTATTTTAGTACATCAGCTAAATGAAAATGAGAAATTATCATTTAGTCGATGAAATAAAGTTAACTAAGTTAACTAAATTTTAATTTTAAACTGTTTTTAATTTTTAGTTTACATTTTTTAAATGTTGTCAATTTAAGTTTTTTTCATTCTTTATTGTGTCATTTTTAATTCATTTGATCTATATTGTTTTTATTGGTTTTTCAGTTTTATTTATTTTAGTATATCAACTAATTGAAAATGAGAACTTTTCATTTAGTTGATGAAATACAAATTTTTTTATTTTTAATTAAACTTTAATTTAAGTTTGAAATGAAAGTTAAACTGTAGTCATGTTTTTCTTTTCTTTTTTTTTATCAAATAATTTATTTCATATCAGTTAAAGTTTACTTACTGCTACTTTGACTTGGGTAAGGAAGTAACCACCTAGCAACCAACCAGAAACCCTTAGCATATATATTTTTTCTTCTCATAAAAGAAAAAAAAGGGAGAAAGAATCCAAGACAAAGTTGACACCTAAATGAAATGTCCATTAAATCCTCTGAACAATAACTTCTTCCTCTGGGTTTACATGCTGTCTGTGTGTGTGTGTGTGTGTGTGTGTGTACCTGGTATTTATCACGTTATGGGGACCAAATGTCCCCACAAGGATAGTAATACTAGTAAATTTTGACCTTGTGGGGACATTTTTGAGGTCCCCATGAGGAAACAAGCTTATAAATCATACAGAATGAGTTTTTTTGAGAAAGTAAAAATGCACAAAGTTTCCTGTGAGGGGTAGGTTTAGGGGTAGGGTTGGTGTAGGGCAATAGCACATACAGTTTGTACAGTATAAAAACCATTACGCCTATGGAATGTCCCCATAAAACATGGAAACACAACATGTGTGTGTGTGTGTGTGTGTGTGTGTGTGCGCCTGTGTGTGTGTGCATGAAAAACAGGCGAATCAAAGCCACGGGCCGCTGTATATATCGGTGTGATTCCCTCGATGGGACGCGCTCACGGATGCTGTAACGCAGGACGCCTCATTTACAGCCAGAACATTCTGTGGATGAAAGAGGTTTTTACCGATTCAACACTCAGTTCCACCAGTGCTGCCCCTCTGCGCTCAGTTGCTCTCATTGTTTCATCAGTTTCTGTGTGCTGTGAGCAAACGGAGCATCTCTCGTCAGTCTGAATGAACTCTGACGGCCCGTTTGTTAGATTAGCTGTGTGATAATCTGAACACAGAGCCGCCCATATCCTGGGATGAGATTACAGCGACTATAAAAAACACACTCCTCATCCGCTTGACCATTGAGAAAACCGAATGGGAAAACAATATGGTGCCTATAATAGAGATTTATGTAAAAATACCCACACTGGATGCTGTATTTAATTATAGCAGAGTGCCAGTATTACATTGCTGTAAGCAAGCCATAAATATATTGAATAAATACTTAGACTAGCATAAATACCTCCGATTTGTTCCCTGCTTTTATCATCTATAATTTAATATGATTTTGGGTAAGAGTGTCTCTTAAATGAGTATGTATATATTTTTGTTATTCAGTAAGGATGCATTAAATTGATCAAAAGTGAAAGTAATGCAATATAACAAAGAGTGAAAAATTTAAGGGGGTCTGAATACTTTCTGTACCCACTGTATATATATATCATGTTATGATCATGAATTTGTCATATGAGTCAAGTTAATTCAAAGACAAACTCATGCAGCATTTGTTTGCCGCTCATACTTGCTTTGATATTTTCTAATGCAGTTTTTACCTGATTTAAGTGTCCAAATACCTTGTGGAGCATTTGAGAAGGAGTTTGTGTAAGAGTGTGTGAGCGAATAATTATAATCTCTGTGTGTGTGTGTGTGTGTGTGTAGGAGAGAGAGAGAGAGAGGATGAGCACATAAAGTTGGCACACAGTGTGAACATACTGTGCTGGTTAAACAAACAGAGAGTGTGTTCCCTGTGTCCTTTATTTCACACACACACACACGCACATGGTCTTATTATAGCACACAGGAAATATACCAAATATACCCTCACACTCACAGGAATATTTCAGTGAGCTGCTCAATCTGGCTTTACACCACACGTTTGCTCAACTATCTCTATACAGACACACCATAGACGTCTTGTTTGATATAATTACTAGCTCTAAAACAGCATTATTTGCTGTATCAATTAATCATTTTTAACATTTTCACTCCCGCAGCGGAGATTTTGTCAGATTTAGTTGCATTCTAGAGACAGTTTTGTCTGTAAATTCTAGCAGAGTGAAGGCTTGCGCAGCGTGCTGTGTGTTTGGTCTTTGGCCGGGCAGTTCTTCGGCTCTTTGGCTGCACCGATGCTGGACGTTTGCCAATAACAGACCTGCATTTCCTCTCTGAAGAGGACGAGGGCATTTTACCCCTGTCTCACTTAAACACTGATTGTCTTTCTTATCTGGTGTCTGATGTCTCTTTTATCAGGTTTGGCTTTATAATTGCTTCACCAGTGAGTTGCACAATTCAGAATCCCACTTTTTGAGTCGTTCCTTTCAGTAGCATATATGCGTTTACGAATGTTTATGCCTGACACATCTAGATCAGATACACATTTTAAAGGATTTTTAAGGATTTGTTGATAAGCATCATTTATTCACTGTCATGTTCCGTGGAACACAAAATGAGATGTTTTGCAGAATGTTCATGCTGCTCTTTTCCATACAGTGACAGTTCATATAGTGAGTGACCACAGCTGTAAGACAAGCAAAAGGACAAAATAGAATAAAACAATATCATAAAAGTTATATTTCAAGTCACCTGATTGAAACCCAAAACAACTTAAAATTACTTGTGAAAGAAGTGTGCTTAATTGTGTTGAATGTGCTTGTGGTGTGCTTCAAATATTAGTATACTTTAAAAAAAACTGTACTTGCAGATAATATAATATTAATCAAATAAAAGGCCACTTAAGTGTACTTAAATAGAATACACTTTCATGACAAAGTTTTTTAAACACAGTTAAGTACACTTTTAAATACTGCACTCTGTAGTAATGTCAGATTAAAAGTTTTACTTGAATTTATTTGATTATGTTTCAATGATATTTTGTCTTGTTTTAAGAAGTACACTTATTTAGATGTATTGACTAACTTACTAAAGTGATTGATTAGAAATTTACGTTTCAAAACAAATCGACCATAACCATATTTTTTATATTGGAATAGAATTATGAAATTACACATTAATGTGTAAGCTCGTCAAAAAATACCCTAAAGTTTAGTTAATTACATTTAACTATAATATCTTTTCATTTAATTGTAAATAACATGCAATTTAGTAACGAAAAACATTGCATTCAGTTCACACTTACACAGAAAAAATGAAAATATAAATCAATCAATCAATCAGTGAATAAATAAATAGGTGGTGAAGCAATTTGAAGTTCACACTACACTGGAATAAATAAATAAATAAATCTGTGAAACTAAATAAATAAATAGGTGGTGAAGCAATGTTCACTCACAAATTGCTAGTAAATTTCACAAATAATTAATTTTGAAGTGGAAAGACTGTAAAACAGAACACTCTAAAGGCCCGTTCACACCAAGCACGATAACTATAAAGATAACGATAGAGATATAGTTCTAAAAATCGTTCTCAATATTAAAGAATAGCATAGTAGAATTTAAAGCGGCAGACGAGCGTGCGCTTAGAATAAACAGACGATATTGTTCGCTGGTGTGGACGCTAATATTGTTATCTTTATAGTTATCGTTCTTGGTGTGAACGGGGCTTAATAAGCTTTGTTTTATTTTGTATTTTTATTACAACTTAGAAAAAAACATTTTTTTACAGTGTAAATGTATTCTTTTTAACTACAGCATTTTACTTCTATAAAAAGTACTCTTAAAAATAAAGTATGCTGAAGTGTACTTTTTCACAAGGGATGTGTTGAACAGAACAAATTTAACTGGTTATTCTGTATAAATTTTCCTTCCGCAGCTCTTAAATCTCATTTGCGCTTCTGCATATTCAAACTTGGTGCATCATAGTGGGTTATGATGACACTGGTGAACTGTCGGCATTTGGTGTTATTGACATTAATATTTTGAAAGTACACACGATTTTAAAAGCTACTAAATTTCTAATTTTGTCTTCCACTGAAGAAAGTGAGGGTGCGTAAATGATGAGTGATTTTCAGCTGAAATATTCCTTAAGTTTGTATGTGGCGTCTTAAACCGCAGTGCTTTATTGCTCTGTTGATGATTCAAATGTCAATTATTTCCCCCAAAACTGTCCTCCTTTTGCACAGCTTCTGGTAATTCAAAAATGACCAGACAAGAGCAAGTGAAAATCCACTGCGTGTAGCTCTCTTTTATCTGCGAGCCCCGCGTGTCTCGTATCAGTGTTACTTGTGCATTTGTCTCTGAGGTTTCACTTGTGTAATTACTCGCTCATTCATGTGTTTTTACACGCCGCTTAACAGTGTGAAATTAACTGCACAAAATAGAAACACAATTAATTGTGTTGCCTTCCAGACTTACTTAAGCGAAAGCTATTATAATGGAGTTAAATGGAAGAAAAACGCTGTGAGTGAAACTGGGGAGTCCTGCGACGTGAAATTAGAGGGAAATTGAAGGAGCTCTCAGTGGAGTTTAACATTACAAGGGGAGTTTTTTATGAGAGACCACCATTTGAACTGAGAGAAATATTGGTATATATATATATATATATATATATACATAAACCCATGCATGCTGGTTTGGGGTCACAGGGGTCACAGGGGCCAGACTCTGCTTGTCTGATGTCTGCATCTACTTCCTCTGTTTAAACAGACCCCAGTAAAGGTCACAACAAACGTTTGGTGGAGGAATACACCCAACACTAAATCAATAGCAGATATTCTCTCTGAAAATCATGCAGAAAGAGTGTCTAAGTGGATATCAGCTTACACAGCTGTAGTTTAGTGGGAAGAAGAAGAAAACATTAATCTTTATATCACACTGTTTGTCTAACAAATAATTACATTTGTTTTTTTAATACTTGAAGTCTGAATCCCATAGTTTATGTTCAAAACTTGCTTTCCTCTAGCTCTACAAAGAAAAAAAAAAGTCTGAGAAATGTAGGAAGAGGTAAAACAAAAATAGTGCATGTGTGTTTTAAAATAAACAAATGCATAACCAGGAGGAAACTGTGAGCTTCACCTCGACCCTTTGCATACAAATATACAGTATTATATATATATCCTCTCTGAATAAAGATGATGATCTGCATCCAAAGACTATAGAAACGTGTGCTCGCAGAGAGATGTACACGCATGCAGAAGAAGAGCTTTTATTTAAATATGATGAATTATGAGCTCTGAACACTGACTGTGGGCTCTGTTTCTTTGTATGTATATGTGTATGGAATGGATGTGTGTGTTCCATTCTATATGTGCATCTATAGGCCTTTGAGTGTGACACTTGTGTAAATTATGAAGAGGAAAACTGGGAAATTCTGCTCGCCTGCTCTCCTTAAACACACTTTCTTTCTCACACACACACACACACACACACACACACACACACACACACACATCGACACACACACACACACTCTCACACACACACATCCACACACACACACACACACACACACACACAAACACATACACATACACATACACATACACAGAGCAGAAGACTTCCCTAATCCAAACACACGTGAACACACACTTCCCACATGCTAATTCTTGAGATGTGAGACAATATCTCGCAATAAAATACCAAAGTCAGGTTCAGGAAGCAAAAATCAAAATTCAG
>NW_015536499.1:615570-621139 GCF_001515605.1 Sinocyclocheilus anshuiensis | reverse complement strand
CAGAGAGAGAGAGACACACACACACACACACACAGACAGACAGACAGACAGACAGACAGAGACACACACACACACACACACACACACACACACACAGACATAGACACACACACACACACACACACACACAGAAAGAGTATGATTAATTCCCAGAGGAAAATTATATTGCTTTTTCATAGCTTCATAGACTTAATGGCATTCACAGTTAAGTTTCATTTGAGTTTCAACTTTGTCTCAGCTGTTTCTCCTAAAATTCCCAGAGAAAATGGATGCACACACACACACACACACACACACACACACACACACAATGAAGAATGAAAGCGTTTCATGTTCAGGGGGCTTCAATGGCAAGTGTGTGTGTGTGTGTGTGCATTTTGCTAATCTGAAAAAAGTGCAATAAATTTAATTGCCAATTCACTGTTGCACAAGGAGCTCAAATTAAAATGCAAGGTTTCATTTATTTGCTTAGAAAATGTCAAGTGTAACATAGCCTGCTTGAATATGTAGCTATTAAATAAATGTCTGGCCAATTAATAAAGTATTGACTATCTTTACATAATAGCTAATTACCAAGGGCTCCATGCATATACAAATTACATATCATAAATATTTAAAACCTTTATTTTAACACGTTCAATTTAATTGAGGACCCAAGGGTATTCCATATTATTCATTTGAATATTAAAAAGCATACTACTGCTCTTATTCTGATTCTACTCATTTCAAATCTGTCAGATATTGAGGATTTATGCTATTATATATGTGTGTTCAGTATAGACAGAGAGAAAGAAAAGAATTTGCAAGTAATCTGTCAAAGACACCAATGTCATTGTGTTTAATAAGCCTACACCAATCCCTCATTCCTGTGTCTGGGTGCTTGTGTCATGTTTTACACTGATTTATCCCCGTTTCATATAGTTTATCTGTGCTCTTTCAGTATGGCTTCCCCCCGTCTCCCCTCTCACTATCTCTTAAACCTTTCAAGTCCATGTTTAGTCAAAGAACGTTTGTAAAATTTTCTTCTATACCACAGCTGCTTCTTTTATCACCCCCTCTGCATGTGTATTCAATATTCTACCACATCAAACATCCCCATGCAATCTCTATATATTTAACTGAATACAGTGATCATTAAAATCTTATTCTCTAAAGGACTTTTTGCACTTAGACTGAGGCGTCCTCAAAGCAGTGAAAACGTGAGCAGCATTTGTAAAACAGAAGTGTGATATTGTGGGTGGGGAAAAGGGCTAAAGGTGGAGACTGCAGATCATTTTCTGTCATTCCTTCTGTTCACATAAGACCTTTATGCAAATACATGATGCTGCACGCAATCTATGGTGCACAAGACCTGCATATGTAAAAGGATTTTCTCAAAGGCACCTATTATATTCTTAGAAAAAGAAGGCACACACACACACACACACACACACACACACACACACAATGAAGCTGCTTACATATCTTAGATAATACGGTCTTGAAAGCATTTGATGAGAAAGAGAAATTTCATATTGAGATTTTGAGTTCATATTGAGACCTGAGTTTTAATTGCAGATGGAAATCTGAGTAAGGGTATTGAGATATTTTCTTAGTGTAAACACCAATGCAATTCCTAAGGGTCTTTTTCTCAGGAAAAAGAACATCTGAGACTTCAAAAGTCTCAATTATGTCTCCATTTAATCTCGTTTTTAAATCTGAGAAATAACTATTTCTATAACCATTTAGATATTAAAAAAGATTTGTGTTTAATTTGTGATATTTCTTTCCAGTGGAATCAGATGAAAGTTCTGTTATGTCTCATAAACTGTAAGTAACTTTATCTCAGATGTTTCTCCTAAAATGCCTAAAGAGAAATAAAAATAATTTTTGATATCTTCGAAGATCTGGGCACAAATACTGCTGACAGACACCTGAGATTATTTGCGTCTTTTTCTTAGTGATATTTCTCAGAGGTTGCTCTTTTCTAGCTCAGGAGACTTTGCAATTCTCAGTTGTCTCATTTAATGCTCAAATTGTCTCTGGACGAGACGCATGTGAGACTAAAGGCCCCAATATACTTCAAGCGAAATCGAAGAACGAACTGATGTGACGTCATTTCGAACAAAATCCGGCCAAAAAGAAGTTCGTTTTGGGAGTTCGAAACGGCTTGCCAAAGCGAAATTTCCGGAAAAGTTCGTTCTGGCTGCAAAACACTTTCGTACTACCATTGGCTGTGCGCTGAGGCTCCGCCTTCTTTCACACAGAAATCTTCTCTGGGTTCATTTCATCTGTCGAGTCCTTGGAGGTGAGATGTCCACAGGTAAAAACATGAAGGCAGTGGAGAGCCGCTTTATAGTATCAAATTAAATTTTGCTTTTGATGAAATGAGACACTGACACTGTCATGTTTAATACTGCTGACTGCTTTTAAGCAGTGAATTGAATAACGTGACATGTAAATACACATGACGTGAATTCACTGGAGTGCTAATTTACAGAGCTCGTGCAAACATACCCATGTTGCTATGATCAGATTTATATATATATATATATATATATATATGTTTATATATATAAATTCTTGCTGTTTTCTCCATTTTTGTTGCGTTTATTTTGTTACTGAGAGGAAAGCGCGCAGCACATATTTACATATTAAAAAAAACGTCGCTTTCATCAGAGTGGGTGGCGTTAGGGTGTTCGATAACTGTATACTGCTGCTCACATATTTCGAACTTCGTTTTACCCCTAAACGAAGAACGAAAAGGAACTTCGTTTTGAGTATATCAGGGCCTT
Organism: Sinocyclocheilus anshuiensis; assembly: GCF_001515605.1. NCBI lineage: Eukaryota > Metazoa > Chordata > Actinopteri > Cypriniformes > Cyprinidae > Sinocyclocheilus > Sinocyclocheilus anshuiensis. The sequence goes on along the minus strand of NW_015536499.1, from coordinate 618,365 downwards.
AATACAAAGTTCTGTCATGAAACTTTAGATGGCGCAGGCCAATAGGTTTTAACTCAATCTGATATAATCACATCATTACTCACATGGCACAGCTGATTGGTTCTTTTGACAGCAGCCAATGAACTCGCTGCTCAACATTCATATACTCGGCTAGTGCTTGTTGTAGCAGTTGCAGCGCGTTTCAGAAACCCTCCACCTCCCCAGCTCCACCTGTATAGATCTGCTATGGGGTAATGTCATGTATGTTATATATGGGGGTTATTTTATATATGTTATATGAGCAGCAGCAGTATTTCATACATGCTCACAGCAGCATGTCTGGGGATGCATTGGCAGTAGCAAACCTCGGTACTTGCTCTGCCGCAGCAGCAGCGTAGCAGATCTATTCTGCCAAGACCAAACACATTAACATTGTCATTTACATTACCATGCCAATCCCTCCGAGAGTTGTCATGACAGAACTGGCATATTTTCTCAGTGATATTTCTCAGATGTTGCTCTTTCCTCGCACAGAAGACTTTGGATTTCTCAGTTATGTCTCATTTAATATAAAAATAGTCTTACATTGTCTTTTATAATTCCTTTAGAGAAATAAAGGTATGTTTTGAAATCTTGCTCATGGTTTGAGCAATAGTTAAGATATCCTCTGAAACTCTAAAAAAAAAAGTGACTTTGCTATGTAGGTGAAACAATCGAGATACTAAAGAGATCTCACTTGTGATATTTGCTTTATTTCGTCTTTAACCATCAGTCTCTAACTGCAGTTCCAGTCGGTGACGTGTTTTAATATCAGCATGTAGAAGAGCTCCACAGAGATCCGCACTGAACAAATGACTACAGAAAATACAAGTGTTATCAGATTAGCCGTCTGTTTAAACAAGCTCTCCATCAGTAAATCAGCTCTGAGTATCTCGCACAGATTCTAATTAAACCTCTGAATTAAATTAACATCTCATCTGCATATAGCAGGTATAACGAGCATCATTTACAATCACATGACTTCCTAAGACTTCTTAAGGCAGGGATGTTTTTGCTTCGGCGTCCTCGTGAACAGAATCATTTAGGGAATGGTGATGCCGTTATTTCCGCAATAAGTCCGGATGGATATTTTTGTTTTCGTGCAAAGTGGATGTGACAAGGCTTTGGATGTGAATTTAGAGGAATAAATTATGTTGTCTTAACAATATCAGTCCCTGCTTATGAGCATATTCTGTATGATAGCAACTAATCTCTACTGTTAGCATACAATTCACAAGTGATTTTATATAGAAGAGACCGGGGGAAAGCTGTCACATGATGTTTTTGTACTTTGGATAGAATTTCAAATTACAAAGATAATTCTTCCCAAATGAACAGTAGGTTACATGTGTGACAACTTACCCCATATTGTGTGATTTTTTTTTTTTTTTTGTCCTGGGCAATAACTATCATTTAATTTAATTTAACTTAATTTTGTTTTATTTTGTTTTTATTTATTGTTTTTCTTTAAATAAACTAATTTTAAAAATGTTTTAAAAAGATTGATGTGGTACTTTCACAAGTAAAGCCACAAGTTAGGTTAAGCGTAAAATTGCCTGAGCAAACACCTCTAGAAACCTGAGACATGTTAGAAAGAGCCAAAGTGCTGATATTAAGTGTGTAAGTGTATACGTGTTTTTTTTTTTTGTTGCTTTAATAGAGAGCCCAATTATCTTACCCTGCCCTTTTCTGCTCAGACAATAATGGGGGACAACTCAGAGGGCCTGACAGAGCTGAGTGAGGCCCCCAGACTACACACACACACAGAGAGAGACACACACACACACAATTAAAAGATGCAAACTCTGCGAGTTTCCAGCTATCCTCATATTCAGACATTCAATAATAACTTGACTCGGCCCATGAAAAATTGAATCTATACTCATTTGCATATTAATCAATCACCATTTACATATTCATCAGATCAGCCATTTCCTAATTTTACTTTGATTTTATGAAAACTAGCAAAGCAGGAAGCTATTGTTATGGCCTTACTGTCATTTACCATGGTATTACATAGTTTGTAATTACAGTATCATGATAATATCATAACACATACCATGATAACACCATGTTTTTAGGACAAGTACCATGGTAATACCATTGGTTTTGAATATGTATGATAATGATATGTTTTAGAGGTGTAAGGGGATATGTACCACGTTAATACCATATTTTTGCACACATACCATGGTAACCCAGCTAACAAATATGTTCTAAGGACGTTTTGCTAAAAGTTATAAAACGTTATTTCTGAGTGTTCTCTGAATGTTCAAAGAGACGTTAAGGAAACATTCAATTTCATAATTTTGCAGATATTATAAGAAAGTTACTTTTGAATGTTCTCTGAACATTTTGAAACAAGTAGTAACATTTAAAAAACGTTATACACACATCCAAAAAAAAAAAAAAAGTTTCAGGAAAACTATAGCTTATTAGCATAGAATACACTGATAACCATGGTATATAACCATGGCCACCACAGTACTGTTTTGAAAGGGGTGTTAACCTCTCACACTGGTGATTGATTATCACACACATGAATATTCATTTCAGATTAAGCACAACGAAAGACAAGGACTCATTGACCTTGTTCTGGAATAATACTGTACTGTCATCCGCATTGTTCACTATACTCAGCATAAGTGAGTGTCGTATGTAATCTATAGGTGTGTGTGTGTGTGTGTGTGTGTGTGTGTGTACTGCACTGTGCAATTGAAGAGCACTTTGGCTCAGACACCGTCGAGAGCATCAGGAGTGAGTACTATATGTGTGTG
>NW_015536499.1:605060-615508 GCF_001515605.1 Sinocyclocheilus anshuiensis | reverse complement strand
CGAATGTGCCGAGGGACTCTGAAACAGCGGTGAGGGAGTTTGATCCCTGGAAACATGGGAAATAGACTTTCCTTTAGAGCTTTTACTGTAATTGTTTCGGGGTAAAGCAAGTGCTCTCCCTCAACAGATGGCGAATATCACTTTTAATCAAACACGGACACCTCTTTGTAATAAATCACATCCACGCAATGGCATTTTCCTTTCTGAAATTTCATCGTCGCTTTTGAGGGGGTTCGGCGCAGGACGAATGGCGTGATGAAGGTGGCCGGGGAAATTGAAGTAGTTGTCAAACAAACAACAGGAAGAAAATATCTGAAGGGTGTGAAAGAACTCTCTGCGATTTTCCAGCTCTGCTAACAAAAGCTGCTACCTTCTAAAACCCAAAGTGTACTTCAGTTTTGAAGTATGTAGGCCTATGTTTAAAAACCGAACTTTGTGCTTAAGGTGACACTAGCTGGAACTCTGTACATATAAGTGGACCTCGTTCACTATTGATTCCAGTAGATTTTTGTGTTAGCATGTTGCTAAGCTATCTGTTATTTCCACGAAGGATTCATATGATGCTGTCTTACAATTTGGCAAGGTAGCTTTGAATGTTGCAGCGTGCCTTTAAATGCTGTCTATCTAGTCAGCTCACTAGGTTTCAGAGCAGTAAATGTAGTGATAGAAGAAGATGTGTATTTCCTAATGGTGACAGAGTAATCTGCGCTGAGAGAGTTATAGTTATGAAACTGTCCTCTCTTCAGCGGCTGTGTTTTAAATAAGCTCATGAAACACCGGGGTTACACACACACACACACACACACTGGGAATAAAAGTTTGGGAATGCCTGCATTACATGTAAATAAGAAATAGCATGAATTTGTTCATTTTAATGTGTTTGAAAGACCAAAGCCTTTTGATCTCAACATAATCTCATTTCTGTTCGGATATGAAAGAGACCCATTAATGTAAATTCACGTACGGCAGGTATGCAGACGCACAGATCAAGCGCACACCTGCTGTGATGACTGCGTTCATTAAACACACGGTAACCCCATCAGCACAGAGCCGCGCGTCTCACCGGACCGTAAGAGACAGCCCTCTCATGAATAACACCCTGTCATCTGCTCACCCGTGTGGCCAGAGCCACTTCCGCCCGCTGCTCGCAAACTGACCTTCCTCATCACACAGACGTCTCTCTCACTCCCACAGCATTAAATATTCATGCTGCGCCAAAGAGAGTGACTCTACACTTCTCCATCCCGTATCCCACGTTTCCTCACTGTCTCATCTCTTCCTGTGCGTGTGTGTGTGTGTGGGGGCGGGGGGGTTTATCGTCTCGGCTGAAGGGCTTGCAGGTACTCCGTGTCTAAAATGGGCCTTTAGCCATGACTGTTCACTGGTTAGCACAGCTTCTCGTAAATAACACATTTAGGCAGCTCTCTGACTGTCTGCTGTTTGTTTAAAGCAGCGCTCAGGCCGCCGATCACTCGGCGTTCACATGGCAGCTCGTACCCGCGTCATTTAGCATTTAGACACTTTAGCCTGTTTGTTTGCACTGTGGGTCGACTGTGCTCTTCAATAGGTTGCTATTTGCAGCTCATGAAGTGTCCAATATTGGTCACAATCGTTACAGCGTGATGTATGATGGCGTATATACTATGCAATCTGAAGAGATTTAAAAAAAAGACTAAATAAATTCAGAATAATTGCTAATAATAGCAAATGCATGGTTATTAAATACATAAGCCTTTTATCATTGAATTTGCAGCAAAAATAACTAAAATGACACTGGAAAAAAAAAAGGTGTAGAAACAATTTGAACTTGTAATTGTTAGTAAATTTCATATTCATACAAATTGCATACATTCAGTTACAAAGAAAGAGCAAGTAACAGATCAAATTAAACAGGACATTTTGAAGTAGAAAAAAATAGAGGTATTTTACTGCAGTTCTTTTATCTCACTTTCGCATAACTATAATCTTGTTTGAATGATAAACTTTATGAAATAATGTGTAATATTAAATAATATATAATAATAAATTAATATTAATATTACTCCAGCTGCCAACTTTTTAAAAAAAGTTCTTTTGTCTTTTATTTAGCATGACTATGAACATTTTTTTAATAATAAAATGTATGAAATAATTATGCTTTATAATATATTAATATACATTATCAATAATAATAATAATAATATATATATATATAACACTTTACAATAAGGTTTGTATGTTTGTTAACATTAGTTAACTACTTTTGTTTAACATGAACTAAGCATGAACAATACTTCTACAGCATTTATTAATCTTAGTTAATGTCAAATTCAACATTTACTAATGCATTATTAAATTCAAAAGTTGTGCTTGTTAACATTAGTTAATGCACTGTGAATTAACACGAACTAACAATGAACGACTGTATTTTCATTAACTAACATTAACAAAGATTAATAAATACTGTAACAAATGTACTGTTCATTGTTTGTTACATACTGTTCCCATGATATTAAACTACATTGGGTGGCTTGTTTCTGTACCCAACACAAATGGCTGTTGGTAAATTTGAGTATTTATGTACATGTGTATGCGTTTTGTTTTGTTTCAGACATAATGGATGACAGAGACAAAAAAAAAAGGAAAAACCAAATAGTGTGGTAACTGCCTGATGTTGATGTTAGTCAGAAGATCACTGTTAACACAGCTGCTGTAAACATCTGTGGACTCCATCAATATGGCCAAAACATCTGCGCTTCTTTAGCGTTCTTTATCATATTTCTATAATCCATCTTTCATAATTAAACCTGTGGGAACGAAAGAACCCCACTGTGTGTTCATGGACTTTGAGAGGTAATGATGCTGGACAAGTGACTTAATATCACTCAAGAGCGCTAATCACTCTTAAACCAGCAATTAAAATATCTGAATATTAAATATCTAATTAATATTTCTAGATGGCAGGTATTAATCAGGCAATAATGTACAAGTATTTTTTCTTGTACTAGATAGACAGACAGACAGACAGACAGACAGACAGACAGACAGACAGACAGACAGACAGACAGACAGACAGACAGACAGACAGACAGACAGACAGACAGACAGACAGACAGACAGACAGACAGACAGACAGACAGACAGACAGACAGACAGACAGACAGACAGACAGACAGACAGACAGACAGACAGACAGACAGACAGACAGACAGACAGACAGACAGACAGACAGACAGACAGACAGACAGACAGACAGACAGACAGACAGACAGACCATTCATTGTTATATATATATATATATATATATATATATAATATATATATATTTGTATTTTTATATCAATATGTTTACAATATTATCTGATTTAAATCAATGTGAGAAACAAGGTTGGTCAAAAGTCATCTAAAAGCAATCAAAACAAAAGTCTGATTATATTACATAAAATGTGTAAAGTAATGGATTATATTACTAACTACAATTTTTGTCATGTAATTCAGACTACAATTTGTGAGTAATCTATGCAAAAGTATGTATACTTTTGCATAGACACTTCCGTATTTATTTTTATTCCAATACCATATTTAAAATGTATTTTTGTACCCGACATTTATTTGTAAAAACTGCCTCCATACCACTGATATTTCTATCGTTTTGTTTTGGGTGCTTAGTGTAAAATTGGCATCCTGTATTTTTTCTTTCTTCTACTTTTCTCTCTTGGCTTTTTTTTTATCTGTTTGCTTTTCTAAAGTGCCAGCTTTAGTTAAATCATCAGACGGGACACTGAGGGTCTCAGGCTACGTTTTGGAGTGTGCTGAACACAAAGATGGTGTCAGTGTGTGATGGTGGAGTCAGTGGAACGGCTCATCATCACTCCTGCAGCCGATCCAGTCCAGCAAACTGTCTAATATCTGCAGGAGGACTTGAGCGTTGAGGGTTTTGTTGTGGTTTGATTGTGCTGGGTTTACATAAGAGTATTAGACTGGAGCACAGTCATATCTTGAGCTCACAGATAGCGGTGGTTTGTTTTCTCTTACGCATTTATTTCTTAAGAAGATTGAACACCGCCACCACAAGACAAACACACCGGCGATATTAGATGATGTGTGTGTGAGTGAGTGAGTGAGTGAGTGAGTGAGTGAGTGAGTGAGTGAGTGAGTGAGTGAGTGAGTGTTAGATAGATAGATAGATAGATAGATAGATAGATAGATAGATAGATAGATAGATAGATACTGGATTACACATTACTTACAAAAATTAAGTACTTGTAATTAGATTATATTACATTTTATAATACTCTTAATCAGACTACAGTTAAGATTTTATTGATTACAAAATTACATATTCACATAACAGCAATAAATAATTAATCATTTTTTATTCTCCCTAATTCTTCATGACATGCAGGTAAACAAATAAAATATTAAAGATGTTTTAGTAAGTGTTTTATTTTGATTGTTGTCATTTAAAAAAGATTATTTCTAATTTTACAATTTTATGATTTCATTAATTATTAGCTTTTCATTAAACTCACAAACCCGCTGCATTTCCTTTCACAAACCCCAGTTTGGGTAATCTTGATGTAATATAAATTAGATGATGTGTGTGTGAGTGAGTGAGTGAGTGAGTGAGTGAGTGAGTGAGTGAGTGAGTGAAATTTAACCCATAGGAAAGAAGATCACAAAGGACATCTCAAATGTTTCTCCTTGACACTAATGAGATGATATTGCACGTTGATATAGTCACAGTTTGTGTTGGTGTCACCTTGTCTTGATCTCGTCTTAGTCATGGAAAAAAAAGGCATAATTTTCATTCTTGGGTGAACTGTCTCTTTAAATGTAGATGAAACAATCACATCTCCAAAGCTTTGAAAGAGCAACCATTGAGCAATAAAATACTCCTCTGAGTATATCTGGAGTCTGCATAATGTACATATTTCTAGAGGCCAACAAACACTGAGCGGATAGTGTGTGTAATTACCAACACCTCGGCTTTAGCTCCAGTTCATGTCGCTCGTCTCTAATTAGAGCGAGAGGAGGAAGGGTAATTTATAGAGAGTGTTAAGATAACACACTGCAGGTCTCTGGAGGAACACACTCCTGACCGTGTGTTCACACACTCGGCGCTGCGTTATGTATTCGTGGCTGAGGACTGCTTGTGTTTGTGCACCTCCTCCACCTGAACTGACCTGAATCTGCTGTTGAGATTTAGTGTAGGACACGTGATTGAGAAACATCTACACCTTAGATCAGGCTGATCGGAGTGTCCGTGGTGCTCGATGAGCCCGATCGATGTTTTAATCCATAAACTTTCTTTTCTCAGGATGTTATGAGACATCAATCATCATTCTCATGCAGGTGCTCCTCAGACGAGCGCTTCCCTGTAGTGCGTTCCCGTATTGAACAGGGACTGCTTTAAAGCGTAAGCCGAGTATCGGTGTTTCGCTCTGCAGGAATACAATATTCCAATGCTACCTTTAAATCCAAATGTTTAGAAACACACAATAGCTGTTCCCAAATCTTGTGAGCTGCTTCGCTCAAGGTGGTCTATAACACTGGGAGAAAGCTAACCGTTAGCATTCTCATTCATCTTAAAGGGATAGTTCACCCAAAAATGAAAATTCTGTCATTAATTACTCACCCTCGTGTCGTTTCAAACCCGTAAGACCTCCGTTCATCTTCGGACATCTTCATACTCTCCAAAATGGCGCTAGGGTGACGCGGAGGAGACGAATTGTTGAATAAAGTTATTATTTTTGTTTTCTTTGCGTACAAAAAGTATTCTCGTAGCTTCGTAAAATTACAGTTGAACCCCTGTTGTCACATGGATTATTTTACCGATGTCCTTGCTACGTTTCTGTTCCTTGATCGTGGAAATTACATTGCTGTCTATGGGAGCATCAGAGAGCTCTCAGATGTCATCAAAAATATCTTAATTTGTGTTCCGAAGATGAACGGAGGTCTTACGGGTTTGAAACGACACGAGGCTGAGTAATTAATGACAGAATTTTCATTTTTTGGGTGAACTATCCCTTTAATGGCAGTTGCTTGGCTGGCTTATCATGTACAAAAAGAGTACAGGTGAATCAAACAGAGATTACATTAGCATATTGCTAAGCTAAAGCCAAAAGTATACTTCAATTTTTACGTGAACACTTAGCGTATGCGTACAGCCAAACATCTAGCCTTTCAAAGCATACGGCAATTGATAATATGCGCGAACAAGGACGGTCGACATATGCGCACTAGAGTGTTTCATCTTAGTCCAGTGTCTGCGCTATTTCTCTCTAGACATTATAAGTGGTGTAAATCTCTCTGCGCTTTTTTAAAACTAGAGTTGCACCTCTGAACCTTCTCACAGAACAGGCATTTATTGTTGTTGCGTCTCCAGTAGTTTGTTGTTGTTCCGTCTCTTCCATTTATTTTTCTGTTAAACAGTAGTGTGAGTCAGTGTTGCCACCTTGTGGACAAACTAATTAGTTCAAAAAGCCACAATGTGTCAGCTAAGCATACAGCGTGCAAGGTTTGAAGAATCGGGCTGTGCACATATTATGCTAATGACGAAATTAATGATGCACACGCTATATGAGTACCCTAGCGTACACGTTTGCGCAAAAAGTATCATTTGGGATTAATGTTGCAACCATAGATGTGTATACGTAGATGCCTCATTAGCGACTGGCCATAAGCCATCCGCCATATTCGAAGGATCAACTTGACATCATTCACCGTAACAGTAACATAAGTTACCAATGTTTCAAAACTTGTAATATTGAGATAATACATTTAAAAACACAAACCAACACATTCTCACCTGTGAAAGGTTATCCTGTTTCTTCGGAAATTTAAATCCCGGCAGTTTTTACAACCATCGGCTGTGCAGGATTGTGGCATCTTCGAATATTCATTGATTATAATGGTGAATGACGTCAAGTTGACCGTTAAAGATGGCTGACAAGTCTACGTGCTTGACGCAGACGAATGGGGAATCTACCTATACATATCTATGGTTGCGACACCCTAATAAGTATACAAATCCTTTTCACCAGTATTTTTCAGTAATGAATGGAATGTAAGTTTATTTATAATCAACACTGGTTTCGCACTGTCCGCCATCTTGAATTTATTTTTCAACTGACATTGTCGCAGTGCATTGTGGGATCAGCCAATAAGGAAAGTCATTGTAGCGAGTTACATTTTAAATGCCCGTTCACAGCGATGACAAAAACTATCACAATAACTATAGTGTATTCTATTTTTAACTATGGCTTATATTTAATTATATTCTATAAGAATAGAGACGTCCACACCACAACTATAAAGATAAAGACACAGAGGGATGATATCATGGAATCACTTTTGAAATGATTCTTACAGCTGATAAATGATAAGAACATTGACAGCCAATCAGAATCCACATGACTTCAAAGAGCTCGAGCATTTAAAGCGACAGATGACAAAATTATATAGCACATTATTATAGACAGAACGTTATCATGTGTTGGTGTGGACGGGCCTTAAGGTTAGAAAATGGTCTTGAAAAACTAGGGATGTAACGATGCACCCCGAGCCGTTTGAAAATCGATAAAAATATGTGACGATTCAAGTCGGTTGAGATGTTGAGTGAATCGCAATACAATTGGGGGTGGGGGGTTATATGACTGTATCTCTGAGGGGAACTGAACATTTAGATGGTATTTTCGTTTTATCTTACCTCTGTATAATGCATATTAATGTAGCAGCTCCACTTTGTTTACAGTGGTAACCAGGGAAACACTGTATTACTGCTGTTCCATGAGCGCCTCCTGCTGTCAGAGAGTGAATCTGCGTCTCATTCAGCACGTCTGCTGTTTCTGTTTCGTTCAGATATGTTTTATGTTGCATAGTTTCACAAAGCTAAAGTCAGAGCATTCTGATTTTGCTTCAAATTTATCGAAATGACAGAATTTAAATCAAAAACTGCTCAAGCTACATGTATGCAGCATCTTTGTTTTTTATCCTGATTAAAATGCAGTGGTTGCCTCTTATTTTAAATGGAAAGAGCACAGGCAAAGTTTGTTTATATGAAGCCATTTATGTTACTTGCATTATTTATTTATTTGATTTGGGATTTGTTTTAATATTTCAATTTAGTTTTGTCATTTGACATATTTAAATTTCACAAAGAAATGTGCAGTCTAAGAATTAATAAAAGGACACCGTTTCATATATAATTTGTCTTAAATCTCATTTTGTTACAAAATCGTGAGAAAATCGTATCTTGAAATGAGTACCGTAAATCGTATCGCATCCTGAGTGAATCGTTACCTCCCTATGAAAAACTAAATTATGATTGTTTTTGGTGCAAGAAAAACAATAATATAATATTTTTAACTTAAGTAAACTTCAGGGGGGAAAGAAGGTTGTAAGTCAACCTGCGACAAATGTTTCTGAGATTGAAGCCTGTTCTTTTCAGTGACTCGAGAGTGTTTCTCTCTCTCTGTAATGTCCTGACCAGAAGGAAGATCACAGCTCAAGCCTCCTATCCATCTTCACAACCTCAATATTCAATCACTGAGCTAATTGCACGAAGGAGAACAGAGTTAAAATCATGGCTCGGCTAATAGCCTTTTGGGAATAAATGTGGACAGCGTTGAAAAAAAAAAAAGACCAATAATATTCTTATGAAAACTTTAAAGATTCAAATGATGGAGATCTGTTGTTTGTTCACTCAAAAATGGAAAAATTTGTCATAATTTTCCCACCGTCATGTCATGCCAAACTCACATACTTTCTTTATTATTCGTACAATTTCCAATTAATCGTAAATACATGATTACAATCGACACTTATTCTTATGTAAAATGCTGTATATTTTTACAGTATTTTTTTGCACAGACATTCCTTCTGCTCATGTTTCATTAATGAGGCCCGTGGAGAAACTGAATTTTGTTGCCTTCGCGGGACACATTTAGATCCGCCAGTGGCGATTGACTCAGTATATCTGATCACTAAGCGTCCCGCCATTTGAAGAAAAGACTATGAATAGTAATTTCATTACAACGAGCCCTCTGTATCCGACATTCTCTCGCTGTGACTGGAGAAATATTAGTCTTTCTTAGCCCCATAAGACGATCTCTCCTTTACCGAACTAATGTAGGTTGTGTTCCATTAAAAAGCCTCTGTATACGTCCGCCCTCCCAAGTAATGCCTTTGTGGGAAACATTGATCGAGAGCCTTTCACATACACACACACTCACACACAGCTGGCAATGAAGTGGACGAGAGGATATCGGAACGTGGCGCTTCTGTGTAGAAACCCCTGGAAAGGCGGCATCGATTTCGGCCTGGGGAGAGGTGTGATTGATTTAAATGTGATTTCCTATTTCCTATCTCCTAATTGAAATAAACTATGAAGTTTGCTGCTATCAATAGACTCTACTGTAAATAGCCACGTAATGCCTGAGGGTAGGATTGAGTGTCTGCAGTAAACATGTCTCAGGCCAAACCTGCCTTTATTTCTGCCCGCATGTTGGACCTGGTGTCCATCTGTCCAGAAGATCTTGTCCAAAATCTGTTCTAATGTTTGATTTAATTGGTTATTTGTTCACATCGTGCATTTACTCAGTCAGGTGGTGAATAGAAAGCGAGTTTGGCAGGTGCATTAACTGTGCCGGCGAGGAAGAGAGAAAGTTGCGGCGTCCTGCTATAAATAGGGACTACAGAAGGACCCCCCCCCGTCGTTTATGTTCTGCAATGCAGAGCAGCTCAGTGGGAATTCTGGGAAAATGAGTCCAAACCTGTCTAGATGTGGACATGGGGCATGACTGTGTCATGAAGAGGGGAGCAGGCCTGTCAGTGACTTTACTGAGAGCACGAGTGTGTATTTGTGTTTGTATATTCCTGCCAGAATGTCCCAGTGTGTGTGTGTAAAATGAAAGATTCTGGAGACGCGTTATGTTCAGGACAGCTAATCATGAATTATGAACAATAAACTCGTACAGAAAGCTTTTTGTTTGGAATTAAACACATAAAATGTCCTTACTTCCTGACGGATGTCACAAAGATAGGTGTCCTGAGAAATCACAGCCATAATGACTGCCATAGTGTCTGTAAACAGTGAAAAAAGAGTCACTGTTTAGCCAATCAGAAACTTAGCCAGAAACTTTCTCTGCCTGTCAGTTGTTTGTATGCTTGAGTTTGCTAACATGTCTTCAGAAAACAGCGTTTTGAAGGCTGGCTGAAGGCCAGTTCACACCGCACCGTCAGAACCCCAAATAACGCAAACAGACATATTGATCAGCGTTTGTTATTACCGACTGAACATGTTCAATCAGCATTTGACGAGTCGTGGAATGTCTGAGAAGTGACGTACTGTAATCTGGAGATAGTCACTGTTGGTCAGCGTCTGTCAGTTCGGTTAGCAAAATGCTAAAATTGCTAACAGCACCTTTAATAGATACAATCAGCAACTAGAATACTGCAAAATCAGA
>NW_015536499.1:602877-604922 GCF_001515605.1 Sinocyclocheilus anshuiensis | reverse complement strand
AAAATAATAATATCTATATATATATATATATATATATATATATATTTATTTATATATATATATTGAAAATAAATATTACAAACTTCCAAAATGTGATATGTTTTTTACTCAAACAGAATATTCTTTGGGAAATAATAGGCAGGGCATGTTCATTGGGATTTTAGGAAATTATATTGAATTTGTTTGTATAATTTTGCCCCGCCCACACGTCTTTGATTACATCATCAAAAAAGAAAAATATTTATATATATTCTTAATTTCATGTTTTTTTTTCTTTACATTAAGATGCAAGCGATCTCAGCTGCCCAGCGCGGTGTCCTTCGATTTTCTCTCTTTCTCTCGGGTGCGTGTCCTCTCCGCTCCTCCTCCAGGTGGGACGTCTGTCCCAGCAGATGATGTGATTACGGCAGCAGTGGCCTGGCCACCTCTTCACCTCCATATACATTTGTGTCACTCTCTCTCTGCCACCATCACTGTCTTTATTTCATTATAGTGGGGAGCGTCTGACCTCCAGGGAACTCTGTATACAGACTCTTATAGACGTCTTTCAGCACATCTCCTAACGGCTCCTTCATATCAGACTAATAACACAAATTAATAGCAAGCTGCAGTGTATTTCCGACTCTGCCAAGAACCCTTGTTCTTTACTTCCCTTACGAGAACTTAACATGGTGACAATAGTTTGTACCAGATGTTACTACAATTTTTGTTTCTACTGTAAAATCATAATAAATTAATTTGGAATCTCATTCAAACAAAGCTTTTTGATGAGATTGTTGGCCAATACCAAGTTACTGAATTTTTGTTGTAATAATAAGTGTAGTAAATATATTATTTGGGCAGAAACTATGGGTACTGTGGTCAGTTTTTGTAAGTATCACTATAAATATATAAATTTTATTTCATTTTTGTTTATTTTAACTTTTTTATTGCCTCTACTTACATGTCTGGCCAAAAAGGTACCTATACATATAATTCTCTGTAGTTCTCAGCTGAAATGAACACTGGTGGCAGTAAAACACCAACAACTTTTATTCTTTATCACACAAATTATGGCCACGGGGCAGATTATTGATTAATAAAGACTTATTTTCTCATGAAAATATGCTATGACCTCAAAACACTTATACCGTAGTTCATGATTTGTAAACTACTACATTTGATTTTGTTAACACTATCAGTGTATCAGTGTATTAGTATTAGATTTACAGTACACTGTAAAAAATGATTGTGATTTTAACAGTAAAAAAATGTAAAAATGCTACAGTAAAAACCTGTTAATTGGTTATCAGTAAGTTTCCATACTATATACGGTGAATAACTGTAATTACATTTAATGTAATTTTACAGTAAAATACTGCTAAAATTACGGTTTTTGGAGGTGAAAAAGAAAAAGTGCTTCTTGCGTCAGACCAAGGCTGTATCTCATTGCTAGTTTTACTTGATCTTAGTGCTGCGTTCGATACTATAGATCGTGACATACTCATAGATCGATTACAAAACTATACAGGTATTCAAGGGCAGGCTTTAAGATGGTTTAGATCCTACCTGTTCGATCGCTACCATTTTGTTAATTTAAATGGGGAGTCATCTCAATTATCACCAGTAAAATACGGAGTGCCACAAGGATCTGTCCTAGGTCCTCTGCTATTTTCGAAATACACACCACTAAATATTGTAGAAACTTAATTTGCTGTAAGGTTGCTTTGCAATGATTTGTATCGTGAAAAGCGCTGTACAAATAAACTTGACTTGACTTGACTTGATTGTTGTAGCATGGCAGGTTGTAAATTAATTGATTAACAGTAAGTTTCCATACTATATACGGTGAATAACTGTAATTACATTTAATGTAATTTTACAGTAAAATACTGCTAAAATTACGGTTTTTGGAGGTGAAAAAGAAAAAGTCATTATATCATTTACAGTGAAAAAACGTAAATTGACGCTCCCAGAATTCCGTGCATGACACTTCATATTTAGTTTTTTCGTTGAAATAACTGTTTCTTCTTAGTTTTTCCTTATCAGTTGTGTGCATTAGTGTT
>NW_015536499.1:597874-602824 GCF_001515605.1 Sinocyclocheilus anshuiensis | reverse complement strand
TCTCATCACCACCTGTTTTTGGTGGTTATCAGTATTACAATGTTTCAAAACTACTTCAAAAATACTTCAATATGCTGGTTTATTAACATTACATCAGTTAATGAAATACGTTTTTTTTTATTGTGAATTTAAGTTAAGTCTGTAAAACCTAAAATGTTGCTATTATATATTTAACGGTGAAGTTCTGGCAACCACAGCTGCCGGTATTTTACCGTAAATGTCTCAGATTTTTTTTACAGTGCAGGGTTTAGTTGGTTAGTTCTTTTCAAGCGTGACTTACTGGACTTTTCATTTCTGAATTGCCATGATACGTACAACAAATAGCGTTGCTAGAATAAAACATTTCTAGATTCACATTCATCTGTTTTGAATAGAGCTAAACAGCTTTTTAGTGCCCATTACCAGACAAAATGTGCAAAATAATATAATTTTGCTGAAATGTCACCACAGGTGTGTTTTTCTAATGAAAATACCACAATTGTTACTAAACCAAAAATGAGCCTGATATGACAAAACAGCCTGTTTTATGATTAATTTACAGCTATAAAGAGTCAAATTTGGACCAGTTTCACTGTGGACGGAGCTACACTACATGAAGCCGCAACAACTACATTTCCGCCACTTTTTGCAATTTGTGAGAACAAAAACTGTGGTAATTTAGTGGAAGCGTTTACCGTTGTATATTTTTGTTAGAGTCACTATAAATGCACAGGCATTTAGTCCAAAAGTTGAGCAAACCAAAGTTACTAAATCTTCTTTTGACCATCCTTTACAGAATGTGTTCATTATTTTATTTCTACCTATTTATATAGCTGTCCATGTCCTTCTTAATCACATACAGTATAAGACATTGAAGGTATCATAAACCCCTGTGGTGTGTTTCCCAATCGCCTGACGGTTTCCGGTATGGTGCGCTTCCACCTGTGCTCTGCGTGAGAAGCAGCTAGTTTGTAAAGCTAAAGAATGGTGTACACAAAAGAGGAACCAGCCCTTCCTCCCATAAACCATATTCCCCACTGTCCTCCACGCAGATTTGTGGGAAACACAGGCAGACGAGGAGGAGGAGGAGGAGGCGAGCAGAATTCCCTGAGACTGGAGAATCAATATGCAGGAGCGGCCGGCCGGTCATTTGTATGCTACATGTGCGGCAGGGCTAGGAGAGCCAGAGACAGGAGTTAGAAAAGCAAAGGTTAATTTCATACATCAACTTCCATCTGCATATTTCTTTCCACAGGAGCGCCGCGGCCTGTGTGCAGTTTGTTTGTTTTTTGCTCTGCGGTTCATATTTTACGGGAGGCGAGGTGCTCTGAGGATCTGTTTGCACTGCTGATTTGAGATAGAAGTTGAATAGAGAGATGCGTAGATTACTCGGACTCCTTAAAGAAGATTAATGCTCGCGTTTCACGTTTAGAGGCCTCTTATATAGATACACATCTGTGCTAGTTACGATGTAGATCATGTGTGTGTAATGTTTGTGAGCAGGGGCTCGTTACTTTATTTAATTGACTGTTGTGAGTATGTATATATATATATGATGTTATCACGTAGCATGTCACATGTAAACACAGTCGTTGTTTAACAGTCTAGATTATTAAATCACAGGCTGCAAGTTCCAGAGCAGCTGCTTATTGTCATGGGCTCTATAATAAATAAATAAAAAACATTCTCCATACTGTATATATTGTGGAAAAAAATACTAATATCACACTTACAAAGTACCACCCTGGTATTTCAGTAGTTTTCTGGGCACTGTAGCGTGCTAATAACACAGGATTTGAATATAGTGATAATTCAGTATTACAGTGTTACAGTCCTAAGTCAAAGTACCACGGTATTACCCTCTGATACCATGACTATACCATACAGTAGATCCACCACTGTATTATAATTTATTTTTTGTACTTTTTTTTTTAGGTAATACATGATTGTTCAGTCTAAATAATCTACAAATATGAATATTTCAGGAAAAACTGTTTAAACCAGCCTAAGAAATAAATAACTATTTTAAAAAAAGAAATTATTGAACCTTTAGGCAAAAAAAAATGTATATGTGTTTTATGTTTTGTATCATATTTGATACGCTTTTATGGCTCATATTGTATAATACAGTGAGAATATAGAGCTCACATTCAAGGAAGAAAAAAAAAATAACTCTTCGATTTATGCCCAAACTAAACATATTTATATGGGCAAAAATTATGAAATTCTATTTTACATCAATCTTTATAACGATATATCAGACTACTTAGATAAAAATACATGTAAATATCAGTTGTCACTCTTTATCTCCCAATAAGGTTTTAGTAAAATAGTGTTTAAATTCTTAGCTTTATGATCAAAACTCAGTTATTTTAATTGTTGGTAGCAAAATATATAATGAAATGCAGTACAATGAGGAATGACAGATGAACAAAAGCCTGATACATTTTAACATGATTTTATATATTTAAAAAAAATGATGTATGTATAATCAAATAATCCTAGGCTGCTTCAGTCCAGTAAATGCCTTGAAATATACTTCTTAAATGTACTGTATGAATTTATTAAAAATCCCTCATCAAAAAGCCAAGTCAACTGTCACCTGGACATTTTTAGAATTGTCAAAGACTTCTACTTTCTAAAAAGCAAAAAACAAAAACAAGTATAAACTATCATTCAGACAACAGAAGGCATGTAGTAGATTGTGTACAACTGTTTTTCCAGCAATGTTTTGATCATGTTGATCATTTAGAGGCCTTAGAAATGCATGTATCTAATAGGATACAGTAGGCTTTACGGGATTCCGATGGTTTAGCTTGCGGTCTCGCAGTACTGTAGATCAAGTGAGTAAAACCCCTCTAAAACCATCAAACCAAACCAGCTTGGGCAGACTCTAAGCTAACCACTTAATGATGGTTTTAGGCAGAAATATGTAGCCACTAACATCTCAGCTTTCTAAAACTGTGCATGTTGAGTAAGCGCAGCATCAGGCCGTGACTGACGGCTCTGGAATCCGTATACTGTGTCATCAGTGAATGCTAGCGCAGTGCTAAATGATAAACATCAGTAATTTAAACCACACAAGGGCGGGAAAAAATCCAGCCTGAGACGCCTTTCCGCACTGTCAACAAACTAGCGCTCCTCTGGTTAGCCCACGTAACACCCCCTCAAGGAAACAATCAAATATTCATAGATATTATCCTTCCAGAATGATTCCCGCCGCTTGTTTAGCTTTTGGAATTTAAATGCCACTGATATGAATAGAGAGCATTTTTATGTATGATAGCATTGTAGCAGCTGGCCTCTCACCTCGCGCGATGTTCGTACACAGCGCTGTATTAACTAGCGTAATAGGTAATTTGAATGCTAACGGAGCGAGATTAGCTTTGGGATATGTCTCAGAACGGAACAAATGGAAGTTATTTCTGGAATAATAAATTGTGATATGCATCTGTGTTCAGGAAGAATGGTGTGTCTTATCAGAGAAGAAGCAAGGATGAATAAATGCGCTGTATATTCATTGTCCATGTGTTGTTGTTGTTGGTTTTTTTAAAGCTAATACTATATTAATCTCTGGATTCTGCTTTTAATGGATTCTTTATGTCCAGTAGGCCACATACTAGATGCTTGAATCTAATGGCTGTAGTTTGTGGTTTACTCTCACTGCTTATTTAACCCTGTAAAGTCTGCTGTATCATATTTGGTGTTATTTTTTTAAGGCCTCTATGATCAACATGATCAAAATCTACTACGTGCCTTCTGCTGTCTGATTGATAGTTTAGACCTCAGCAAGATTTTAGCAAGACCTTTTAGTGTAATTATACAAACATCCACCTTCAAGTGTCTTTTTGCTGTGAAATCTTTCATGATTTTTATGAAGTAAATGCAATAATAACTAATATTTCAAGATGAAGCAGCTTAGGTTTATTTGAGGTTTATTTGATCATCCATACATCATTTTTTAGAAAAAAAAAAATGTTAAAATGAGTCTCAAATATGATCATCAGGCATTTGAGGAACGTTTATTTGTTCATCTCTCAATCATCATTGCATTGCATTATACGTTTTGATCATCAAACTGAGCATTTAAATCTCATCTTACCAAGACATAATATTGGGGAGACAGAGAGACAATTGATATTTATATCATTTTATGTAAGTCTGCTATACAGCTCATTGATTTACATTACAAATCAGACTTTCGTCTTACTTTTTGGCTATATAAATATCAGCAACTGCACCAAATTACACATTTTTGCTTAGTTTGGGCCTCTGAATTATTTTTTTGTCCTGCTAGAATATGAGCTCATCTCAATATATCATACTATATGAGCCATAAATGCATGATGAATAAAATCTGATCTGACTTTGGGCCAGATATATCTTGTCTTCTTCAGTTTCCGGAGTGTGTCTCTGATGTTTGAGCACACTGCTCCCAGTGCCGTGTGTTTTTGCGTTGGTGGACGCTGTCAACACTGTCATCTCACCATCTCTCATGTGGTAGGCATGTCCTGAGTTAGAGGGCAGAGGTCAGCAAAGGATACGAAGGCCAGATCTGACGGCAAACATTGTGACACTGAGGTCACGGCTTTCACTCAAGCAAGTTTTTCATGTTGCTCCAGTGTACCGAACTTGCGGTGAAACTTTCATTTTGCAGTAGAGTCTTGTGCAATTGTCTTTAAATGTTTTTCCAGAGCAAAAAGGCCAATGCACGTCATATTTGCATGATATTTGACCAAACTGTGATCTTGTGGCTGAGGCATCGCGTTCTTGGCGTGTTGTTAAAAAGCTTACATTGGCAGTTTGATTTGGAGAGGATATGAGGCGGGTGTCTTAAATGGAAATATTAAAAGTTCAATTTGCTCACCAAAAAATATGCTCCTCCATCACACCTCCAACCACACACACACACAAACTCACACACACACACACTCACACACACACACACACACACACACACACACACACACA
>NW_015536499.1:592813-597641 GCF_001515605.1 Sinocyclocheilus anshuiensis | reverse complement strand
ACACTGTAAAACAAACAAACACACACACACACACACACACACACATACAAACAAACACAAAAACTACATTTTCTACTCAATTTAATCAATTTTTGTCTGAAAAGCTCATTTTTGGCTTGCTTTTCCTTGATGTGAATTGTAATATTTCATTCTGTGTATTTATCATTTAACCCAATTTGTCAAGAAAATTTTATATTAATCTGATGTTCTGTTGTCTTTTGTTACTTTTGTGTCGTTCTTGTAGCTCATTTTTTACCTCTGTTTTTGTGTTTTAGGCCCGTTTGACACTCGCATGTGCTCTAATTTGATAGATTTGAGGTTAGAGTCTGTTTCCGTACTGTGTGTGTGTGTGTGTGTGTGGAACTAGGCCTTTGTGGGAAAGTGCGTGTGTGGCGATTGCTCAATCCTCAAAAACCTCAGCGACGGTCTCTGTGCGCCAGATCTTAATCGCACACGGCGTTCAGGTGCAAGGGCGCTTTTCTCAAACACAATGAAACACGCATGCATGCGGCTTAGCTATCGTGTGTGTGTGTGTGTGTGTGTGTGTGTGTGTTTTGCAGAGTTGTGTTTTACATATACATGTATGCAGGCCGGGAGCTGCTTGCGTCTTCTTGGAAGATCTCAATAGCAGGCAGAATAAATATCATGAGGCCTGTTTGACTTTGAGGACGGTGTGCGGTTGTTTTATTCCAGAAGCAAAGGAGTGAGCTGCAGTCGTGATTGAGCTGGCAGAGAGAGTGTACTTCTGTTTAGAAACCTAGAGAGCTGTCTGCTGCCTACATAGGGAGCTACCTTTTAAGGCAGAAGCTTGTCAGAGACTGATTTGGAACGCTTTAGGCAGCAGCTTCACATGAGACACAAATAGCACTCCTTATGTGAACACGGGAGACTCGACTCAAAATTATGTTTTTGTTTGTTTGTTCGTTTGTTTTCTCCCAGAAAATGTAAAATTTCTACTTTTTTTCTAAACTTTAATTTGAAACAATATATATATTCAAGGTTCAAAGGTTTGTACATATATTCCTGTTTGAGGGAATGAACTACTCATCCTATAAATCAATCAAATAAACTGCACAAAAACAGTTTTCTAACTCATTATTTTTGTCTTGTTTTTTCAGTAGACAGATCTAAAGATTTTTAAATGAAGATACATTTACTTGGGAAGCAAACAAAACTAAGATACTACGTTTTGTTTTCTTAAAAAAAAAGCAACTGCGGATGTGGTAAGAAATGTATTCAAAAGGGAAAATAAGTTTATTATTTTGACCCCATTGTTCTTAGACATAGTCTCTAAATTGTGACTATTTATTTATCAATCTTTTTTTCTTTTTTTTTTTTGAAAATATAAGTTTATATTTTATTGTTTTTCTTCTTAAGTAAATGCATCTTGAGTTTAGATATTTATACTGGAAAGCAAAACAAAAATACTGAGTAAGAAAATCTTTTTTTTTTTTTTGGCAATGTATCTAAAAAAAAGTTGACTTATTGATTATTGACTTACTGATAATATGTATTAAAACAACATATTTTAACAGCAACTTACAGCAAATTCTCTGATTGGTGGATTTCTCCTCAGAATTGTGGGTAGTGCAGTTCTCCACTGGAAATTTGGCTAATAAACACAATTTATTAGAAATCAAGTTAAAATGACACTGATTTCTGGCTTTTCTGACTGAACAACCTCTGAGCTCTTGTCTTGAAAAGTTTATCCATTATTGTTAACGTTAATGTTATCTTTGAAGAAAATGAATAGCAATGTTGCGCTCTACAGAATTTGATGTTAGCATGTTGCTAAACTAATGGTGTATCACTCTAAACATAAAAATGGGCCACGCACAAATACTGAGTAAAATACATATTGAATTAGATTTAACTCTTTTTATCAGTATATTTGAGTCGTGAGTGACGTGTAAGCATGTATAAACCACATTTCTCTTGACTCAACTGCCATCCTGGCTGAATCTTTTCACCGCGCTCACTGAAAAAGTATAATGGCCAATCTTCAAAAACAGTATATGATGCTCTTCAGATTTAACCAAAACCTTCAGTCTTCACATAAAGAGCACATGTTTGCCTTCAAACGCTGTGTAGTAGATGATCTGGGAGCCTTCAGTCGCCCTCAACGAGGAAAACACTGAGAAGAACAGGTGTCTGTCGCTCTGCTCATGTGTATTATTTAATAGCAGTCAGTGGGGAGGTCTTGTACTTTTAATATTTAATCGTATTTCTCCAGCGATATGACTATCTGTGATCTCTGAGCCATGCCGCCCACTTTCTTTCTTTCTGTCTGTCTGTCTCTTTCCTTTCCTCTCTCTCTCCGTCTCGCTCACTCTCTCTGCTCAGTTTTCCACCTCTAATTCTCTGCGTGTTTCCGCTGGGCGGCTCGCATTACCGGCTGTTTCCTCGTGTTCGTAGAATCACCAGAACCGCCATCCGCCCTGAGCCAGCACACACACACTCACACACACACACACACACACACACACTCACACTCAATGCAGGATTCAGCACTAACAGTGTGTGTGTGTGCAGCAGATATTTATTGGCAGTAGTGTATTGAGGTGTGTGTGTGTGTATAGAGAGAGCACTTGAGGACGGTAAAGCCGACTACATACAGTACTGTGTGAAATTTGCCACAATTTTGCTGTCTGAGAAAGATTTATTTTTAAATTGTCAGTCTTTTTGTGTGCTTGGTTTCCTTTGCATTGAATCTTAGCTGTCAACGTGTCATATTCACCTCATTTTTTTCTTTCTTCACACATCAGATCATGTCTCATTTTCATCTCCCTGGTAAACAAGTGCACTTTTCATCAAACTTTGTTCGGGGTAAAAATGTTTTTTTGTGTTGGATACCAGCAACTAACCTAAACAAAAGAAAAATGGTATAGGATTTATTTTGAAACAATTTTCAGAAATTGCTAGTCAATTTCACAAGTAATTACAAAAAACTGCAAGTAACACTGAATAATATGACAACATTCACTCTTTATTTAGATTATATAGATTTTTTTAAAAAGTCGTAGATATTTAATGATGGATTTTCATAGTTTATAATTGAGTCTGGGATGAGGGTGAAACAAAACAAAAAATGTTATAAAATGCACTCAAAAAGTAGCAAAAATAAACTATGAATGCTTGCCAAAAAGTTTCCAACACAGTTGGAATCTTCATAAAACAAAAAGAAAAAAATGTAAATATGTTAGTTTCAATAAAAATCAACCCCTTATAACTTATAAAACTGTGTGTGTGTGTGTGCGTGCATGCGTGCGTGCGTGCGTGCGTGCGTGCGTGTGTGTGTGGGAGAGAGAGAGAACATAACGAGTGCATATGAAAACACTACCTTGTCTTTATTATAAGCAACATAAATGTTTTATCATTTTGTTTTTCCATTTGATTTATCAAATTTACCTCAAGTTTTCACTGAAGAATGAACAAAATCCCTGTCACTGAAAAATGACAGTCTGCAGCTCTCTGCTGCGTATAAAAGCCTGAACGTGGAGGGATGATGTGTGTGTGTGTGTGCGTGCATGCGTGCGTGCGTGTGTGTGTGTGTGTGCGCACGATTATTTGTGTTATAACTCTTTATTAGCAGTGGAAGTTTGTCAGGGTCATTTTGTTCACTTACACTCGTCCACGTCATGATGAAGGTCAGTGGTATTACTGACTGTCTCAAAAGGTCACCAAATACCTGCATATGAATATTCACACTGCACAATGTATCAATATTTGCTAACAAAGTATCATTTTTCCAGCACAAACAGCACAAACAAATAAATTCACTCAAGAACAAAATGTCTTAAGAGATTAAGACTTGTTTTCAACATATATATCTTGGACTAAGTTTATGTGTGTTTGAAAATCTTAGTGTTTTCTTATAAGGTAAATGCATATTGCTTAAAAATTATATTTTTTTCACTAATATTTTCAGTGTGAAACAAGGCAAAAAAAAAAAACATGACTATTTTCAGAAAAAGATGCGATTTAGGTTTTACTGGTTTAGTATGAAGCAAAAAAAAGAAGTGAAGTAAACGGAGGCGTTTGTTCGATATTGCAGTTTTGCCATCACTGAAGTCAGCGAAACTTCTGAAATCTTGCAGAAACACACACACACACACGTACGTGCGAACCGAGGCCCGGATCTGTTTATCAGAGAGTTTGAGGTTTAGCTGTTTCAGCGTTAGCTGCTGGGTGAAACCCCAGTCGTTCTTTTGATAGAAACCCCTTTATCACCCCGTTGTTTTTTCAACACTGAAGAACACACATATTTGGTCTTACAGCTCAACTTTCCCATAAAGCATTTTATTGAGCGTGCGTCGCTTGGGTGAGAGAAAGTTAATTGTGCAAAATTGTTTATCTAAAAACAGACAATTAACTACAGTAAAATGCGGCCTATTTATCCTGGAAATTAGAGTTTAATTATATCAATACTCACATTAATTATCTGCTCACCGTGGCTTATGGTCAAGCACATTATTGGCTCTCAGACTAAACAATAACGCTTCATAAATTAATATGCTTAGCAGCTATAAATAGTGTTTGCGTTAGATGTGTGTGTATGAAAGGCTGTAGCATATGTAATTACTGTATCGTACATGCAGTTAATCCTATACAATGCTCGCCACTGTCCATCTGTCAGACGCGCAGATGTGCAGTATTTCATGGTGCTGTGGAGGAATTCTGGGGGATTTTTTGAGGCAGGGATGCTGGTCATGTGAGGTATATGTGCAGTATATGTTTCGGATGTAATTATAATGATTTAAATGACATGAAGTATTTAATTTAAGTTATGCAGTATTTTCCTGAGCAACATTTCAAGCTTAAATGTTTC
>NW_015536499.1:579355-592667 GCF_001515605.1 Sinocyclocheilus anshuiensis | reverse complement strand
TATAGCTTGACAGATAAAGCATAAGACATAATATATATATTATATATATATTATGTCTTATGCTTTATATTCCAAGACTTTTGACTAGCTTTTGTGCAAGAAACAGACTTTTCAAGAAATTTCATTGTTATTCACAGTCAAATCTAAGATACAGACAAGAATACAGTGTGGTCTTAAGGTCTTAAGTTGCATACAGTATTTGGACAAATATCTATTTTGAAAAAGTAACTTTAGAGTACTTATTAAATAAATAACATACTTTAAAAGAATAGACTTAAGTGTGAACTGGATGTAATATTTTCAGACAGGCATATTAATTGCAATTAAATGAAAATGCATTATAGTTTAAATTTAGATGCAACTAATTGCATCTATTTAGAAATTTAGAACTTTAGGGTGCTTTTGACCTAGTTAAGTAGGGCTTATGCACATCTTTTTATGTCATTTCATAATTACTTCTATTGTCTTTCGTAAGTGTAGTGTCGAATGTACAGGCAAGCATTTATGTAAACTGAAATATACTTTAATGTCATTGCTATTGGAACTTGTCATGTATTTAAACGTAATTGTAATTACATATTTGTAATGATGAAGTTGGAATTTAGTACATTTAAAATATATTAACTTTAAATGTAAAGTATTTTACATGTGCTTTTTTCTGTAAAACACAAAATGAGAGGTTTAGCAGAATGTTCACGCTGCTCTTTCCAATACAATGAAAGTCAGTGGGGACTGGGGTTGTCAAGATCCTAAAATATTCAAATAACTCCATAAACGTAGTCTTATGTTCTATATTCCAAGACTTTTGACTGGCTTACGTATGAGAGAAACACAGAAATGTAATAGTTATTCTCAAAAAATCCCTCTGCCACAGCTCTTTCATGTCACTTCCACATATTCAAATTTGTCACACCACGATCGACTGCGAGACACGCAAAAACCTTCTGAAATGACTCACTCAAGGGCTCAGTGGTAATTATTCGTGGATCGACTGTTAAAGGGTTACTCGCTCAGATCTTCAACCACTAGGCCACATCAACATACAAACAAATCATCATCTCCACAATTTGCAGCTCATTCACTGTCATGATTGATGTCAACTTTACATCAGCTGTGACCAGACTCGTTCCCTGATCTCTGTGATCCATCGCACGTTGTGATTAGTCACATGAGACAGGAAGTAATGGCCACATCGTGATTTGAGGACTAGCACTGACTGATGGCTGTTCATTAATACAAGTGTTGCGATCCTATCAGATCCATCTGTCATTCACACAGAGATTGGGCTGATCTGGTGTCTCTGACGTCACAATGACAGTTATGAGCCATTTAAAAAAATGATTCTAGATTTACATAAAGGTTTATAAGTTGCATGCAGTATTTAGGACTAATAGCCCTTGTGAAAAAAGAAGTAACTTCAGAGTACTTACTACATAAATAACATGCTTTATAAGAATAATCTTAAATGTCAGCTGAATGTAATGTTTTCAGACACTGCAGATTAATTTTAAGTACAGTTTTAAAAAGTGCACTTTGTGATAAAGTATGTTAAGAAACATAGTCTAAGCACACTTAAGTGACCTTTTATTAATGTTATATATATCTGCAATATTTTTTATTTAAATAGCAACTTCAATATAATTCTTATAAGTCATAAAGGAAAATAAATATAAATGTAAGGAACATAACATAATGCAACAATGTAATACAACACAAGATACAGCAGCACAACACAATGTAACAAAGATGTTACAATAAAGCGTAATGCAACAATGTAGAACAAATACAATGTAAGGGTAAGTACATGTAACAAGGACACCTTAAAATAAAGTGTTACCCAATGTAACATTACACAAGAAATCATGGAACAGTCTAACGCAATATACAGAACAACATGATGTAACAAAGCGACAATGTAGCGACGTAACAACAGATACATTGGAGCGTAGCACAACGTAACAACGCAACATAAAATAACGCAACACAATGTGCAATTTAACATGATGTTACAGCGTCAATGTGGCGACGTAACAGAACGAATGCACTGGAACGTTACAGCATAAAATAACACAACATGCAATTACTATGATGTAATAAAGCGATTTAAGTAATGTAACATAATGTGGCATAACACAAAATAACGTAACAATGTAAAGTGACAACATCAAGGGATGTAACATCACGTCAAGTTATATAATAACGTTAACATAAAGCGATGTAACAGCATAACATAACATGATGTAAACTGTAAAGAAAACATTCTGACAATCTAAAAAAAATTGGCTTCATGTGCCAATGTGAGTTATTTTTTATATAAAATAGAATATGTAATATATCAGATAAAAATAGTCTCATAAGGTAACAACTGCACAGCTACGGCATTTTCCAAAATCATATCATATAAAGTAATTTACATTTACATTACAAAACAAAGTATAATGTGAAGTAAGGTAACGTCATGTAAAGTCACCTTATGTTACACTACATCATGTTACATATGGTAACATGATGTAACAACATTTATCAGCTTAATGTAATGTAACACACTTAACGTTTGAACACGCACCCTATCCAACCCAGACCACAGAAAGAACTAGAGCCAGCTAACAGAAATGGAAATAAAAGACTGGTTAAAAAGAATGTGCAACAATTATAATGCAGAAAAGATGGAATAGATTGTGTCTTATTGTTTCCATCAAGTGCTTATCAGTGTGAACATGTCAGTCTCTGGGAAATGATGAGATTCCATTATGACAAGTGATGCTCACATTTCTATAGGCGGCATAAATCATAAAGTTAGTCACTGTCATTGGGACTTTCCTCATTATTTAAATGATTTAACAATGATTTAACTACTGAACACATAAACTGATGAGATTTTTTAGTTTTGTGTAATTTTAGTTTGTATAGTTTTCATGTGCCAACAAAATAGACACTGCTATTACCAAGTGTGTGTGTGTGTGTGTGTGTGCGTGTGTTTCTGTGTGTGGGTGTGTGTGTGTGTGCATGTTTATGTGGTTTATGAGGACACAAATTTGTATAATGACATGGGTATGACATAGGTATTACAACGAGAAGGTGATTTATGAGGACATTTTGTGTGCGTGTGCGTGTGTGTGTGTGTGTGTGTGTGCATGTGTGTGTGTGCATGTGTGTGTGTGCATGTGTGTGTGTGCATGTGTGTGTGTGCATGTGTGTGTGTGCATGTGTGTGTGTGCATGTGTGTGTGTGCATGTGTGTGTGTGCATGTGTGTGTGTGCATGTGTGTGTGTGCATGTGTGTGTGTGCATGTGTGTGTGTGCATGTGTGTGTGTGTGTGTGTGATGAATGTAGGCCCTTCTGGCCGTGGTATCACAGTACAGTATGCCATCTAACGAGGTGATGATGTCATACATTTGTCTTTTTGAGGCGTGATGAGTGTGTGATGTCACTGTAATCAGTTAATCCAGCCACACATGATCACATTATCCACGGTAGTGGACGCGGCTCTCTGTCTCTCTGCAGGAGGATGTGCGGGAGCGACGGCCACTGGCGTTAATGGCTTTTTAAATGTCACCGAATGTCATGGAATGATAAAACGGGAATCGGTTATCCCAGGTCGAAGTGATCATCTCCCCCGCTCTCTTTCATTCACTCGTGTTTCCTGTTCCTGTCTCACTCTCGCTCTCTCCGTCGGTCTCGCTGAAGGACTCCAGCACGCGCCGGCTATGGTGCAACTTTCACCGACGCTGATGTCAGCATGATTTATACAGCAAACACACACACACAACAATAGAGGAGAGTGTGTGTGGCTGTTCTTACACCAGTCGTGTGTGATAGTGATTTATTGTTTGTTTTTGCTCGTGTGTGTCTCACTGCATGTTTCCGGACTAAGAATTTTGCTTCTTTTTCTTCACCTTTTAATTTTTTCCTCCTTTTATTTATTTGTCTTTTTTTTTTCTTTTTCCATCCACGTCTTTAACTTCTTGCATTTTCTTTCCTTTTTCCTTGCACTGCCCTGAACAACAGTAAGTAGTATATACATTTGTTGTGCTTTCTTCACCTATATATTTATTTAATTTTCTTACCACCCATCAGTCTTTTTTACTACTTTTATTTTCTTTCCTTTTCCCTTTTCTATGCACTGCCTTAAACAAATAAAGTATTCATAACCTCTTCTTTCTCAAGCATGTCTTCATGTGTCCTTCAGTAAAGAGGTTACTCATAATGCCATGATTTTGCCATCTATAATTCATAATATTATTCATAACTTCTTATATGATCATATAAGGTATACAAAGTGATGAATTCCTGCGAATGCAATTATAATCTAACACATCAAATTAGAGAGAGTAATCCTGACTGCTTATTGTTATTTTCATACTCAAATATGCCGCTTGCATGTGAGTGAATCTATTGCCACTCATATAAACACATCCCGCTGCATTGCATTAACACGCATCTTACAATCAATGCAGTAGATCATAGGTTTGATTTTTGAAATTCTGCTACCCGCTACAAAGTAATACAAAGTGTAGCTCTGCTGTCAAAGTCTGTGAATCTCCCAGTGTGATTCATCATATAGTGTATGTAGGTGTGAGCGAATCAGAACATATGGGCATAGACTGTATATACTATAGTAGAAGCAAATATGAACAGAGAATGAATATGGGACATCTGATCCCAGAGCAGCATTACAGGGACATATGATTTTAAGAATAAAGGGTGTGATAAAATTTTCATGGATGTTTTGTGAAGTTTTATCAGGTTGCTTTCCCTTGATACAGCACATGTTAATGGTTTGACTGTATCATTCTGAATATATGCTGTGTGTGTGTGTGTGTGTGTGTGTGTGTATATAATGCAGTAAGTGTTTGTGAGACTGTAGCAGGTTCTCATTCCTCGTGTAGGTGAGTCTTATTCAGCCGTCTGATCACTGACTTTATAATGAAC
This sequence comes from Sinocyclocheilus anshuiensis, assembly GCF_001515605.1. Taxonomy (NCBI): domain Eukaryota; kingdom Metazoa; phylum Chordata; class Actinopteri; order Cypriniformes; family Cyprinidae; genus Sinocyclocheilus; species Sinocyclocheilus anshuiensis. The sequence continues at coordinate 587,735 of NW_015536499.1, read as the reverse complement.
ACACACACAATCATTTTAATGGGCTCTTGTTTCATTAGAGGCACAGGGGAGGGTCAGTGTCATGGACACACTCTCGGCAATGACTGTCATTATACAGGGTCTCAAAGCTCAAGCTAATTGCTGAAGATGATTTAATTAATAAGCCAGTAGTACCTGCCAATCAGCCAATCAGATGCAGCTGTGTGACACGCTCATCAACACCTGTTAGGTTATAGAAACATCAATAAACCTGCTGTTTTATATTTTATTCTCACATTCACCAAGTACCACATATGTAAAAGAAGTATCTGACTTTCTTAATAATAATAATAATAATAACATAAAAATTTTATGTTAAACTAATTCCATATAATACTGTTTTTTGTTTGTTTGTTTGTTTTTTGGTAGTCCTATTTCAAAGTGACTCAGGCTTCACACACAGACAGTCTTGTTTGTTTTCATGCTTTCATTAATGATTTAATTGAGCGAGTGAATCATGGGTAATTGGACACCAGCAGACTCATGTTGATCAGTCAGAACATAAACAGGAAATGCAAGTGATCGGGTATCAGGTGCCAGGACGATGTCAAATCATGTATTTATATTTGTCTGCAGCAGAACTTGTGTGCTACTAAACCTGAGAGCGTCTTTGAGAACTGAATTCACATGTGTTAAAACAATATACAGTTATTAAAATCTACAGGAGTAAGTGATGACAGCATATAAAAACCACAGCTGCCGCAGTTATGAATATGACAGACTATTGACTAAAAAATGAAAGTATATGTCATGGAATGTTTTCTTTTTTTGTTCTTCTTTTATTTGTTCTATCTGTCTGTTTGTCTGTCTGTCTGTCTGTCTATCTATCTGTCTATACTAAATTATTGAATTAATTAATTAATTAATTAAAATATTTAATTATAATTAAATATTTATATAAAAGTTACTTATTTACATATTTTATATATAAAAAAATATATATATATATATATATATATATATATATATTTATATTTATATATATTTGTTTCTGTGTTCAATAAATGTAACTCGCAGTCTTACAGAAATTGTAAAATATAAAAGCCTGCGCTTAAAATATTCTGAGGCCAAAAAGTGAAGTTCTCAACCCATTTTATTAATCTCAAAGATGCAGAACACAGAACATAAAAGCAGTATTTTAAGGTAAAAGCGAGGTTACTTAAATCAAACGCCATAAATGCAAAGCCAAGCATCGGCGAGGCCTGAGATCTGAGCATATGAAACCCGTCTCTCTGCTTTCCAAAGATCCTGAACGCGGTCCAGCATTTTAAAAGTGCGGTAGCCGGCCAATATTCATTTTAGCCAGCGACTGCACATTAGCAAATTCATCTGAGAAATATATTACAGATCCAAGAGTAATGATGATGACTAATCTATAACATCATAAATCCAGCATTGTCAACCTGTCCCTCTTTCATAAGGGTGATTAAATTATTGTTGTGTCGAGGTGAAGTAATTTATTAAAAAGTGCCATTATGTTTATTTACAAGCCAAGTGCTGGTCTTATGCCAGTAATACCATTAACTGCACTGTTGAGACCCATTATGCAATAAAGTACACAATAGTAATTGTAAGATAACAAAGGCAGGGATTTTTTTTCTCTATTTTTCCAGCTGATTATTATGTTTGCAAGTGTTATTATGCTCTTTCAAAGCGCTATAAATCCCAACGCTGTGTAAATCACTGCGACTTGCTGAGCACAGGAACAGTCCCGGACATTATATGTATTGTGTTCATCTGTTTCTTCAGTGAGATTCAGAAACTCTTGTGAATCCAAACTATCAGAACCGACTTCCGTCTGCCTGTTTTCTCATTCTGCTCTTCACTGTTTGTGACTTTGTCTTTTCTTTGACCTTAGAACAAAGGTACAAAACTGTGACTGGAGTGGTATCATTTCAAAAGGTACTCATGTACACTTTATTGGCTAATAAGTACTTTTGAAGTACTAATTTTACATTTAAGATACTAATATGCTCTATTTAGGGGTAAAGAAGGTACAGAGATGTGCTTTTGTACTTTGGGAAGCACCCCAATGACAGCTTTTGTACCTATTTTTCTGAGAGTGTGGTAGTTACAGTATATGCACTTCTTGGAATATAATTCCATTCCACTCTGAATCACAGGGAACTTCAGGAAAACCCTGGATAGCGTGTGGTTGAGGAAGTACATTTGGAGTTTGGTCACCGCTGAGTTTTCTGGCGACCCGTATGTCGAACGCCAAGTAATCCCTCGCTGTTGTTGCCAAATGTCAATGCAACGCAAACAGGACAACACTAAAAATGTTGTGCGGCTTAGCAATGGCGCTCGCTCTGATCGTACTCCACTCTGTTTGATGTGATAATTAAAAACGGAAGGCAAATATTGATGCAGAGATTAGCTGGAGTCATATTTGCCCAGGGATTATGGGGAATTAGGTTATCTCATGTAGAAGATCTCTGGATCGCAATCGCTCCCGCCTACGACAAACCCACTGCTGCGTTTAATGATTTCTTTTTTTTCTTTTGTATTATAGACTTGCTTATTTCATGCTTTTATTTCCACACCCTCATTTCAAACATACATTGTTGTTGTTTTTTTTTGTTTTTTTCATTTCTATCATCAGACTCTACATGAAAATCTGTCGTCACAGATCAACGCTTTCAATTGAGCTCATAAACAAACAGTGAGTATTTACACTTTTGTTTGACATATTAGCAAACAGATGAAAACAGTCACCCTTTGCAAGGTGAGCGCTAACATGTGACGCGCGATATTACACTCTAAAAAATGCTGGGTTGTTTCAACCCAACTTTGGGTCAAATATGGACTAACCCAACCGTTGGGTTAAATTTTTACATTAAATTTTTAACCTAAAAGTTGGGTTAGTTAAATATTTAAATAAAGTTTAATAATTAAATTATTAAATTATACTTATTGTATGTAGTACTTATAGTTGTATTCTAAATAAATTACTATATATTCATATAACAATATAGTGTGTGTGTGTGTGTAATCTAATATTGTCTAAAACTATCAATTCATAGTAATTGTTATTTTATAATTGTATGTAATATTATAATATTACATACTATATATATATATCAGCCATGTTCTTTATTTAGTGATTTTGTAATTATTTCATATTTAATTATTAGTAATTACTTAATATTTAATATTATGTATTAATTCATATTTCAATTTTATTTATATAGTGCTTTTTAAAATACATACCACTTCAAAGTAACATTACAGTAGAAAACACAAAAAAGCAAAAATAAATATATTTAAATTGTAAACATAAGCTTGTATTACAGCCTTTTTCAAATCTTGTATTACACAAACTGTACACTCTAAAAAATGCTGGGTTAAATACAACCCAGTGCTGGGTAAAATAGGGACAAACCCAGCGACTGGGTTGTTTTGACCCAGCGGTTGGGTTACTACTCAGAAGGTTGGGTTAAACATTTAACCCAAACGCTGGGTTAAAACAACCCAATTGCTGGGTTTGTCCCTATTTTACCCAGCACTGGGTTGTATTTAACCCAGCATTTTTTAGAGTGTATTATGTAAATAACAATATAATTTGTATTACTTTGTAAATATAAACTTGTATTGCACAAATTGTATTATACATCCATGTTCTCCATGTATTTAGTAATAATTATTTATTTAATAAATAATATTAAATATTATCAATGAATAAGTGATCATTAGTGTTATTAGGTAGGTAATATACTGGTGTCTCACTCTGAACACAGTCACTTAGCGTTCTCCCGCAGCTATCAGCCGCTGTTGTTAAAGCACAAGCGGGATGTTTGTTAGCGGGATCTCGACGGATCTGGCAGCTGTTTCAGAGACTGATCAGATGCTTGAGCAACACGCAGGTTCCCGCGGGCCGCTGTGTCGAGATGCGAGGGTCCCTCCGAGGGATTAGGACCCTTAAACACCACGTTCACTCAGACTGAGAGAGAGAGAGCGAGAGCTGCGAGGGGAAATGCAGCTGGGAGACACCATTTGGAGGAACTGGGCAGCATTTGAATAAATCGAGTCATTAGGTAGCCGTTTGTGTGAGTGCCGTCATCACCTGACAATCCCGCCGCGCGCACTCACTCGCGTTTCTTCACTCGTCTCCCGTACGAAGTCGAGCAGATTGCCTCGTTTGCATTCGCCGGCGTAGCAGACGCTCGGAGAGACCCCCACCTCCTCTCCGTCCGTCCCTCCCGCAGCTCGGCAGCGCCTCGCAAACCTGTTTCCCTCCGCACTCGCCTTCTGGAGAGACAGATTCATCTCGCTGCGCCTGTTCCTCCGTCTTTCATTTTTCAGTTTTTATTTATCCCATATGGCTCAGAAATTCATCAACATATGGATCCTATTGTCTGTTGCCCATGCGACCCTACTGTTATAGACAATAGCTGATGAGTTTGTTTGAACCTCGCGAGATCCGTCATGGCTGTTGCGGTCGCTTTGCTGAGAGGATCGGGTTTTTTGCGAAGACGCAAGAAACCGGCGTTTCTCGCTGTATGTTTGGAACACAATTCGCAAAACGCTGATGTCCACTGTTTGCAACTACATTAATATACTTACTGTAGTGCGCAGTCAACAAAATGATCATACGGCTTATTAATGCAATGTGTTTTGGATGAATTATATATCAAAAGCATAAGGAAGGCGGTGGTGTTGAGGCGGGATTGGAGATGACCGGCACGCCGAGGATGGAGAGTCCAGATCTGTGGTGTAGGTGGATGCATCATTCATGGACTTCGTTAAGTATGTAGTGAATACTTAACGAAGTGTAGCCTACATGAAATCAGAGTCAACCCTGTTTACGTTCCCGCTCTTATTGTTCAGGATTCATCCGTGCGTGTGTTGTTCAGATGAAAATAAAGTTAGTTTTCGTTATATAACTTGGGATGTCAGACTCTAAAACCTTTCTTGTTGGCTGACGTCACCCTCCTCCCTCAAACCACCTGTCATATAGAGACGTCCAATCAAATCCCAGAGGATTCAATCAAGTCCCATGACTCTGAAATACAGCAGATTATGGAAGTCAAATGAGCTGCGAGTGGCGTTTCAGACTGACTTCAATAGCAAGCAAACAAATGCAATTTACTGATTGATTGATTGATTGATTGATTGATTGATTGATTGACAAATTTATTGCTGTTTTGTTCAATACAAATTACAATATACTTACAGTTAGATTGGATGATATTTTAAACTATTGGAGTATACAGTATATAGTATATTACAATATATTTAGAATTTTAGTTTATTATAATTAAATTCATATAAATAATTCATATGATAAATTATGCATTCATATTATACATTTACATTTTTATAAATATTAATAAATAAATAATTTTATAAATATTACAATATAATATGCTATATGTTATAAGAATGTAATATAATGTAATATACTAGTATTTAGTATGTAGTATGGTTGTATTCCATTCCAAACACAGCCATGTTCTCTATTTAGTAATTATTATTGTTAAATATTAATATTACTGATTATTAATTAATATATCAAGCCAAGTTTATTTGTATAATGATTACATCAGGTTATGGAAGTAAAATGGGTTGCGAGTGACATTTCAGGTTGACTTTAACAGCAAAATTATTGCAATTTTTTTTGATTGAGCCACGGTTTATTATACATATATAAAATTATAATTACAATATAACTTGTAATTATTTAGTAATTAAGTTAGATATTAATATTAATTAATATATCAAGTTTATAAAGCCATTAAATCAAGTAAAATGGGTTTTGAGCGACATTTCACGTTGACTGCAAGAGCATGCAAACAAATCCAAACAAAATGCACAATATTCATTTTACATCAAATTTATCATAAAAATCTAATTTGTCGCAATTCCATCCTGTTTAGCTCTTCATTTTATATAATACGTTGCTTTAACTGTACTTTACAGTACTTTATATATATATATGTATGTGTGTGTATGTGTATGTGTGTGTGTGTGTGTGTGTGTGTGTGCGCATAATATTGTTATTAATATAATATCATATAAGACTTTGTGCCTAATAACAGCTCTCTGCGCACAGCCTCTTGTGGATTTTTGCTTTAACATATACCGCAAGCAGCCACAATATATGATTTCTCATGATTTGTTTCTCATAGACATATCCAAGAGATGTAGTTCTAATAAAAATGAGGATAAATGATTCGCAGTCACAGGCGATTTGAGTTTCAGGTGCTAATCTACAGCATGGAGTGATTGCAGAAACGCGTCCTGTCGAAGCTGCTTTTGTGTTCTATTAGACACTGTAAACCGCTGCTGTCGCTGAAGCTAATTCTTTAGTTTGGTTCTTGTTAAGTCCTGTTTGGGTTGTTTTTTAGTTAAGGGCTCCCGCTCAGGGGCTTTAGCACTTCAAAGGCAGGTTTTCTGAGCATAGTGTTCGCCTCAGGACCAAACGCAGACAAGCAGAGTGTTTAATGGCTCAGACGTATTCACAGACATCAATAAATAATACAGAGATGGACCAACACAGCCTCCTCGACTGCAGTTTAATAACAGATTAAGATGCGATGAGCAGAGAGACTTGAGCCGGTGAGAGAATCTTGCATTAAACTACATCGTCTGATGCACTACATCCATCTAGTTTGATCAAGCTAACAAAGGGTTACTTCATCTAAAAATGTAAATTCATCTAAAAATATAAATTCTCTCATTATTTTCACACCCGTGTGTTGTTTCATACCTTTGTGACTTACTTTCTGCTGTGGAACACAAAAGGAGATGTTTAGCAGAATGTTCAAGCTGCTCTTTTCCACACAGTGAAAGTCAATGGGGACTCGAGCTGACAACAAATTACATAAAACTATCATAAAAGTGATCCATGTGACTCGTGGGCAGTATTTCAGGTCTTCTAAAGTAATTCGATAGCTTTATGTGAAGAAACTGAAGGAAATTTAAATCATTATTCACAGAAAATCTGTTTCTGAATATTCATTGCGTTTGACTTGTGTTCAACATAAAAACCAATGCTGTTTTGTATCAAGTATTTATTTATTTATGTTTCTTTCTCATACAAAGATGTTTGAAATATAATACTTATAAGTCATATGACACTACCAGTCCTCATTCGCATTCACTGTATGAAAAAGAATAGCTTAGATATTTTGCCAAATTATTTATTTTTTGGTCTAAAGGAAAATTATATAGGTTTGGAACAACATGAAGGTTAATGAGTAAATGATAACAGAATTTTTAATTAATTCATTTATTCATTAATTAATTCATTCATTCAGACACTTCCTCCATAAGACAACAGACTTTTAATAGAAAATTTGGTAGCAACAGTTTAATTAAAAAATGTAAATGCTACTCTGTACATATTAAACGGATACAAAACAAAGCAGTAATTCACCTAAAATAAAAATCTATCTCTGCTTGCTCACTTGCATGTGAATGATTCCTTTAAATGGCTGCATCTCTATGCACTGGTGACAAATCTATTTATGTAATACTTTTGATCAATATTGATTGGACCACTTATAAAGGGAGAAAAATGAGCTTGAAGACAGAACATGACGGCTGGAGGGGCTCCGAACTCGAGATCTAATGAGGGGGACGGTGACAGAGATAGAAAGTCTAAAAAATATAAATAAATAAACACCATTTCCACTGCCAATTTAAAGAGGTCATATTCTACACTTTTATAGCATTTTATTATTTCCCTAAAGTCCACTTCTAAAGTTATTCAAGGTTTCTTGTCTTAATTTAGTTTTTTTTTTTTCACAACGATGTTCTGCCCTCTTTCTGACCCTTACAATTAAACGGGCTGTTATTGCAACTGTTTCTTCTCAGTGTGCTGCTTCATATCATCATATCATCATATCATCACTAGTTCAGTAAGTTCATCCTGCCGCCGAACCGTGCTTCTCTACCTGTTCAACTGCTAGGCCACCCACTGGCCAACTTTTCCAGTTCTTCATGATTTACTGGATATAAATGTTTTATGCACAATTTCTACCCAGTGAAATATTTTAAAGCTTGGCAAATGTATGTTCATAAATGTATAAAACTGCCCATGGAGTTGTAAGATTTTATTATTTTACAGGACTTTCCCAGGTCTAGAAATTAGACTTAATTGATCACCTTTTATATATTCAGGTGTTCTAAGACTATGGTTCTTCAAAGAAAATGTGAATTAAAATAAGTATCTCTTTTTTGTGGTTTTAGCTTATGTAATGCTTGTTCAGTCTTATTTTAAATCATGTTAAGTCATCTTAATAGTTTATTATTATTATTACTATATTTGTTTGCCATTTTTAATTGTATTTTTATTCATTAAGATTACTGTTGTAGGTAAAATAAATAATTACATACGTAAAAAAGTAAAAAAAAAAAA
>NW_015536499.1:542065-579210 GCF_001515605.1 Sinocyclocheilus anshuiensis | reverse complement strand
AAAAAAAAAAAAAAAAAAAAAAATAAAAAAAAAAAGTTACAATTAGGAAGTATTCTTTTATGTTAATGTCCATAATGCAAAAATATACAGCTATAAAATAAGACATGTTATGCGTTTAGTTAGCGTCATGAATTTAGTTAAGCAGACTTAATGAATGTGTTAGGCAGCGATTACAGATTGCGCTTATTATAATTACAAAATAATGAGAACATTTGACAGTTCATCAAATATTATATTTTGATCAAATATGATCCACAGTTGACGTCGAATAAATAAATAAATACAGTTTGTCTAAAAAGCTCTGAAAGAAATCACATTCACTTGTCAGTCCAATCAATTCAGTTCAAGCTGATCACTTTCATAAAACATAGTTTCAAAGCAGCTTCACAGAAAATGCTTCTTTCAATGTTACAATCAAGCTACAATCAATTTCTGGAAAAAAAAATTAAAAAAAAACTTTTAAACTGAAGTCAAAGCCTAAAAATAATAAGAAGAATAAGAAGTAGGGATTTGAACTCTGGTCTGTTTACTTGCCAAACGCATTGTTAGAAGACAGAAAGAAATGCTATGTTGTTAAAGGGGTCATATGATGCAATTTCAAGTTTTCCTTTCTCTTTGGAGTGTTACAAGCTGTTCGTGAATATATAAGATCCCAAAAGTTGCAAAGACTAAAGTCTCAAATCCAAAGAGATATCGCACTGGATAGCTGGCCAATCAGAGCACACCTCGCTTTTCAGACCGATGAGCTTTGAAAAAATCGACGCTTTTCAGAAAGTCAGGGCATAGAGGAGAAACAATAATCTACAGTATGTGGAAAATAATGTGTTTTTTAACCTTGAACCACATAAACACATTTCATTACACCAAATGATGTTCTTTTTAGCAGCATCATATGACCCCTTTAAAAATCTTTTTTTTTTTTTTGTCTTATGTTTTTTGGATTATGTTGTTCCAACTGATGCCTCCTCAAAAACAGTCACATGATGGCCGTGACACTGGAGTGTGTTGAGCCAATGCTCCCGTTCACACTGTTCACTCTTGGTTGTTCTCAGGTGGGTGTGTGTGTGTGTGTGTGTGTGTGTGTGTGTGTGTGTGTGTAAGTGACCTTGGAGTGGCGGCAGTACTTAAACAGTGTGTCAACGAGGGTGTTGAAGCGTGTCTGTGCCGATTATGAATGTTTCATTACTGCCACCTCAGCCTTTAGCTGTGAGCTTTCCACTAAAGCACACTGACAAATCCTCTTTCTTCTTGCCTTTTTAGCTCCTCTCTCCCGCTCGCTCTATCTCTCCTCGATGTCCGTCTAGTTCCTTTCTCTGCACTCGCACGATTTCTGGTACTCTCCATTTTTCTTTCCGCAGTTTTTCCGCCACTCTCTCTCTGATGAATCTCCAGACAGCAGGGAATAATTGTACTTGGGGCCGAATGCTCGTTTTTCTTTTTGTTTGAAAGGCATGACAGGTACGACTTCTCCTCTGCTCTCTCCGCCCTCCCTTTCTCGCTTCCGCACAAAGAGCGAACAAAACAAGTCAAGGTTTACAAGGTCAACTCGTCTCGCGCTAAACAGAGCTTTTTCACCCACGGTATTTCGACTAAAACGTCAAGAGACAGCAGAGATAAATTTGGAAAAATGTCCCAGCTCAGGCGGTCGTACTTTACTCTGATTTCTGCCGTTTGAAATTCTCCTCTGAATGAATAAGAGAGCTTGTTATCTTATTGTCTTATAATAGCAGGCGAGCGTTAGTGCACTTCATCATGCACTGCCCTGTTGAGTGCGTAAAAGTATGTCACACTTTCACACATGCGCGCACACACACACACACACACACACACACACACACACACACACACACACACACATGAAGGGAAAAGAGGGGCACAGCAGATTAGTATCTCCTTTCTGGGGTGTGTTGAAACTCTCCCCGCATTTTGAAACGTTTCTTTGATGACAGAATCTACTTGTGCAAGACATTTGATATAAATTCAGCTAAGATCTCTCAAAGGCCTTGTTCAAAACTAGTTAAAGCTTCTATAATCAATCTAATCATTCATGTTACCAAAGTTTTGACCATTTTTAAATGCAGGCCATTAAGTACTAAATAGTTGTTTATTTATTTATTATTTTTAATAATTAAGATTACTGTAAGTAAATGAATAAATAAATAAGCTAAGATCTCTGAAAGGCCTTGTTCAAAACCTGTAATTAATCTAATCAAGATTCAAGATTTTTTATTTGTCTCACACATGGTTATATAGAGAATATATATGACCAGCAGTGAAATGTAAGTAATCGTTCATGTTACAGAAGTCTTTAAATGCAGGTAAATAGTTGGCTCTTTATTAATGAATGATTCACCCAAACATGAAAAGTTTTAATTCACTTACAATGATGGCATTACAAACCTAAAAAAAGGGTATCATCGTCTTCTGCACTGAAAAATAAATAAACAAATAAAAAAATGGAGTAAAAACAATTTTCACTCAGAAATTGGTGGTAAATTTCACAATTAATTATAAAGAACTAGCAAGTAACTCATTGAATTAACAGGAAATGTTGAAGTACGCAGACTGAAAATAGTACTTTCTTGTAAAGTATATTCCAATAACCTTTGTTTTATTTCCAACTTCGGAAATTTTAATAGAATTATAGATTTGTGTGAGGAAAAGATTGACATTTACTTCATTATATGCTGAAAAGCTACCCTTCATTGTGCTTTTTTTTTTTCATTTTTCGGGCTTGGGAGCTTCAGCATTCACTTTTATTGCATGTAAAAGAGCAGCGTGAACATTCTACAAAACGTCTCTTTTGAAATAAGTCACACTGGCTTGGAATGACATGAGGGTGAGTATGGTTCACTTTTGGAGCAAACTATTCTTGCTGGACTGAACATAGCAAGCTGTTTTCATTATTTTAAATCTCACCCACAAACTTAGCAAAAATAGATTTACTTACTAAACAGAATATAAATGCGTCTCCTATAAACAGCGTCATGGTGCGTACTACCTCTTAATAAATGTATTATCTAGTCATAAACTTCTCTCGCAGTCAGCTACTGGATTTCATAAAACTAACATTGACTTTATAACGGCTCTTAATAAATATTGACCTACATTTTAATCACATGCTAATCTCGAGCGCTGGAGAGGTGACAGTTTATGGATGGCCGTGGATCATAAATTTTCCAGGTCGCATCTCTCTATCGAGTGTATCTGTTCCTCCGAGAGCCATACGATTGATCATATTCATTAAAAATATCTACACACTTTGGCATTTCACAGCCCACTAAGCCTGTGCAAGTTTAAGAATAAGATGTAATTATTCTCCTACAGCCAATATTCATTTCAATGGAATAATAAACTACTTGGATTAAAAGATTATTGTGCTTGGTTGTTTTAAACAGGTTTAAAAAAAACACAACTAACAATAATATATTATCATAATCCTGTGTGTGTGTGTGTGTTTATATATATATATATATATATATATATATATATATATACTCTAAATATTTTTCATGTAATATTTTAATAAGAGAACAACATGTTGCCTTTATAATGCATCACTAATTACAGTATAAATGGGTCTGAATTGGGGTCTTCAGCATTAAAAAGTTTGAAAAGCCCTGCAATAGACAATTTTGTGGCATAAGCACATTGTGTGTAGTCAAAAGGTCTGTTCAATGCATTTCCCCCTTTGCTTCCTGTTCGTTTTGCATAAATAGGTTACTGAAATTGTTTCCAAAACACTAAAATCATATTCTTTTTATATTTTTAGCAGCATTAATTCTCCATATTCACCAATAAGTGCTTCTCTAGCCAGCTGTCTCAAAGCTCTCCTGCGCTATTAAAATCGTGTTTCACCGCAACCCAGGCGGTTCCAGAAACCTGCATCCATGCCACCGCTGAGCATTGTTTAAAGCCATGGGGTATTGTGGAATAGAATGAGGTCGACCAATCTTTTCAAAACTAATTATAATGTTTAAAAACCTAAACACCAGAAGCAATATTGGGCCAATAAAACGGAATTAAAAGCTCATTTCTGCGGGGTAATTGCACCACGCAGTGCTGATATTAAACACCTGGCATGTGGTACAGCTCTCCAGCCTGTCTGCGCTTTTCACAGATGTGCCGCCCATCCTGGAGCAGGACCGGACGTGTCAGAATGGTCAGAATCGAAGTGAACAGGTCAGAGAAGAGGCATGCAGTCGCAGACTATCAGCTGCAATGATGGCTTTGTTACAGGACATGATGTCATACTGCCTCTCTTCCCCTATTTAAACAGGCAGAGGGAACGGGAGAGTGATACAGATTGGGTGTGTCGTTGTAAATGGGGGTAGATTAAGCGGATATATTGTGAGTGTTCAGGGAAAGGCTTTTGGTTACAGCCAGGGCTGTACATACAGGAAGTGATGCAGACATATACTGGGGGTCAATGGGAGATCCGTTTACCTCTGAAAGTCACCTTTTGTCTTGCATCACTACACTGGCCTGCCCTGGACAAGACCGTATAATGCTTATCAGCATATCGGTAACTCTGAAGTTCTTTACATTACGGTTTACCTCGGAAATTTGTGTTGTTGCTGCATAGATGGTATGTACCACAACTAGACAGTTATTTCAAGTTAGTCACAGAGAGGAGACAAAAAATAAATAAATAAAACCCAAAGCTTGATGGAAAAGAAAAAAAAGAATGTCCAAAAAATAGTAGTACTATGGTAAATGTAGAAAAAAGCTGTATGTCATGGTACATATCCAAATGAAATCACTATGTTGGCATGTTTAAAAATACTTTTTTGGTAGTTGTATGTATGTTACTGTGAAATATGATTCAAGCTAGATTGAGTGCACTGAGGTGAGTTAGTGTGTATAATTAGTTTGTTTCCAGGATCAAGACCTGCCTTTGAAAAATGGTGCACTTGCCCGGTGTGCTGAAAGAAAAAAAAAACATTGATTAACTATCAAATGATTCAAATACAATGATCAATAAGGCTCTGTTGAAGAAACGAGAAAAACATCCACTCATGAATCTTCCAGTGCTTCAGACACAAAGGCCTTCTTGGCAGAACATGCATGGTTATAGAAGCAGTTGAGATCATTTTTGCAGGTTTTCACACAGTGTCTCTAGGATTTGGGAAAAGAAAGCTTGGATTAAACAAGTGTTTTACTTTAAAGGGGTCTTCTTGATCCCTGACTTGTAGGATAAGATCTTTTTGGGATTGACCTCTACTTACCTGTCCATCTTAGCCTGACTATCTTTTTAGATACTGCTGACCTGAGCTGAACACACTCAATCAAACTCTTATCAAAGGATGCCTATTCTCTAGACTCCCAAACAATGACTAGTTTCCAAATAGCTTAGCCCTGTAGTCTAGTTGCATATTTGGCAAATAAACTCTTGTGAATCTGAATAACAACTAGTATTTCATTGGGGCCAAACTTGGCACAACTCTGGAGGCAAAGCTCTTGTTTTTATTATATGTGAATCTACGCCTTGAGGAGAACAATATCACCAGCGTCTGCCTAGACCCAGCTGAGCATTTGCTCCTCCTGCTGGGGAGGCAGAAAAGGGTCATAAAACCCAAATGATGGCCACCCAGTCTTCCCCAAAGGTAGAGCGGCTTGAGCAGAGGATGCAAGCCAACATGGAGCCAACAGTTTTCCAGAAGACCCTGCGGCAGAAAGCTCAGATGCCCTGTCACCTGTGGCGCAAACCTGCAAGATCGAGCGGTCTTTGCAATGTGGTCTTTGAAGCACACTGTCACATCATTTAGTGCATGTTATTATTGAGTTTTGTTTGTTCTGGGTGCATTTAAGACGCATTTAGAAATCTCGTGTGTCCTTTTTATTGGTCAGGCGATTGTCAATCTTGGCCAAGTGTTTAAGGGTGGCTCTATGTGGCTGCAGTGAAGAGTTGAGATTCTCCCATAACTTGCTATTGTAACCTCGATAGATCATAGATAGCCGAGAGGTTGGTAGGAGATGGAAATCAATGCAAAGATGTAGCGCAGATCTGCTCCTCCTAGTAGATCTGCGCACAGATGCTCTGATCAGATTCTTCGTTACGGTAGGGATAAGCTGGCACCTTTATCTGTTTGAAATGTGCTTCAATGCAAGCCAACTGAGGCACTAAACATAATATCAGACATTGGGGATGTGTCCTACAAGAATCCCTCTAGTTCCAGTGCCCCCTGGATAAGACCTTGTGGAGTGGTACCCTTGTTGAGACTCTGCGCAACTGGAAGCTTTCCTATCTATGTTCAGCCATTTGCAAACAATGTGTACAGTATGTGACACCTGGCTGGCCCAGAAACACTACATCTGTGTTCCCACTTTATCTCCCGTTATCTAGGATCAGGGCGGTCCCACCGGTTCCCACACATACACAAATGGTTTAGTGCCACTTCAAGTTTACATGCCTCACATCATTAGCTATCCTCCCTCAATCTCAGACAAATAACAACCAGTCTCTCCTCTTCCTCCCCCGCCCCTCCCCAACTCTCTTTCTCTCCCTCCATCAGGGGCCCATTCATTACATGGTGACACTTTTACTGCCTCTAGCTCTCCCAGACCTCTCTACCTCTCTGGAGAGAACAGATAGAACAAGAAAGAGAGCGCAAACAGGGAAGAGACTGAGTGAAACCAGAAATAGAGTGCCGCCCAACCTCCAATCCCACACACGCTCAACTCGAAAATATAGAAGGAAGAGCTTGTTTGTTTATGAGTGCCATAGTTTCAGACAACCTCTTTTCCCTTGGATTTACAAGGAATACTGGGAACACCTTGTCCATCTTCAAGTATCGTACCCCAATCCATGTGTGCAATTTTTGCATTGCATCATGGTCTCCTTATACAGTGTGTGTGTGTGTGGGAGCAAACACAGATAGGCCACCTGCTCTGAGATTGGTACGGCATCTACATGTACATTATGCAACCCTGTTTGTGCAGGAGAGTATGTACTCTGAGCATTACACAACCAGTTCTTCAAATCACATGCTGGGTTGCACATTTCTCACATGTTGGGAACAGATCAAGCTTATATTTTGTACAGCTTTAGCCTGTTTCATTTGTGACACACTAAACCCAATCTGTATTGCATTTGTGTTGAAATGCTGTTTCTGATTTTCTGGTGTGGAAATGTGCTAGAGTTGCTTTTATCCTTGTCTCTTGGTCCAGGTTATTGATTCCATTGGCCGCACAAGCGTGAAAGGCTCTTTTATGATTGGTTTCTTGATGTGTCAATTACTCTGTTGGAGCGAGTAATGCATGTGACAGGCAGTTTGTTTATGGAGTTGTTCCGGGTCATGGTCAAAGCCTTGCTAAACACACAGGTGAGGAAGGGTTCAGCTCATGTCACTCCTGGGGAACTCGCTCACCCCTGACGCACAAGGAGACTTTCTTTGTTTAAATCTCAAGAGAAGTCCTTTGAACTGGGCCTCGAATTTAAAAGACTCTTGCTATTTTAGTTATCACAATGTGTACGTTTCTTCATCACTTATAATAATAAATGTAAGTAGTGTGTAAAAAACATTTTGTACTGTATGCTGAGCATGTATCATTTATTAGTAGTGATGTCTATGAACACATTTTTTAGCCAGTTATTTTTAATGATTTTATTGAATAAATTCTCAATGCATGTGCAACTCACTTAACTTTTAAGATAGTAGCTGTGAGGTCAGTTTGACGGCATAACTCAATATTTGACGCAGTCAATCTAATGTGATTTTTAACTATATTTATTAGATACAAAAAAGTAGTAGTAAAATGTCACATAGGGACTTTTTTAAAAATTCATGAATAGATTTATTAATGAATAAAATTAAGAATAGATTAATCTTTTTTTTTTTTTACTTGAATCGTCTTATAATCGTCAATAAATGAATTTCTCAGCGCTATTGGCTAGCACTAGTTTTAGGGCCTAGAAACAACTTAAGATGTGATGCAGACTAATTAATCTTTGTGTGTGCGTGTGATATCTGTTGGGATGTTTTGATTGACTGAAATTGTTTCATTGAAACAATTAATATGAATTAGAGTCTGTACGTTAGAGGTGTTAGATTGAAGGCAGGAAAAAAATGCTAATCTCACCAGCAATATACAATGATTGTTAAATCATGTTTAACTTTTTCAATGAATCTCTTTTTCTCTTTCTTTACAGACAGTGTAACACTGGAATGATTCTGGCTTAGGGTGACCTATGGCTCCAAGACTGCCACAAAGCACAACCTCTCCAAAATCCACCCCTGATGAAGACAACGATGAGGAGGATGATGGAGGATTAAGAGAAATTAGAAACCCTTTATCGACCTGAGTGCCATTCCTCAGCCTTACCCACAATCCCCTTCTACTGACTCTACCCTGATTTTACAGTCAGATGTCTCGCCAACAATGAAAAACTAATTTAGAAACATCCTTGCATGTTTGATGATGCAATCCGGACAATAAAAGGAATTCAAAATGGAACTTCCACCAGATATTTCCAGACCACATGGACTCAAACTCTTTCTGTCTCTGTGCCACTGACGGCCCTCCGGTTCTCGTACCAGATGCTGTTTTATTGTACTTCACATTAGCCCAGCATTTTAGAAAAGGTGGTTGGGAGGCTCTAGCCAGATGGGGTAAAGAAAGACAACAGCATTCAAATTCTTTCCGAACAGCATCTTGTGTATATTGTGTACAGGATATGAATACAGGCTTATTCTTAGCAATGTGAAGACACCATGTTTGTAAATAGTTCACAAATTGTACATTTCCTGCATTATGTCTTTATAGGGTACGCCATTACAACATTTATTCAACATTTTTATCTGTACAGACGTAAAGGTTGACATTGGTCTCCAAACAGATGAGTATTTGTATTCCGTAAACATCCATTTAAACCATATAGACCCCCTCTAAAGACAACTCAAATGTTATTGCTTGTTAAGGAGACATTTACAGAGTGATCTAAACCCTAATGCAGGATTGAGTGACTACGCCTTTGAGAACAAGAGAAACACAATTGAATTGAATCTCTCGCTGTCTCTCTGCATCTCTTTATCTGCTGCAGAAGTCCCAGTCCGTGTGGTTCTAGTTCCCGATTCCCAGATAACTTCCAAGCTTGATTGCCAATGTCCTTGTACAGTTTAGAATTGCATCTTCTCATCTTTTTTGCCCCTTTAAACAATGATTATCTTATGCCTGAATCCTCCATGTAGCTGTGCCGTTCATGTAGGTGACCCTACGGGGATCACAGGGCCAGGAGGGGTCAGAGCACCTGAGGGGGGGTGGATCTCTCCTGGATGAGCCTCTCGCTGAGTTCCCACAGGTTGACGGCTGCCGTGGGGTCCTGGGCCTGCGGAGAGGGCAAGCAACGGAAGCAGTTGTTGAAGTACATCCCTCCGATACCCTCCAGCTCTGGAGCCACGGCGCAGTAGACTGTAGTGGCCGCTCCCTGTTGCTGTGGAAACAAAAATGAAAATATCAGAATAAACTGAAGCAATGTGAGCAAAAATAAATACTGTTGGTCTTGTATGGAGCCTGAAGAACTGGGTGACCCTCTTCAAAGGGTCGGGGCAATACCAAAGACACCTCTAACCATCCGAGACTTGCTTTTTCTCCCCTAAAACTGATCATGAGATGGGGGAAGTGATTCACAGCCTGTCAAAAGACACCATGGGACAGACTGTGAACCTGTTCAAATGGAGTTCCTGTTGTACTTGTACATCGGACATATGGCCGTCAACAATCTGCATGCTTTCATATAGGTACCTGCCAAATACTAGTCTAGGAACCACCGAGATGAGCTGGTTTATAGTGGAAGTGTTCAATTCTGGCAAGTTCTATAAAAGCTTTTAAGGTGGACTCAAACCTCATGATGTCTGAATGCTGTATCCTCTCTAGGGTTCAACGGTTAGTAGAAAAACCAACCGACTACAATAGCAATGACGTTATCTGCTCTATAAGTAGGAAAAACAGGATAAAATATCTCAGAAACTGGAACTGAGAAGTGCTCAATTGGCAGGTTTATTGTATATCTCTTGTACGCCTGCCAAGAATCACAGACAATGATCAACACACACACAAAAACAGTATAGTTGTAGATACTGTACATAGCAGAGAAGACGTGCTTTGGGGAAGTCTTGCAAAGACTGTGGGGCAGCCTGCCAAAACTGTCCATTCATCTCATGTCAAAGGGATTTCTGGATGTCACCCAGTCAATGGGGACTTTCTGTCATTGCTGGAGAAGGCGTCTACACTTACACACACAAACACAAATTTAAATCCTAAAAAAGGGATCCAGCACAAAGCTATCCAATGGAAGGGTACTAAAGACAGTTTGGAGACGTATACCGCAAATCCCAGTATACTCTGTAATGCATGCATAAATGGTCAGGCCCCATGTAAAGCTCTAAAGGGCCGTTCACACTGACAGCGATTTGAAGCAGCCAAGCAACTGGAAGTCAGTCGTTTTCAATGAGAGTGGTCGATTTGAGGAGACAAGGCCGACAAAGACCATTGGCGAGTTCAAATTAGGTGACCACCAATGGGAATGCAGATACACAATCCCCCATCTAATACAGATAGACACTGCAGTTGCTAATAGGACTTTGGCAAACTCCAGCGACTTAATCGTTTTCAGTGTGAACCCCTTTTAAGACAGGAAGCAATTACTGGAATTACTTTTTTTAAGATGTAAAAGTGAAGGTCAAGTTGTAACCCTAACCCAAACTAGCAGCTACAAGTGAAATTGCGGAAAACAGTCCTCCATTCTTTCACTGTTCGAAAAATAGTTAGTCTTCAATGTCACACCATTGGTTGAGTCAAAAGTTGAGATGCTGGCCCCCTCAAACAAACATTTGAGAGAAAAATATATATTACACCCTTCAGCTTCAACATCTGTCATATAATTGGTTTAAGATCATAGTGGTATCATAGTGTTCAGCCAAGGTTCAAAGGTCAGCCTAGCAATTCCACCCTCACCCCCTCACGTTAACGAAGTACTCATGAAATATCAAAACGACTCATTTGGGTCCGATTCGCAACATGTACGCCCCCAGTCATGCCTCTTTTGTGTTTATTTTGTTCATGCCCTCGGGTTTGATAGTTTACACAAAAACAAATGACTCTTCACGTCTTACAGATGCTCTGCACTTTTCCGCATGGCTGATCAGCGGCTAATTGTCGGGGATGGTTGACTATCCTGGGGTTTTAACTGTCTTGGGGAAAGATTCAGGGGAAAAGAAAAACATGTCAGACAGAATTAGAGTTGACGTGCAGTTCAAATGTTTCCAGACTCGTCTTTTATGTCCCTCCTCTCACCGAAGAAACCGTCCTGTGCTACTTCACACGCAACTCCTGCAGGAAGTTAACTTCTGTGAGATGCACATGAAATAGATGGCCGCTTTATCTTCAAATAGTGCAGGAGCGTCTCCGATCTGAAAAAAGTGCAGGGCAACGTTAAGGAGATCGTCTGGCAGACGTTTACAGGGACGTGCACCGACAGCCAACTCTTTAAACAGATGCAAATACACACGCGTCGCAACAGTACAAAGACTTTGGCTCATTTAAGGAGCCAAATCAACAGCTGTAGCTCAAGCTGGCAAAGACTGTGACAGAACGCTTGTTAGATACACACACACACACACACACACACACACAAACTCGCAGGAAGAAAGCAAAGGCTGTAGTCAGAAATTCAGCGAGCGAACTTCTCGCACTCATCCCCATTTAACTCCAGTTTGTGTGTTTTTCTGTATCTGCGTGTGTCGGACCGAGCGTCTTTTGAAGTACACAGATGCTGCATGTTGCTTTGGTTAGCATGGCAATAAACATGACATCAAAAGGATGGATCTTTCTGGAGTCTTACCTGCTTTTGCAGTGATAAGTTAATACATATTTGAAGCTGGGAATATGAAAGGATGGAAAATGTCAGTCAACCCCTCTAGCGAACCCAACACAGTGAGTCAATATTCAAAGATGCACTTTATGGATTCACTGCTTTTGTAATTACATTTAATGTTGTCATATGCACCAAAAAAAAGTGTTACCATTATTTCCCTGGTTATTAAGGTGAGGTTCTAATAGGAAAATCCGCTAGACTGAGCAAATTGCCCAAAATGCCTCTTGGCTTTCGATTAGCTCATTAGGACTAACAAATGTGCTCTGAAATCCAAACCCAGAATAAAGGTTTAGAAACCATATAAATGGTCTGCAAGTATTGATTTTCATAATGTCCCAATATTTTATACCTTTATGGTCACGTATGTGTTTTAAGCATGTATGCTAACGCTAGACTCCACATTTTTATTTAAAACAGCCTGAGGTAGTTCAACTGATCTTGTATCCTGACCAGGCTGGTGTTTAACTGATTGGCCATCTGTTCTCCTGGCCTGACCAGCTGAGAAGTACCCAAAACCAGCAAATCAGATCAGTCTGACCACTGAAAACCAGTTTGGTATCTAACAAACAACCATCAAAACGCATTTTTCAGCAGATACCTATTCATGTGTCCTTCTTGTCACCTCACCTTGATTAGAATACAGTGCCCACCAGCTCAAAGTTAATGCTAATACACTCACGAGCGCACATGCTCCATTCCAGCCGCCACTTGGCGCTGCTAATGCCTTCTGTAATGACGCACTGTGAAGACTAGCGTGACTGAGATTACCAGCGCTAATGGATGTAGAGTGTGATTTCAGCGCTGGCTAGCGTGCTGCTGTCCCTTAGCCAAACAATGGGTTGAAATGAATCCGAACCCTCTTCCAAATGCGCTTTAGCCCATTTCCAAAGCCTGCCTAGACTTCCTGGCGGATGTGAGATGCAGGGAGAACACATGGTTAAATCCCAGCAGCCCCATATTAGAGCTGCGCCAACTGAATGGGGCTAACGCAGAACTAGCAGTTAGCTTAGGCTACTTTATTACAGTAATCGCCATCTGAATTACAGCTTAACTGTAACTTAAATTACAGATATGCTTGCCATACAGTCGGCTCGATTGTTCAGTTGGGGTTTAGTACATGTGCTTTATTAGAACTTTGAACGTTGAATACATTCCCATCAAGCTTTCTCAGATGCATCCTCACTAAATATAGATCTGCGATTGATCCATTGAGGCTCTAGACTGGAACACCATTTCCTTTATCCGTTAGCAGTGGGACAATAATAGCGATTCTAACCATGAGCCTCCTGCATTGGTGTATTTAGCTGAGGGAGATGGTGAGATTGGATTGTCAGACTGAATAAGAGAACATGGATCTTATTGCCGTTATGCTGAACCTCCTGGCACTCGACCCTGATGGCCCTTTTGGGCCGATAAGCTTTATGATAAAACGCATTAACATGCTGGACCAGGTACTGCTCGCATTTATCAAGAGCTCAGCTCAGAAAACAGAGATAGCGATAGAGCTACAGATCAGTTAAAGCAGTGGTTCTCAACTGGTTTTGCTTCAGGACCCAAGATTTATCACTGGACATTAAGTGACGTCCCAACACACGACTACAACTGTCTGTCGTACAAGTCTTTAATGTTGCATTGCTTTATTCATGGTTTCTCAAAGATGAGGGTGAGGTGTGTTGTTATCTGCCTAATTTTGCTAGTTTTTACCATGTGAATCACAAATGTGATTGGACAAACGTCCTTTGATGCCAACAATGAAAGACATGGGAAGCTTTTTCTCCAAGCACTTGATAAGTATTTACTTTGCTGCGCTAACCATGTGCAATTATATGGTTAGAATTTAGCATAGTTTTTCATTGCTGTCCGCAATTTGAACAAAATCGGGTCGTGAGCCAGTTGAGGAACCATAAATACTGAAGTATTCAAACTTCTAAAAAAAAAAAAAAAAACCGCAAACCGCCAAAACCGTTTGATCATTTTTACAGCAATACTAACAACCAAACCAAAGCAAATGAAAGAAAGAGCAACACTTAAACACGTACGTCCTCTTTCAAAAATAATAAAGGCCGAAAATGGACATAAGATTCTTCCATTCACTCCGAAGTCCTGCAATAAGTCTATTTGTCACTTTTACGTGCGTAAATAACTAATGTCTTCCTGTATCAAATGCAATTTTCAATATAAAACCTCATGCATACAGATCCAAATAAGTTGTTTTGTTTAGCAATAAATAATTGAGATGATAACGCCATGTCCTAACCAGGCGGAATACGATAAAGCAACATGCATGGTTTCTACTTCTGCGATTTTGTACTGGGTAGTCCCGCCCATCGTGAAATCTCATTGGTCCAAAATCCTGCTCCGCATAATTGTATATTTACCATCAAATATGCTCGTAGTGTCTGGTTAGGTTGTAGTAAAAGCGTGCTTCTTTTGATTTCGCGTTATACGAGGTTTAATATTTCCAGAAAGGAAATGACCTACAATTTCTCACCTTTTATTTGTTAAACCCAGGAATGGCGCCCCCATCATGCACACCTGGTAAAATCTGCCTGTATCTAGTGTACAAATTGTGATTTAATTCCTCTTTTACCATCAGTATTAAAGTCCTGTGCTGGCTGAGAATTCATAGTTGGCAGACATTTTTTTGCTGTTAACTAGTACCTCAGTTTCCCGGTAGTGCTGGTGTCGCTCTACAGCGTGAACGGACGTGATCCTTTTTCCATGTAGTTTCTCCAACACACTCACAATGTTGAGTATCTGTCATATAGAGCATCACGTTATAATCAGCAGAGAAAATCACTTGAAAATGCAAGTGATGACCTTACTGAGTAAGAGTAATATCCCTTTGTTTCTAGAAAGGTAGTGTTGAATTTTCTGTCATTGCTGCATGTAAAAGGTTAAGAAAAATGGTGTATATTTTCCCGTCATCGGTCTCATGTTGTCGTGACAGATCTGTCCACCTCCGCTGTCAGTTCTTCGGTGTTGTACATACATCTGTAAATATCGAACAGCTATGCATGCTGACACTCTAGCAATTGTTTCAGGTACTTTTATAATCAAAAACGCATATGGCATGTGCTAAAAAAGAATAACTGAATTGAGAAAAAGGAACATAATAAAACGATTGGTCAAATAGACATGATCTCAAGAACAGATTAGTGATTTTTATTTTATTTTACCTTGTTTTTGGTATAAGCAATTATATCTATGGCTGTCATTCCACAGTGTTTTTTTCCCATATTCCTTGTTATCCTTCAGACATTTTTGTAAGAGGGTTGAGGCAAACACAATATCCGCATGATATTGGGGAGGGAGGATGATCAATGTTAATTGTCTGGATTTTGAACCATGGCCCTACATTTCAAAACCAAACTTCATATACTCACAGAACATAAATAACAAATAATTATGTGTATTTTATTGGTCTGTTTTTGTCTGTTACAAAGTGTGTCCTGGTTTCCTGACTGTAACAACCAAACAAAAGGCAAATATCTTTTATTTTAGCCCTTTTTTCAGTACATATCATGTATCTTGCTCTATTTTATTTTATGGCCATGCAGTGACTGACTTCAGCGAATCCCAAGAGTATTGTGGTTAGTTTTGCCTCAGCCCTATGCAATGACCTGTACATTTATAACCAACCCAGAGACTATTCTATGAAGGAGATTATGGATCCAATGGAGGAAGAGGGACTGTTTTTTAGGAATGTTATTTTCAATTCATGACAACCATGATAGTTGGAGGTGTCTGATTTTTAATCTGTGCTAAAGATATTTTAAATTTAATAAATAATCATTGTAACAAGATGTTCAGTGGTTTGGTTCTTTGCCGTGACGTTTTCTTTTATTCGGATGGTTTAGCGATATTAGGGCTGAAAGTGAATCAGTGCATGTACGTCAGCTCTGGGTCAACTCTCTTGTTGAGTCACCTCATCAATGTGCCATGTAATTATTTCCCATGTTACCCACAGTTCAGCAGTCTAAAATTGACAATAGACGTACAACAATCACTTGGACATCTGCCAGTGATGAGCAATTTCCCCCAAAACCTCTCTGAAAGTTTTACTGAATTGCTGTACCATATCTTGCACTTTCCATAAATAGGGTACTGACTACTTTCTTTTAGAACAAAGGTACAATAGAGTGGGAGAACTATGACGTCAGAACCCGGAAGTGTAATTCGCCGCAGGATCCTTTGAGATTTTCCTATGGGGTTTTATAATGGGGGTTTTAACCTTCATGAGTAAAAGAAGGCCTGTGGTAAATATAACGTGACGATGATTTGGCGTTTTGCTCTACAATGTAAACTGCACACACTCACAGCCCAAACGTTCTTATCTAGTTACTTATTAAAAACATAAATTTTTGTTTTCAAAAATGAACATAACTGCTTCAAAATGTGTGATTTGGGTATGAATGTGTGTAATTTACATTGTAGAACAAAATGCCAAAGTATCGTCACGTTATGTTTACCACAGGCTTTATTTTACTCATAAATTGAAAAACCCCACAGGAAAATCTCAAAGGAACCCGCGGTGAATTACACTTCCGGATTCTGACGTCATAGTTCCCCCACTCTATTCCCTTGTTCTTTAGATAGCAAACAGTTTTTTTAAATAAAATAATTTATATAATACTTTGTGGGGAAAATATGTTCATCACTTAAAACAAACCTTTTTATGTATGTTTATATGTGTATATTTAAAGTATGTAGCTTTTATTTTTTATACATTTACTTAATTACATTTTTTATGTAGATTTAATGAATTTGCTAGAAAATAATTAAGCCATACAAAATATTCTTTTACTGTATTTAGACATCCAAATTATTGTAATTCTCTTATAAAACAAAAAGAAACAAAACTATTCCTATAATATTTAGTTTGACTACCAGAAGAGTAAGCTTTAAGATTAACTTTGGTTAATAAATTTAATAATAATAATAACAATAATATTCCCTTAAACCCTTGTTGTTGTGTCCCCTATATAATTGTTAATAAATAAATAAATAAATACATAAATAGATACATTTTTGAGACTGAAGAAAACTTTTAGCCAAAACATCTTACTTTTTTCCCCCTTGGTCTTTGATACCTAGTCACTGGGACGGTGTGGCAATTGCTTTAATTAAAATAAAGTGAGAATATAGAATTTCACAGATCGTGTTTGTCCAGTACAAACCTCCCCTGATCCAAACCCCCAAAAGTCAAATCTTTATCACCAAAGAGCGTGAAAAACCAATCCCGACAACATTTACGCAGTTCCTCTTTTTCTTTCACCTCTCTCTCCATCTGTTTTTCTCTCTTTCCCCTCGTTTTTGTTTACCTTAGCATTCAGTGGCGGTGCTCTCAGCGAGCCGACAGCTCATCTGAGCGTGCTCCGGCCAGCTGTGAGGGGGACACTGGGTAAAGAGTAAACAGCCGCCATGGCCATTCTTTCTGCCCAATGAACCGCCGGAGAGAGGATTTACACCACAAAACACACTTCACAAACTCTGAACACACACACCTCCACGGCCCGTGGCCTGAAAAACAGAGGAATAATGGTCCTTTCAGAGCGCAGGGGCTGGGATTGAACCATCTCCTCTCCCGAGGAGAACCGTGATAATGTACACAGTCGTAGAGCAAACAGATGAAGCAGGCGGACAATAATATGGTGCATCTACACTGAAGCTGTGAATAGCCTGCAAATGAACAGGAACAGACCTGGAGGTCAAGGCAAAATGGAGGTCAAGGCACAGAGAAAAAAAAAAGTAGCTGAAAGAAAGAATAAACTCAGAAAAAATATTTATAAATTAGAGCCAAACAAAGGATTAACCATTTGAAAGAGGTGAAAGGCTTCAAATTTTACTAAAAAGAGAATCAGGTCCACTATATACAGTACGAACTGTATAAAGGAAACACAGAAACCACAGTCCTGAAACACAACGTGTAATTCAAAATATGTATTAACACAGTACCTATTTTCACAGACTTATCTAGTGTGTATAATGAAAAGTCATAGGAAATTATCAGGGAAATTGGAAAAAAAAGATGCATTGTACGTCAGACTCAAACCTTCGTCTCCTAAATGAGTGCCAAAGCTCAAAACATCTCTAGCAAGAGTGCTAAGCACTGTGTCACAGCTCAGAACAGATCACGATTTTATAAAGAAGGTGAACAATAAAAACATGGAAACTGGACAGAGACATTTCAGTATCATTGCTGTCCTCTAACCGACGAGAATCTTTCTCTTCACCTCCAGAAGGGAAGGATGGTAAAGGATGATCAATGTGCGTGCAGGACTGCCGGTGAATGAGGCTTGATGATTACACTCTCGTATTCTTTTGTCAGGGCCATAAGGTAGCAGGACCTTGCCCCACCACATGCATTAAATCCTATTAAAATCGCCTTCATTATAGCGGAGGCCTGTGTGTAATGGAATGGGGAAAGGCGCCCTCCGTCTCCCCCGAGTCTCGTTCTACTGATGGTGGAGCCCATTCCCACAAACCCATTCTCACTCTCTCAAGGGTGAGTAATAACATTCATGTTGGCGAGGTGTGCAGAGAGAGCGGCCCATGTAGATTAACACAGCCTTAGGACAACCAGCTAAACACCAGATTTGATTATATTTCAACTCTTTATTGTTTTAAAAATTAAAACCTTCCCTAGATCACATGCTCAGAACAAAAAGACAACATGAAATCATTGTAACATATTCCCACATTCATATCTTCTACTTTTTTGTTTTACGAGGAACACTTATTTAATATACAACAAAAGTAAATGGGGACCACAGCTGTCAGGCAAGACTTTTAGTAAAAATGGCTTAAATTTCAGGCTTTTCTGCACACAAATTATCATATGACTTCAGAAAGCATGAAATACAGGGCGTGTGTTGTTTGAAGCTACTATACTGTTATGGTTTTTTTTTCTTCTTTTTTGTAGCATTACAGGCCTTGGTCACCATCCACTTTCATTGTATGGAAAAGAGCAACGTGAACATTTTTCAAAACTTCTCCTTTTGTGTTTCACTGAAAAAACTAAGTCACATGGCTTTGGAATGACATAAGGGTGTGTAAAGGAAGACATTTTTGGTTACACTTTATATTACAATGTGTGTACTTACAGTGTACTTACCCAAGAAATTAGTGGGTAGTATAAGGTAACTACTTGGGTTAAGGTTAGGTTTAGGGGTAGGTTCAAGATTAGTACGTAGTTATTGCCCAGTTATTGTAATTGAAACAATAAGTACATGGGGTTACACTTTATTTTAAGGTGTCCTTGTTACAGTGTAATTATACATTTAAGTAATGAGTAATATTAATGAACTACATGTACTTACCATGTGGTTAGGGTTAGGATTAGGTTCTGGCTTAGGGTTACTTGCATGTAATTATGCATAATTGTTATTATAATAGTAAGTACATGTAACGTGTAACAAGGACACCTTAAAATAAAGTGTTACCGTACATGGTATGTATACGCAGAACAGGACTGTAAAATAATGTGTTAACCATTTTTTGTCATACATTTAATAAATGCCCTCTGTTATTGATGATTAAAAAGTACATGTTGTTCTGAAGCGTAGTATCTGGGAAATTTCCGCAAAATGATATTACGCTGCATCTTGAAACACTTTCAAAATGCATTTTCAGTTTTATCTGAAACAGATGAACATGAATCTGGCAGCGGTTGGTGTATGCGTCGCGGACGTCTGGAAATTAAATGTCTGGTGAGTGGTGGTAAAAGGTTAATGCTCATGTTTGAAAATAATGTACCACTTACATGAAACCCCACCCTAATCTCAACCGATAGTGTTAACAAAAGCAAAGGTGAGATAAAAACACATTTGCTGAAACAACCATGCCATTTTAGCCTGCTTCTCAGAGCTGTTTTAATCATGAATAGTGTTTCACGGGACTCATTTACCAGAATGCTTTACATCACAAGTGGACTTTACAATGGATTATATTTCCCATAGTTATAATATATTATAAGTCTCAAATCTTGCCATTGTTAACTTGTTACTTTACTTAAAGCAGACTAAGACCACTTATAAATAACTACAACAACAATAAAAATAATATTTTTTTCTTAAATAGCCATAAGATCATATATTTGATCAGATGAACGTGTAACATGGCACACTGGATTTTAACTATATTTACTGTAATATCAGTAAGATAGTAAGATACTGTACAGATTTTAAATAAATAATGTCAATATATGAGACTTATAATCCACTATAAATTAATTGAATTTAACATGGTGTTTATTGTGCGTTATAAATAATCATACTCAAAAAAGTTATAACTACAAATAAGTACATTTTATAATGTATTATAATTGTTGTTATGATTATTTATGAGATGAAACAACATATTATACATTTTTTTTATAATGCATTATGCATTCATTATAAGGCCTTGAGAATACGCTTATAATGTATTATAAATACAGGCTTCATAGAAAGTGCTACCAATGCCACAACTCTGACAAAGTCATTTGCTTTATACATTTGGAGCAAAATCATAGTACAAGCAGTTTTAGATTAAAATGAAAATGACAAGCGGAATTAACAGTTGATAAATATGAATGTTTATTTATAACCATGCTGAAAATCAGACAATATTGTAACTTGATGCTAACTCTCTAGCTATTTAGCTAGCTGATGCTAACTTGAGATAATTTGTAAAAATAAAGTCCAAATATTTTTATTCAGCCACCTAGATAGATTACATTTGATTGAAAAACAAAGGATGTGATGTTCAGAACATGGTAACTACAGTAATTATCACAGTGGGAAGCATTTTACCCCAAGTGGCCGGGGGCGTTTTACCCCACAGACTAGGTTTGAAAAAAAAATGTATATGACATTATGAAAATATAATTATATTTTCCTTAAATAAAATGTAATCCCTAACATCAGGCCTTTTCTCATATATAACTGTTAGGGGTGTAACGATTCACTCGTTTTCTCGATGCATCGATTACAAACCCTGACGATGCATATGCATCGATCTTGAAACATGGATTTTTGAATTGTGAATCGTCGATTTCGGACAGTAATCGATTTAAAACGCTAAGAATTGAATGAATCGCGATTTCTATAGCGATTCAATGCATTCTTGAACAGTGTTCGTGCCTTGTGTCTCTCTTTCACGCGCTCAAGTATTTACCGCCTGTGACTGTCACAGGATTGCGCTCGCGCTCCGTTCGTCTCACAGCTGATGTGTGATCTCTCCTTAGTACTCGTGGCCAGTAATGCTAAACTGAAGTAGCCTAGTTTTGCTTTTCTGTAGTTTTTCAACGGCTCTTGGTCATACCGACGACATTACCCGAGCAGTCGAAGGCTGCGCATTTATTGCATGGACGGAGAAAAAATGTAAGTGTCTAAAGCACACGCACAGTTCCACTGAATGATAAATGTGTTTTAACAAGGTCGTTGAACCGAATTTACGAAGGAAACCGTTAAAATAACCACAGCTTTAACAACAACATTGAAATAAGAGCGCAAGGTTTATCTGATAATCAGATGCATGGGAGTAGAGTTCGTTGCTATAGCAAACAGACATCGGGTGCGTTTTCTTTCAGAATCATCATTCGCCGATGGAGAGGAAAAGTTAAATACTATAGCATTTTATTTTATTAAAATGAGATACAGAAGTTTTCGCACTCAAAGAGAAGTGATCTCGCGCTCACAGAACTTAAGACGTGCCAGGCTATATCTGCAGCTAAACAGGCATCTATCGCTGCAACTAAGCTGAATAAAAAGCAGAATGAACTGATGATGCGTTAAGACAATAAACACAATAAATTAATATAGTTTGTGAATGATGCAGTGCTAATTGAATATCATTTATTACAGTACAGAAACTATAATGTGTATTTTCTACCTTATTCTGTGCAGAAAAATAATTGTTTGTAGTATATAAAACAATCATATAATTGCCATTAGGAAAAAATTATAGATTACAAATGATTGATTATTGTCCAGCTGTGTATTTGATTTCTTATAGCAAATTCAAAGTAAGAGATAAGAAAATAATTCCTTGCAAAAAATATATATATATATAATAATAATACATACATACATACCTAAAATTATTGTATTAGGCATTTCTGTCACTTCTGAAATGATGGCTACGCCCCTGGTGTGACAAAATGTTAGCCTATAGACTACATAATACTTTTAAAGCTCTTTTTTTTTTTTTTTAATCTTGGCTTACATAAATTTCTACATATGCCACGTCAAGCCATAGCATCATTAAACTAGCATCTAACAATACACAAAAGTGTTTTTTTTCTTTCTAACCTATGGTTCTGTAATCATAAAGGGTGCTGTGTAATTTGCCTCCTGACTAAGCATTTAAAGAATTTAGGGGAAGCATTTAAATAATCCTGTGAAGGCACTTAAAGAATGCAGAATCGAATCAAATGTAATTGTGAATCGAATCGAATTGAATCATTGTGAATTTGCAAAAATCGTACTTGAATCGAATCGAAAACTTATGAATCGTGAATCGAATCGATTCGTTGTCTACCCAAAGATTCACAGCCCTAATAACTGTGATGTTCTGCAAAACAACAAGCTTTAAAACTTTTTTTTTTTCTTACTGCTGAAAATTAGATCACTTATGGTAAAATCCGTTTTCGCTCAGGTACATCACCAGTGTAAGCTTCACGGTGAATACTTGTACTCTCGTCAACATAGTCCATACCAAAAACAAAACTGACTCCATATAGTAGTTAAAACCCAGATATTTTGAGCAGTATATATATATATATATATATATATTAAATTATATAAGTAGCCTATATAAAATTACAAAATAAACATTCATCAATCATTATTTTTACTTAAGTTACAAGTACATTAAAAATCAAGTACTTTTGTACTTTCACTCAAGTAAAATTGAAAAGGAGTACTTCATACATTTACTGGAGTAATATTTTAATATACATATCTGTACTTTTATTCAAGAACTTCATTTTTGTACTTTGTCCACCACTGATTTTAATAATGATTAAAAAGGTTTAATATTTATACATTAGGTCACTTATTTATCCATTTTGTTATAAAAAAAAAAAAATTCATTAAAATTTATATAAAAGAATTAATGTGCAAAAAAGAAAAATCCGGGGCAAAAAAAAGGCATTAAAATGTATATGAAAGAATGAATGTGCAAAAAAGAAAAATCCGGGGGGAAAATAAAAAGGCATTAAAATTTATATGAAAGAATTAATGCGCAAAGAAGAAAAGAAAAAAACAAACTTCAGATTTTAAAGCATCTACAGATGGTTAAAAATGTGTTCAAAACAAGTTAAACTCTATTGACATGCTGTCTAATTACTCTGGAATGTCAAGAAAGATGATTCACGATTAAGCCTAACCCTCATGTTGTGTTCCTTTTAAAAATTGCTTATAAATTTGATGTTATGCTATATTATTACCAAATATTGGATTCAGTCTTTTTATGAACTTGTTTTCTTTCAATTAGCATAATTTTTATTATTATTATTATTATTTTGGAACTGATTTATCGTAGGCCTCATTGATCTGAGCTTACACACCTACATTTTTGAGTGAATTTTGCCAAAATTATCCTCAAATAATGCTTTTTTTTTTTCACTCTAAGGTGCATAAGCTCAGATCAATGAGGCCTATGACCAATCAGTTCTAAAATGAAATACAAAACATTAAAGAAAACCAGTTGACGAAAAGACTGAATCCAATTGCTGATAATAGCATAACAAGAGCTTTTCAAGCAATTTCTATAAGGCCGGTCATTGTTGACTGGTAACACACAAAAAAAACAGTCTTGCCTTCAAAATACGCAGCTACTTCTGAATACATGTCAATGCAGAAAGATTTTATTTTTTTTTCCCAAATAATGGTGTAGTTATGACATCTATAAGCAGGGGCAAACCAGATCACGCTAACCAGACAAACCTCAACCCTTTGGTGTGGACGTATAAATGACTCATCCCTAGATATGAGGATTTTTAGTTAAATCCTATATTTCAGGTCTAACAGTCTATGTATGACACCAGAGACACCTCCTGACCGCTAAAAGCGAGGTAGACGAAGGAAAAAAAGGACGCCTAGTGCTCAGACAGAGTTCACAGCGGTGTAAGTAATGGCCAATCACTGTGAAAGAGCCTCCTCTCCTTTCAGAATAAAGCGCCGGCGGTTGTCACCTCAAAGCAAACACAAGAAAGCGAGAAAAGTGAAATCGGACACAGTCTGACAAATGGAGCAAGTTGGGAAATAAACCCAGTTGAAGTGGCAATCGTTCAGCAGACTATCCCTGGCTCTTTCCAGGAGAACATCGCCCCGGTGTGGACCGCGCTTTCCGATAAGATGGAGCGCGTGTCAGCCGTCACACTCCAGCCTGAGATGAAGGGAGGGGGCCGGGCCGGGACGGGATGAATGAGCGTCGGGGTATTAGGACACGGAGCACCCAGGGGGAAAACGATTGGACTCGGAAGGACTTGTGCAGCCACTGTGAAACTATCTCATTTTTATCTTTCGGAAGGACTTCCGAGGTGATCCGAAGAACGTAATTATTTTCAGCTAATAAAAGCAACATATGCTAAGACAATAAAAGTCCTTATTGGACATCTATTCATTAAAACGGGGGGCTGTAAAAAGAGGGGAACTTTTGCATGCGGACGGGATTTAAAACGAATTGGGAAATCAGCTTAAAGCCAGGCGTTCGGCTGCGCTCTGAAATGAGCTGAATAAAACATTAGAGGGGTGTGGGTTTATTGGGCGTACTCGCCGCTCTCAAAGATCTTTGAAGGAGGAAGAAATTAGCAGCTATTTAACCCTGCTCATTCATTTCCACAGAAGGTAATGACTGCGGGTCACCGGAATAAAGAAAGTCGGGGAAAAAAGAGTCCAGTCTGGTTGTGACTGCAGGTCTTTGGGGTTTGATAAAGGAGCTTAAAAGTCTCTCATCCTCTGCACCTGTGTCCACTTCAAAAACCTGCACTCATTCTCTCTCCTTCACTTAGACGCCATTATATTCTTTCCAAAAGAATATGTTAAAGTGTGGCTGAAGGCACGATTTGATGATATTTGATAGTGCGGTATCTGAAAGTGGCTTAATAATGGGCCGGTGACTGCAGCACACACACACTCTCTCTCTCTCTCTCACACACACACACACACACACACACACTCTCTTTCTCTCTCTCTCTCACACACACACACACACCAATGTCATATTTCACCCAAAATCTAAGGAGAAAAACTACTGTAAGACATTATAGTTTTATCTATATACCTCCTTTTGTTAGTGAGGAAGTCGGATTTATTTTAATGAATCAGTTCATTGCAATGGACCAATTCATCTCTCAATAGATCAATATTTTATTTATTCATTGTTAATTTTTTATGCTTGTTTGAATGCTGATAATACTGTATAATTCATTAAATTATTTAAAAAATATATCTAAACTATATGTATCTTCTATCTTCTACTCTATACACACTTTTTATTTCAGCTACTTGTCTCTTTTTTCAGTTTATCTCTGATAAAAATTAATACAAATTACAATTTAACTAAAATAGTTAAATTTAACTAAAAATTAAAACAAAATAAAAAAAAATGCTGCTTAATATTTTGAAAAGAAAAGTCTAAAGAACAGCATTATTTTTAATCTTTTGTAACATTATAAATGTTTTACTTTTGATCCATTTAATGAGCCTTTGCTGAATAATAGTATCCTTTCTTCAATCAATCAATCAATCAATCCTGACCCCAAACTTTTAAATGGTAGTGTAGATGTACACTGTATTCTTGTAGATGTTTCACTGTATTAAATTAAATGTATATAAGACCCTGATGTTATTTTGTCAGATAAATTTTGCAAGTTAACCATTCAACTGATTCATTTTTGAGAATCGGTCCACTCTAGATTTAACACATTTTATTATATTCATTAGAACATCAGAAATTTGCCTCTTACACACAAAGCAAAACAAGTACACACTGGCTGTGTTCAGCATAGCAAGCAACCATACTACTCTAAGTGTATATAGTATATACTATTTCTGCTGTGAAGTCTATATGCACTTCATTTGCTAAAAAAGGGTATTCAACACAGCACACTTTGTGAGCTATTGTATCCCACGATGCATGTTTATTAAACCCTTCTCTTGACTGATTATTTACTCAGACTGCCAAGAGATATTTAGACACAAATATTTAATTAAAATAACCACATTTACTCCCATTACAACAGGTCACTGTTAAGAGGATTACAATCACTCTCACTGTGACAACAGTGTAGCAATGTACTGTATGCAAAGTTTATCTCTGCATAATGCATGGTTTCCATGCTATTTTAAGCAGTCAGTAGCAGTGTTAAGTGTATAGTGCGCAGTAAGCAGCATGCTAGTGCTGCATCCTGCACACTGTAAGGCCCAGCGCTGGAGTTAGTGTGTGATCAGTGCACCTGATTGCTGTGTAATGGAGGTGTTGGGACACTAGCGAGCAGCTCAGAGGCCCAGTCTAGCTAAGCTCAGCTCGGCTAAGTCAAGCCCAGTAGAACACAGGTGGATTAATAAGGCCAAAGACAGGTGCTCTCTCCTCCAGAGCGCACACCTCTCTAATTGGTCTCATAAGACCCCTGTGCTCAGAGACTGTGCTGCTGTCCTGAATAATTCCTTCTCACACACACACACACACACACACACACACACACACACACACACACAGGTGTTAGAGAGACGACTAACACTCACAGTCTCTCATTAGCAGGGTTGAGGAGTGTCTACCTTAATAAAGTTATTATCACACCTGTGACTCCAAGCTGAGAGACAGACAACTGAAACACATGCACACACACACACACACACAAACCTGAACAAGAGACTCAGAATAGACTTCAAATGAAACTGTTATTGTAATGCATTTGAAACAGACTAACTCATATTATGCACAAGTCTGACATAATGCAGCAATTTGCAAACAGTTCTGCTTTTATTACAGTATTTACACTACATATTATATTTACTAAATTAATGTCTGTATAATTAATTTTAAGACAACTGTGGCATTTATTTATTTGTTTATTGTGTAATGAAACACATAGTTCACCACAAAAATATTTAATTATTAATTTAGCGAACAACTTGTGTTTCATGAATGTTACTCAAATAAATACAGAAATCAATCAATGCAACAATGGTCTTATAAATTACATATACAGACATTAATTCTGTTTGTGTTTCATGAATGAGGCCCTTATTAACATATATTAAGGTATTTTTAGGAAAATGTGTTTTACACTTTTTTTGTTTTGTGTTGTTTCCTTGTGATTCATAAATGATTTTGTTGTTTCCTTGGCACTTTTTTTGTGATAGGAATAGAGAGGAAAGAGAGGAAATGTAATCAGGTCACAATTGAGGCCATATTTGAACCCACATTTCCCATATATGCATGATATCTCACTATATCTGGTGCATGTGCAGTAACCACTGGCCCACAGTTCTGACAAAAATGATTGAATTAAAGACGAAACTCTTTTCGTTGTAAAAAAAATATTTAAGGAATATTCCACACCACATCAATACATGAGATTATCAATACATTTTTAAGAGTTTTATTGTGCGAAACCACAGCAAAACAATAAATAAATAAATCTAATCATTATGTTTGCCTTTTAGCAAATAAGTTAGGACCACCGGGTCGCCGTCATATACTGCAGTCTTTACAGATTGTTACAAAAAAAAAAAAAGTGTTCAGTTTTCAATTTATTTTTGTAGCAAAATAAAAGATATCCTGCACTTCTGACACTGTTCCTTTCCAAAATATAACCATCAATCTCAAATTCACACCGGTGGCCATGCTAAACAAAACTTTCATTAATATGAATGACTTTTTTCAGCTTTTGACTTGAAGGTAACAAACTAGCGCTGCAGCAGAGCGTGGAATAGTGGAGTTAATGAACTGAGCAAACAGATTATTTTCCAATAGCGAGAGAGAATCGTTGACACAATACAGTACAAACCTGCTGCAGAAAGAGACGGTTCAGCGGGATTGTCCCACCACAATAAGATCATCTCTTCCTGACAATGGTTAGAGTAAATTACAGAGGCCTACTGAGACATATATTATGCGTTTCTGGTATTGCTCGCTGGTTAGATGCATTGTACTGATGATACAATCCTGTATCTTATCATCAAAATGATAAAATTTGAAAATAAAATAAAAGCGAACGATATGTGGGAAGCGATCAAAATAGCATCAAAAACGAAAATAATGAAGGTTCCTGTGCACCAAACAATAACGGGAAATGTCTGCATGATTTCTAGTGAATGGCTCTTTTCTATCAAAAGGAACGTTTATCTGTGAGTATTTCGATTATTACGCTCTCATCACTTGACTTTTCCTTGTCTGCTCTCCCGAATCTTTTCTTGTTCCCTGGGTCTGTGGAGGTCGTTGGTGGGACTTGATCTTAATAAAAAAGTATTGCTGCACCATTAAGCGCGGATAGTAATGATATTAATTTGCCAAGACTGTGTCATTTTCACAGGAGAGCAACTAGCAGAAGACATTATGAAAAGGTCGGAGAGGACTGGTAATTGAGTTGATTAGTGTGACCTTGGTTGGGAAGGTAATAGAGGGGCGAGTGAACGAAGCGTGCGGGCTAGAGTTATGACCCTCTCTCTCTCTCTTTCTCTGTCTATCTCTCCTATAGCTCCGTGAGGAGCAGGGTTCGCTATTTGTTGGGGGTGACTGGGAGCGGCGGGAGCTCGCTCTGACAGAGTAATATGCCGTGACTAGCCGAGCTTGTCGTGCTACTTAGCGCTTTTTCCTGGAGAGTAATGAGGGTGCGAAAAGAGGGGCGCTGTGCTTGTTGTAAAGGCTTGGGCCAAGCCTAGCGATGGGATTAGCCAATTCAGAGCCAAAAAAAAAAAGCTTTGCATTTAGAGTAGATCGCAGCTAGTTTGGCTCTGGACAGCAGAGAGAGGGAACCCAGAAAAAAATACAGCACCAATACAGGCTATTTGTCTATATTTGTACAAATGACAGCATCCTGTTTACGACACTTTGGACCCTAGCATCATATTTGTGGACAAACCAGACTCGTATACATTTATGATATTAAAATGCACCAATACATAGAGTGCATGCCTATTTTTCTTGGCCTTTTCATCTCTCACCCACACAAAACCAGAAGCACCGCACAAAACGTCGATGTTTGCATCATTGCAGCACTGGCCCAGAGTAGCTGCTGCACAGAAAAGTGGTTCACTTCTGTTTTACGACTTTTATGGGGTAATGAAACTAATGAGCTGATGCCCAACCCCCTCCATTTCCTCCACGCTGACTGTGTGTCTGTCAGGAGCAGCTCTGAGTCCAAACGGCAGCCATCAAACCCGAACAAACCGTAGAGTCCAGCCCTGAAGATTCACAGTCAATTCTCAATCCTTTCTAAACATGTAACAACTCTAAAATAGTATTATATTTTAATTATTATATATGCTTTTTTTTTTTTTTATATTATATTGTATAATTTTAAAATATTTAATTTTTTTTGTATTATTATTATTATTATTATTATAAGCAAAGGGTGTTCTTCATTAGCCAAAATAAAATCACTGTCATGTACAGCCCTGAGTGGATTATTGCTTTTATAAAGTATCAAATCCATCCATTTTATAGTGTTTCATCATCATATAATCGTTTTACAATTCAACAATTCAGCAATAACAATGGGTCAATCATAGCCAAAAACTGAAGCAAAGCACAAAGCTACGAGCGCAAGACTCTGCCCACCTAAATATGCTAGACACATGATCCATGGACACATGGATCAAAACATAACACGTAAATGAGCCGTACGCTCATTCCTGGCCCTCATTGAGTCACATCAGCAGATCGGCCTTGTGCCAATTATGGACCAGAAATTGTTGGATATTAGAAAGTGACACATATTTATCAAAACTGGATGTGCCACACACACATTCACTGTCTCCATCCTTCTCTCTCGCAGACACACTTGCATGTAAAATTGTCAGAGTCTGATAATAATTGACAAACAATCAGGTCATTCACATTTTTTTTTTTTTTTATAAGCCAATGTTCCTACATTTTCTGGCATTTTCGTTTTAGAGTCGTTCATGATTACTGGATTTAAATGTATGTATGTATGTATCAATCAATCAATCAATCAATCAATAGATTTATAGGGACTGCACTCACAAAGAACATTTTTCTCTGATTAAAAATTGTAGATCTGAGCATACCTAAAACAATATGTATAGAGCAGTGGTCGCCAACCCGTTGATCGCGATCGACTGGTAGATCTTTATCACTGTCCCAGTAGATCCCGAAAAAAACAGTAAAATAAGTACAAAAATGCATTACATTTATGGGGTTATATTAATGTATCACTGAAGGGAACTGTCTTGAGAAAAGTTTCGATGGGGCTGCAATATAACAAAGAGTGAAAAATTTAAGGGGGTCTGAATACTTTCCGTACCAACTGTATATACCAGAACAGCATAACAGCTTATGATATATCATTTTCACAATGACATAATTTATTGACTGCAGATGAGATGTGCATGTACTCGCAAATGTTCAGATTTAAGTGTATGAGGCATAATTTCAAATGTGGAATAATAGTAATTGAATAATAATAATAATAATAATAATAATAATAAATAGTAAAAATGTACTTGCAAAACATTTAGAAAAATGTTTATTGACTATGAAAATGTTGTAAATAATTTTAAAGTTCAGCAATAAATGAATAACAAAAAATGTTTAATACAATATATACAAAATGTACATTGACTAAAGGAATGTAATAAACAAATAAATACATACATACATACATAATACTTTCAAAATTCACAGTAGTCGCTTAGTCAATGAACTAATGAAAATAATTTACCTTTTTTTTTTTTTTTTTGCATTAATGATAGAAAATCCTGACACAACGGTCCTACTTATTATAGTTATTTACCAAATTAATTAATTAATTAATGGACATGAACATTAATTTTCAGTTGAAATTTTTATATCACAAGACATGATACCAAAGACATGCAACTTGGTAAGTTGGTTGCTTGGGACAATGGTCAAATGTGCAGTATAGGCCTCATTATAAAAATTATTTGACTGCAGAATGACACGATTGACCAACCAGAATCAGTAATAAACAGAGAGCATGGTAATAAATACATAAATGCAGAGGTGTGAAAGTGTCTGAGACAATTATTTACTGAGAAACCCAAATTACTGGCTACAAAGAAAAAACACGTGGCCAATAGCCGCACAGGCATTTAAGCTAAGCCCTTTACCTCAACTGCTAGCTGTTAGCATCCGACTAACACTTAGATAGGTGTGGAAAGTGTAACTTTCTAACCACTCTCTCTCTCTCTCTCTCTCTCTCTCTCTCTCTCTCAAGGTTAGTGCTCATGGAGTCACCTTCAGTGTCGGCCCCTAGGGCTCTCACACACACATACATACACACATACACACACACACACACACACATTCACTGTCTCCATCCTTCTCTCTCGCAGACACACTTGCATGTAAAATTGTCAGAGTCTGATAATAATTGACAACGCAACTCTACTTTGTTTACAGCGGTAAACAAGGAAACGCTATAGTGCGGTCGGTTCATAAGCAGTGTTGCCAAGTCTGCGGTTTTCCTGCAGAATTGGGCTACTTTAACACTGTTGCCGCTTGGTTGTTGTTCATGTCCGCGGGTTGAAGCGACCCCAATAACGTGATATTTAGTCACTGGAATGTGAATTTTACTTGAAGATCTCCGCCGAAAAACGTGTATTTTACCCCCGGAATGCGATTTTTACAGGGGAACCCCCCTCGAAACGCTATTGGACTAGTTTTATTGCGAAAAACTGGCAACCCTGTTCATAGGCGCCCCCTGCTGTCAGAGAGTGCATCTCATTCAGACCTGCTGTTTTTGTTTCATGTAGCAAATAAATAAATAACACCTAAAGTCAGACCATTCTGTTTTTGTTTTAAATCCTGAAATTAATCTAAATCAAATCAAAAACAACCGCCCGTGCAGATCGTGATTAAAATGCAGTGGTTGCCTCTAATTTCAAATGGCTAGATATTTTTGTTTAAAGCCAGTTTGTTTGTTATAAAGCAAATAGCCAATAAATACATTTGCTTAAAA
The DNA here is from genome assembly GCF_001515605.1 of Sinocyclocheilus anshuiensis. Lineage (NCBI taxonomy): Eukaryota > Metazoa > Chordata > Actinopteri > Cypriniformes > Cyprinidae > Sinocyclocheilus > Sinocyclocheilus anshuiensis. The sequence continues at coordinate 547,177 of NW_015536499.1, read as the reverse complement.
ATCAGTATCAGTATCAGAATCCAATTTGCTAGTAAAAAAAAAAAGAAAGAAAGAAAAGAAAATCTGAATTCTGAATCAGCTATGATCGGCGCATCACCAATTAAAACACTAAGTAAAAGGCCTCAAATTTGAAGTACAATCTGGGATGTCTTTTTCTATCAATTCTTCAATAGGTAGATCTTGTATTTCATAAAGGCCTAGGTCAGGGATCTTGGGCCTAAAAAGGTTGGTGACCACTGGTATAGAGTATACTATAGAATTTATAATGACAAATAATTTACAAAATATCTAGAATAAAATGATACTGACTATAAAAATGTTATAATTATTTTAAAGCTAAGTAAAAAAAATACAATAATATTCACAAAATGTCTAGAAAATTTACATTTTACAATATACAAATAAATTACAGCTCAGTGTAACATTTATAATGAAAAAGTATTTACAAAATATCTAGATTGAAAAGATATTATCTATGAAATGTTATAAATAATTATTTTAAAGCTCATTAAAAAATCAGTACTTCACCTTCACAGTAGTCACTTAGTAAATTAACTAATGAAATGTGTATACAAATTAGAATAACTACACTTATAGTTGTGCTTCTGAAGACTTTTTTTTTTACACTTTGTGTGTCAGTGATAGTAAACCCACAGATGAATGTAAATCGGTACAGTATCTGAGTATCTGATGTTACTGTACAGGCATAAGTTATACATTTGAATATCACAGGCATAATTGAATAATTATTAAACTATTTTTTGTTACATTTAAAGTGAAAAAATACTAGTATTCTAAAATAAAGTAAAATAAATAAATAAATAGTTATCACACATTTGCACCACTTGTTAAGAATGAAAAAGCTTTACAAGTTGAAGCATTTATAAATTAGGCCAATTAAAGTATTAACGTTCAATACATCAATTTCATTCATTCAATATCATATCCCATGGCTCTAAGTGCAGTGTGTGTGTTGAGAGGTTTTGTGAACTGCTCCTAATGATTGAGATTAGTCTATTACAGCTGTGACCTTTCTCTGCCTGTAGACCCTCTAACAGCAAAGAGGGCCTCACCCTAAAACAGACATTAAGAGCAGAAGAGGAAATGTATTCTTTCATTAAAAACATCTTGCATTATTAATTCTGCTTAATATATTCACCATGCAACCTTTGCCATCTCTGCCGTCTTTGTGTCGTGGGACAAGAAGAGATAAGAGAATGACGAAATATAATTGGACGAATGACAGAAATGGAGGAATTACATGTCAGAGGAGGAGTGTAAGGTAGAGAAATGTGCAAGAGTGAGTGAAGAATGAAATAAATTGATAGATATATAGATAGACAGACAGACAGACAGACAGACAGACAGACAGACAGACAGACAGACAGACAGACAGACAGACAGACAGACAGACAGACAGATAGATAGATAGATAGATAGATGAATTAGCTGAATAATTATCATGTCCATAAACCATGGCATTTATTTCAGTTCCCCAGAATATTTCTACAGAAACACGTGTCTGAAATCACTCTTTCCTTGTCTTCTTTCATATTAAGAAAGGTGGGACTGAAAAGTATGATTCCGCCAATTCAGCAAACTATGAACTCCAGACTGTAGAGGACTTTTAGGTCGAAGTCTCTGTCCAGTCTTAATGTGAATGTAAATACCGGTTTGGAGTGACGGATTTCAGACCAGTTCTCCAGTGGGCCCCTTTCATCCAGATTTAGATGGTGTGTCCTGATGGATTCCACACCTCTTTTATCCCTTCATATCAAAGCGCATCATCTCTCCTTTCATAACACACTCAATAACCATCAGCACTCCACTAATGAACAGGTGGTTTGTACCTTAAAAACGACAAATAGTGAATAAAAGTGCCATCAGACTCCGGCTGACAAATCGGACAAGACCTGTTGATTTAAAACATCCTGCTCAAACATGACACGCAAGCAGTGGTTTGGAATGTAACGAGCATAGCTGCGTTTCATCAACCCCGTTTCATCCTGCCCTTAAGGATAATTCATTTACACTGGAGAGATCACCTAAGCTCTTGTGGGTCATTGTGCCTGAGAGTTTTGTAGGGAAGAGACAATGAAGCCAAGGTCTGATTTTGACTCAAGTTTATTGGATTGACTAACTACAACAATTTAGTGATGAATAGGACAAATGCTGCATTTCATTCAACACAGAAAATCATGGAACTTGAAGTCAGACTTCCAACACAAAATATTTTTGTTCTTATTTTTTCAAGCTACCATTCCGGAGCCACCATTTCTGTGTTGGAAACAGTGGTCTGCATTCCCGCAGGACTTTCTGAGTGCGGGTGCAGAAGGAAAGATATTGATGTACAGGAAGCGGGAGAATGAAATGACTCACGGGACAACCGCAAAATATAAACATTTAACAATAAAAAGTTTAAACAGTTTACTGGCACAGTGTTGGGTATTCTCAATGTTTTTCAATTGTACCCAACAATAAGGGAAAGCACTTTCCATTTCCTGCTATGACAAACTCAGCAAGTTGAGGTCTGAAGTGTTGTGTGTGGGGAGAATTGGGGAAAAATACACAATGGTACCAGACAGAACAGACACAAAATCTTATGGGAGGGAGACTAAAAATCCACATAGACTACATAGGAGTGGGACATAATCTTGTTGGAGTAGGACATTATCTTTCAAGAGTGCAACAGAACCTTGCAGGAGCAGGATATAATGTTTCAGGAGTGGGATAGAAACTTGTGGTGGCAGAACAGAATCTTGCAGGAGTGGGACAGAATCTTGTAGGAGCAGGACATAATCTTTCAGGAGTGGGATAGAATCTTGCAGGAGCAGAACAGAATCTTGCAGGAGCAGTACATAATCTTTCAGGAGTGGGATAGAATCTTGCAGGAGCAGAACAGAATCTTGCTAGAGTGGGACAGAATCATGCAGGAGCAGTACATAATCTTTCAGGAGTGGGATAGAATCTTGCAGGAGCAGAACAGAATCATGCAGGAGCAGTACATAATCTTTCAGGAGTGGGACAGAATCTTGCAGGAGCAGAACAGAATCATGCAGGAGCAGTACATAATCTTTCAGGAGTGGGATAGAATCTTGCAGGAGCAGAACAGAATCATGCAGGAGCAGTACATAATCTTTCAGGAGTGGGATAGAATCTTGCAGGAGCAGAACAGAATCATGCAGGAGCAGTACATAATCTTTCAGGAGTGGGACAGAATCTTGCGGGAGCAGAACAGAATCTTGCAGGAGTGGGACAGAATCTTGGAGGAGCAGGACAAAATCTTTCAGGAGTTGGATAGAATCTTGCAGGAGTGGGGTTTGCATGAGTTGGGTAGAACCATGTGGGAAAGGGAAATAATCTTGCAGGAATGGGGCAAAATCTGGCAAGAGTGGGACAGAATCTTGCGTGAGCACATTCTAAAACAATCCATCCCACGCAGACATTTACATGGAATGGTTCGAGACCTTTACATGGAACGGCACCAGCACCCTGATGGTGGAAAAGGTGCTGGAATATCCCATACTTTGAACTGAATGCATGTCTACTTCCTAGAATGCTGTTTAGGACCTAAAAGGTGCTGGTGCGAATGTCCAAGTCCAGACTATATCTCTTCAAGCTCAAAATCTGAGTACGATATTTAGGGACCCAAAGACACTTTTGGTTTTGTTCCATAACACATGCACATATTGAGTTACTGGCACCTGTGTACTTGGTAGAAGTGATTGTATGATGAGGACAAAATAAATAGTATTTAAGTCCTCATGTCTCTTTAGAGAGGACTGCAAAAAGCCCATTACTGAGATTCTTAACCCTGCTCTGTCCTTCCCCTCAGGCTCTGTCTGACTTCCTCTCGCTTTTCCTTTCTCCTCATCCATCCATTCAGTTGTCCTTTTGTCTTCATTTAGTCAGGTCAACCTTGTCCTGACCTCACCAAACAAGGGACAAAACCCTGGTCGCAAAGCCCAGGTAACTTCCTGCCAAATTAGCATGCATTCCTCTTAGAATCAGACAGGCAACCAACCTGAATGAAGGGGAGTTTTTTTTTTTTTTTTTTTTTTTGCTGTTTGTTGGGTATTGATTCTTGAAAACTGGGACAAAACTGTCAATTGAGGGTCTATAACTGTAATACGTATATTTTGCATATCACACACTAAATGTAAAAGCCATTTGCAGCACACTGTCTAAAAATCCAAAACAGACTTGAAGTGGTTAACAAATCAAATCAAAGAAATATTTTCTATATCTATAACTTTTTATCAATATATATATATATTCGGGACATTCTGCCCTATGTCTCAATATTTGGAATAGTGATTTTGGTGGATTTCAGTTTATAAGTCATTAGGCTTGAGTGTTTCTGCATTATATGAGTGGCTTTGGAATATAAATCGCAGCACGTTTCAGATGAAAAACCGCGGCTTCTATTTCTGAAAATATCACTCGATTTATAACGAGTGGTTCCCTACATTATTACAGCAAAGCGCGTGATTACAGTATTAAGCCGCTGCTCTAATGCTATTAATTTAAAGATGATGTACCATTTACAAATGCAATAAAAATATCGGTATCGGTACTCGGTATCGGCAAGTACCAAAAATAAAAGTATCGGTATCGGGCGAGTACTGGAAAAAGTGGTATCGGTGCATCCCTAGTCATTAGTATATAAAACAGGAAGGGGTGGTGGGGATTTTACAGTACACTGCAGGGATGCTCTCTCTCAGCTAAACAAACTCATTAAAAGTATCTTGGTAGGAGTCTGGGGCTGCTGTCTCCTGCTGCCCCTTCCCTCCAATTAAGGCAGTAATCACTGTCAATGCACTGACTTTACCTTCAAATTACACCCTCACCTCTGCTTCTTGCGCTCTATCACACGTGCATGTGACCGTCATGTGAAAATAAACACACCTCCGCATAATTGAGCTGAAATATTGTGTGTCAACCTGTGCAAAGGGGGACTGAAAGCTCACAGTTCTCGTCTCTCTTTGAAAGCTGTGAAAAGCTGCAGTTCCCTGCATCAGTGGAACTCCGAACAGTGTGAAAGATGTGTTGAGGAATACACTGTCAGGCAAAATCACTAAACAGTTCCACAAAAAAAAAAAAAAAAAAAGG
>NW_015536499.1:516230-530011 GCF_001515605.1 Sinocyclocheilus anshuiensis | reverse complement strand
GTATCGGTACTCGGTATCGGCAAGTACCAAAAATAAAAGTATCGGTATCGGGCGAGTACTGGAAAAAGTGGTATCGGTGCATCCCTAGTCATTAGTATATAAAACAGGAAGGGGTGGTGGGGATTTTACAGTACACTGCAGGGATGCTCTCTCTCAGCTAAACAAACTCATTAAAAGTATCTTGGTAGGAGTCTGGGGCTGCTGTCTCCTGCTGCCCCTTCCCTCCAATTAAGGCAGTAATCACTGTCAATGCACTGACTTTACCTTCAAATTACACCCTCACCTCTGCTTCTTGCGCTCTATCACACGTGCATGTGACCGTCATGTGAAAATAAACACACCTCCGCATAATTGAGCTGAAATATTGTGTGTCAACCTGTGCAAAGGGGGACTGAAAGCTCACAGTTCTCGTCTCTCTTTGAAAGCTGTGAAAAGCTGCAGTTCCCTGCATCATCCGAACACCGAACAGTGTGAAAGATGTGTTGAGGAATACACTGTCAGGCAAAATCACTAAACAGTTCCACAAAAAAAAAAAAAAAAAAGGTATTTCACCGCAAAAACCTGTTTCTTATTCTATAAGCTTCCACAATACAGTTTAACCAGTAGCTAAATGCGCAAGAATAGCACTGCGCTGTATTTAACTTAAGTCACTGACATTTTTTTCAGCGCAAACACGCCTCCATTCTATGTAAATTTGGCTCATTATACACTGTGCCCGAGCCACAAAACTCAGCACTATTTGCCAGCTGCAATTAATGTTGCGCCATTACCGCCCACAGAAAGCAGGCGGCAATTGGAATTTAATTTAAAAGAGATGTTTGCGTACAGTTTCTACTGATCATGACAGCAGTTATTCATCAAATGATGGAGAAGAGCATTATATATGGCATATATTCAGACACAAGGTGTAGTCAAGCAGTCTTTCAGTATTTTAAAGAACCAAATCAAGTGTCTGGATTGCAGTGGTGTAGCAGTACAGTCACCGTATCCTGCTCACGGTTCTTGGGATAGAAGTGCTCAAATTGGAAAATATTACATTGAATGTTACTAAATAAATAAATAAATAAAGTGGAACTGGAAGGAGTTAAAACTGGCCCACTTCAATGAAACCAAGTAATAACATGGCAAGATTTACCAAAAAAAAAAAAGTCACATTTCTGACATATTGAGTTGTGGTGATTAAATGAGAACTATAGATTCGAATTTGACCTGCAACATGTCCATTTCACTTCTCTCTCCAACCTTTCACTTTCTAGTGTCTGCATCTAATCAGAGTGAAAAAGTCAGAAATGGCTATAGCTAAATAATGTCCACTTGTCCAATAAAGACCATTTCAAGTCTACATGAAATAAAATTTCACTCTATTTGATTTGTAAATGCATGTTCTAGATCTTATTGTAAACAATTCATACATTTATGTTTCAATTTTGCAAGCTTGCATTCATTTTTGATAATTTCAAAATCCAATTAACAACCAATTCCTCACCACACATATTTTCCTTTTCGATAATCAAAAATACTCTGATCTACGTAACAACATGGAAGAAAAGATCTGTTGCTACTTTTCTTTTTCATCATGACTATAACTCTTCTGAAACATTAACAGTAGTGGTCATTGCTAGCAACGCTAAAGTCATGGGTTTGATTCCCAAGATTGTATACCAGCAAAAAGTATACTTTGTTTTTAGTATGCAGTTTAAGTTGGATAAAAGCATCTACAAAATGAATGTTTAGAAAAGCAGCACGTAGTCTAACATACTGCTCCTAAAAGCAACAAACTATAGAAAAATGTGTACGTACACACACTCAGATCTTTACATAATCTCCCCATGCTGGAAGGAGGTCGACCCAACTGCGGCTGAAAACACCATATATTTTAAAAGTCAAGGTAACGGCGTGGGTCCCGAAGCCCGAGAGAGCCCGCTGTTTACCACAATGTTTAATGGATGACCCGTCTGGAGGAGCAGTGGAGGGAATAGAGACAGACCCATGAACACAAATAATGACAGCGCAGCCGTGTGAGGTGGACATAAATTACACCCCTATTCTTTTCATTTGTTTAAAGTGTCTTGATAGATTAACAGAGATGGTTTTCTGGAAATACAGGGGTACATTTAATGGAAGTGAGTCCTGGTCCCAACATACCTGCCTAGAAGTTTCTAGTGATCCTAAAGCCCTTGAATATCTTTGTTCATGTGTGTATAATTGGGGATCAAACTAAACTTTACAGGACAGTGACCCTCCAGTATCAGGATTGTATACCCCTGGTTAAGATCCATGACTCTGAGACTAGATGTACCATGGTTAAGATAGAAATAACCCAGACCTTCCATTTCAAATTAATTTAAGTATGATTTCTTGATGGCAATAGTATGATTTGTTGCATGTGATTTCATGTGTGATTCACTCTTTCACCAAATGTGGTCAGTTGAATCCGGATTCACAGCATTCACAATATATATTTTGGTATGTAAATGTTTAAAGTGATTTCATGTGCAATTCACGCTGTCACTAAATGTGGCTTATTGAATCCGGATTCACACCAAAATGTTTAGTGTGAATGCGATATAAATATGTATTTTATGTGATTTCATGTGTGATAGCAGGGCTCCATTATGGTCCTAAGAGCTTTCCCATTTTCACCATACAATACAATACAGTGAGTATAGAAAAGGATTACTGCCCTTTAAAATATTCACATTTTGTTGCTTTGCAGCCTATTTCTAGGAGGGGGTGATCCTTTTTCCAACTCAGTGATTCTGTTTTTTTATTTTTTCTGACATGTTGGTGTTATATCTTTCACTTGGATGTTATAAGTTGCACTGATAAAATCCAGCTGGATAAAACAAAAACTGTGTCCGTCTTCTTTTCAGGCTACAAAGCAACAAAATGTGAATTTTTTAAAGGATTAAAATTTAAAGGGTATTTTTTATACCCACTGTATATTCTATTAAATCCAGATTCACACCAAAATGTCTAGTGTAAATGCGATATAAATTTGTTTCAAGTGAATTCATGTGCAATTTACTCTCACTAAATGTAGTCAATTAATTCCGGATTCACACCAAAATAACTAGTGTGAATGCTATATAAATGTGTTTCATGTGCGATTCACACTTTCATCAAACATGGTCTATTGAATCCGGATTCACACCAAATTGTCTAGTGTGAATGCGATATAAATATTTTTATGTGATTTCATGTGTGACAGCAGGGCCCCATCACGGTCCCCTTGGCCATCCCTAGTGTCAAAACTTTATACTGCATTAAGCACCAAGGGAAATTATGGAAACACATATTTTGCTAGGATAAGCTTAGATGACTAAAAATAGTGGTCTACAGTGGCCAGGTGTTCTGCTTGTGGTGTATGATCTGAGGGGCCAGGGGGCCCTACTGGTCAGTTTACACTTCATGCAGCAAGGTAACTGGTGTTTAGCTTTATTTTGTGGTCTCGAGCAACATGTCCTGAAGTTTTGGAGGCCCCAGATCACTGGCTTGGTCCATAATGCAGCTCACATTGTGCCTCACAGTAGATAGACTTTGAGAGTTAGTAATAACTAGTTTGTAAAAGAGTAGTTTTCCCCAAACAGAGTGTGTTCCAGGCATCAGCTAACATGTGTGTTAGCGGGGATAATGAGGTGTGACAGAGCATGCAGAGAGACTAATGGCCTGTGAAGTCGTTAGAGCCCTTTCACACACACAAACACACCGTTTCAAGTGTTTTTTGGAGAAGGCTCGGGAATTGAGTGCTGTGTGCGACGTAAGCAGAGGGACGACTGTGAAATCTAAACAGTGTTCCCACATCACACATCTCACGTTTGAGTGACTCAAATTTTCAGGACATAGACTCCCTTCGCACAATGACACTGACTTTTAGCAAAGCAGTAGATCTTTCTCTTTTCCCAGCGTCTCAGTCAGTCCATCTGTCTCTGAACTGTGACTGATCTGGCGGAGGGAACAGGGTCAGGCTGAAAAATGACCCAACACCACGCCATCCATCCATCAGGACTGAATCATGGGGACGGGGAGAGAAAGACAGGCAGAAATGGAGAGACGGTCAAGGCCTGGATGAACTAGACTAGGCTCATCTGCTCAATCATTACCAAAAAGGCATACCCATTACCAAATCATTACCAAAAAGGCACATCTTAACAAGAGCTGTCAATCGATTCAAAATTTGAATTAAATTTGATATGCATTTATTAATCATATATATCAATATTTACTTAGAAAAGACACCAAATAAAAACAGACCAAAGACATTAGCCTAAATTATTTTGGCAGACATGGAAACTATTAAGTAGACATAAAGTGTGTTTTTAGAAGTCAAAATATTGTTGTTTTTCCATATCAAAGAAAATACAGTAATTCTATTATTGGCATACGGTCCGGAGAAATAAATTTTGCAAACAGGTTGTCAATGTGTCCGAGAGGCCCTTCACAAGGACATGTTTGTGTACTCTATTGGTGTTATTTTTTAACTAATTAAACAATTTTTAAGCAAATAAAAACTGTATATTAGTAATATATATGCACATTCAAAAGTAAACAAACAGGCGATGCCTCTATCAAAAATGTGTGAGGTGGCACTGTAGCTGCCATATATTGAGTTTTATGATTTCTCCTATTCATTCATTTGGGCCATATTTCTAGTGACATCAAAGGTAGCAAACAGGGAAAAGCAACAACAAAGTGTTAAGATCTAATGAAATATTTGTGATATGACCGAATATATATTGGGGGGAGGGGGGGTTGAAATATGAGTAATATTTCACATTTTATTAAAAAAACTAAAGTTAAAAATATAAATAAAACAATTTTTAAATAAATAAATAATTCTGCTTGAATTCTGACTACTTTTGAGGGCATTGACAAAACATCTACTATATTATAAAATAAATCTGTACTATACATATTTGTTTGCAATAATAATAATAATAATACAAATACTTGAATAAATAATGCTAGAACTATGACTACTTTTGCATGGTTGTTGATCTATGATTTTTTTTTTTCCAACTAATAAATTATTTTTAATAAAAAAAAAACAAAACAATAATAATAGTACATAATATGAAAGTGTAGCCACCATAGATCAAATTTTATGGTTTCGCCTAGGGCTGCACGATAAATCGCAATGCGATTTATCGTGCAGCCCTAGTTTCGCCTATTCGTTTTTATATGCGTGGATCTTCTCCTCCACTTATATTATCTTTGGTGATGTCAAAAGTATCAAACACACTTTTTAAGAGCTTAAAAAAATGTGTGATATACATATTTGCTTTCATAAATAAATAAATTCTGACTACTTTTGCATGGCTTTTAATCAAGAAGATCTTTGCAATCAGAAGGTGTAGAACTATCAAATCTTGACCCCTTGATCACTTACCTCAAGTATAACTACATTTTTACACATTTATTAACATGTAAAACTCGTTCTGCATCGTTTGTGTTACCATAATAATGTGCTATTACTTTTCTAAGCAAATAGACATACTTTAAAGGAGGGAACTGAGCCATACCTGCAGACCAGAATAGCAAACACAATTAGTTCTGGTACTATGAAAAGGTTCCCACGGTGCGAAAGGCCCTAAAGACATGCAAACCCTCTAGAAACTACCTAGAACACCCTACTGCATAGCAACACCCTAGCAGCCATTCACTTCATCTTAGCATAGTTAAAACAACAAGCTCCACTCACATTTTCTTCAGACAACTAACAAAAACGTATTTTTATTGCGGTACAGAGCATTGTCTTTGTCGTTCTTTATTGTTATCTTTATCTGGAATATTCCATTAATAAAAATACAATTTTGTGAAATCTTCAACCACACATCAGGCCAGTTTTTTTCACCCACAAACCCCATGAACAAACGCAGTCATGCTAAGAATGGCCTATCAGATAAACGTTTCCTCCAACCCCGCAGATCTTTCATGTAAATTCTCCTCTAGCAGAGTGTTAAAAGCGAAAGCGCTCTTGATTAGACAGTGGAAATGTAAGTGAAGGGTTGTGATTCACTGATCAGACGGCAAGTGTGTTATCACGTTAGCCGAGCCTGTAAAACCCGGATAATGAAATGTCAGAGGAACAGGAGATGAGAGGCCAGCCGATTGTTGCTTCACGAGCCGCCCACCTTTCCCAGATTAATTATGACATATTACACACATTATCTGCAATTAAAAAGACTTGGATTGGCCAGGACAGCTTCTATCGCCGCCTCCATCTCTCTTTCTGCTCCTTTAGTCTTGAGTGTCTGATGGCGGGGAAGTAATTTGATTAACCTTTGTGCTGATGAATCTAACATAGACTGTCTTTTTCTAATAAGGAATTAAACTCGTATCCACTCACACACAGAGGCCAACAGGAATGGTTTAAACAGAGAATAGCAATGTAACATACTGTATATTGGGATTCTTCAGAATACCATACATCTATTTTTGCAGTGTGCATACTGTGTTCAGCAGGGGTCTCCAGCCTTAACAATTAGATACAGTATATGTATGTATGTATATAGGCATATACATAAAACTGGTTTGGAGTTGGTAAGATTTGCAATGTTTTCGAAAGAAGTCTCTTTTGCTTAACAAGTCTGCATTTATTAGATTAATAATACAGCAAAAACAATAATTAATATGCTGATTTGCTGCTCGAGAAACATTTCTGATTATTATCAGTGTTGAAAACAGTTGAGCTGCTTAAAGTTTGGGGTAAGATAAATAAAATAAACAAATAAATAATTTATCAAAAATGACAGTAAAAACATTTGTAATGTTATAAAATATTTATATTTCATATAAATGTTGTTAGTAATAAATCTTTTGATATATATATATATATATATATATATTCCCTTTGAGGTAAATTTACCCTTTTCCCTGATTTGTTTTATATTTTCAACAGAAGAATGCATTTCATAACAACTTACTTATAAATATATAATCTCTTGAATACTGCATTCTACTACTACTATTTATTTATGTATTTATTTATTATACTATGATAGTTTGCACTGTAAGCTTTATGCTATACTGAAAAACAGTGTAGGATATCCTATTTTCACTCAGAAACTGCTAGTAAATTTCACAAATCATTACAAATTATTCATTAATCATTACATTACGGCAAGAAACATTTAATTAAATGTAAAATTTTACATAACTGTAAAATTTCATTTTTACATTTTCAAAGACTGAAATAGCATTTTCTTGTAAAAAGTCTTCCAATAATCGTTGTTTTTATTTACAACTAAGAACAATCATTCTAAACACTGCTATGCTCTGTATTACACATTTATACTGCATTTTGCATGTCATAATAATAAAAATTGATTTTTACATTGTCTGAGGAACATGAGTGCTGTAAAATGCACAAACATGACGTTAGAGGTGATGTTGTAAGTTGCTTACACGACAAAAGAGTTTATGCATCTATGAACTGCGTTTTGCATTTGCAATGCAAATTTGGTTACAATATGAATTGCTGAATAAAATCACCTTTTACAAGTTCATGATACAGCCACATGCAGAACTAAATGGCAACGGGCAGCTTCACGAGCATTTAGTCTGAAAATGTAAATGAAAGCCTGTGTGAAGCTATACTGGGAATGAGGCTGGCCTGCAGTGAGTCTAAAAGCCCGGCCCAGTGCTTTTAATTAGTTTAATTGCCCCGCTCAGAGCTGCTGCCAAGACCAAACGTCACTGCCGTCCAGCAGTCAAGATATCACATGATACCATTCAACATAAACATACAGCACACACACACAGATGTGTTTCTGTGCGTTTTAGCCAGCAGGCAGAGCCGGTTCTCAGATTAAGCTGTCAACTGGAGATAAAGCAATTGCGCATCTATCAGCCATATTTCACACACAACACTGGGGGCGTCGCTGTGTGCGCGTGTGTGTACACATACACACACAGATTCACAGCTGGGCTCGAAACACATCCTCAACAGTTATCGTCTTTGCTAACACTGTGTCAGGCTGCGTCTCAACACACAAAACACACACAGACCCTGGGCAGAAAGTGATGGTGAAGTAGTCACAGAGAGAGGTGGATAAAGAGCAGCCACCTCCCTCAGGGCCTTCAACACCCTCATACACACTGGAAAACAGTGACTGCACATCTGGATCTGTCTGTACGGTGTCTCTTTCTGCTCCCCTTAACACCTGACATTAACATGGGTATGTTTAGTGAGCACCAATCCAGAAAAATACAGTTTACTGTATGGCTGTTTCATACAACGTGAATTTTTTTTTTTTTACTTTAATGAATGAATGCTTACAGACATTAAAACGGCAATATGAGTGAATGAGAATATTCAGTGAAAGATAATTTAGGGCAGAGCTTAATTTTATTGTTCAGGACTTGAGAATCACAGAAATTATGCTATGATATTATTGGTTGATATTTCCCCTGACCACACAGCTGTGGTTAGAAAGCAGAAAAAGGCAATGAAATGGTTACATTTTGATGAGCGATTCTGTTTTTTCTTTCTTTCTTTGAAATAATGGTTCTTTCAAGTCATGTCGGAAAGATCGTATTTACGTGTTAAAAGCACATTAATGGCATGACAAGTTTTGTGAAGGGTGTCAATGATTGTCTTCTGGACAACTGTCAGATCAGCAGTCTTCCCCATGATTGTGTAGCCTAGTGAACCAAACTGAGCGACCATTTTGAAGGCTCAGGAAACCTTTGCAGGTGTTTTGAGTTGATTAGCTGATTGGCATGTCACCATATTCTAATTTGTTGAGATAGTGAATTGGTGGGTTTTTGTTAAATGTGAGCCAAAATCATCACAATTAAAAGAACCAAAGACTTAAACTACTTCAGTCTGTGTGCACTGAATTTATTTAATACACGAGTTTCACAATTTGAGTTGAATTACTGAAATAAATGAACTTTTCCACTACATTCTAATTTATTGAGATGCACCTGTAATTGTGACTGAGATACTCTGAACTTTTCTAAGTTGGGGGCTTGTCAGTGAAAAAATATGTTGGATGCAATGGACGCAGCATCTGTATTAATGGTAAATTTGTTGAAGTTCATGAAATTATATACATTTTCTTCATTTCTAAATTGCATGTACAAAATACCATAGTATTTTAAAATTACAATACACAACGATTTAATTCACAGAACATTCTTGAATTAAATTAAAACATTAAAAAGCACAACGGATATGCATTCTTTATTCATCATTTTACAAAAGTAGAGTTAAAACATCTTACTGAATTTAATTGCCATCTTGCTCTGATCAAAGTGACTTGAAAGCACCTGATTAAGACTTCCCAAAATACGACTTTCCAAAGAGGACTTGATGAATAACTGATGAAGAGTGCACAATAACAACAGGAACATTTATTAATAAACTACACAATTTCATTTCATGCTGTCCTCAACATTTCTCCGTTTCTCAGCAGTGTGTATTACTGTCTTTCATACACAGCGGTGTTGATCTCTAATTACTTGAGTTGCTGTTATGGTGGTATTATCTTAAGAGTCCACAGGTGAGTGTACTTAGAAAACTGAGCTAATGAGATTAACGCACACACACAACCGCGTTAATCTGATTGTGCAGTACTGTTGATGAACAGGATGGAGGGATTTTGAAGGGTGGTGTGCTCATGAAGTTGAGTGCCAAATGAAGGTCAAAAAACAAACATATTTGAACAGGATGACGATAGTGATGAAGGTGATGATTACTACTGAAAAGCTTTTGGGCAAAAATACCAAAACACAAAAAAAAAACAAAAAAAAAATTTTGTTTGTTTTTGTGTTGTGTTCATTTGGTTTGTTTGGTTTTGGTTTGTTTGGTGTTTTGGTTGTGTGTAACCAAAACAAACCAACACAATACACAAAACCAAAACACCAAACAAATCAAACGAACACAACACACAAACAAACAAAAAACAAAACAAAACTCCAAACTAAACACAACACACACAAAACAAAATACCAAACAAACCAAAACACAACACTAAAACAAACAAAAAACAAAACTCCAAAATAAACAACACAACACACACAAAACAAAACACCAAACCAACACAACACACAAACAAAACAACACCAGACAAACCAAAAACAACACACAAACAAAACACCAAACAAACCAAAAACAACACAAATAAACCAAATCACCAAACACAAATAAATCAAAACACCAAACAAACAAAAAACAACACACAAACAAAACACCAAACAAACCAAATACCAAACAAACAAAAAACAACTCAAACAAAACACCAAACAAACAAAAACAACAGAAACAAATAAATCTAAACACCAAACAAACAAAAAACAACACACAAACAAAACACCAAACAAACCAAATACCAAACAAACAAAAAACAACTCAAACAAAACACCAAACAAACAAAAACAACAGAAACAAATAAATCAAAACACCAAACAAACAAAAAACAACACACAAACAAAACACCAAACAAACCAAATACCAAACAAACCAAAAACAACTCAAACAAAACACCAAACAAACAAAAACAACAGAAACAAATAAATCAAAACACCAAACAAACAAAAAACAACACACAAACAAAACACCAAACAAACCAAATACCAAACAAACCAAAAACAACTCAAACAAAACACCAAACAAACAAAAACAACAGAAACAAATAAATCAAAACACCAAACAAACAAAAAACAACACACAAACAAAACACCAAACAAACCAAAAACAACACACAAACAAACCAAAACACCCAACAAACCAAAAACAACACACAAACAAACCAAAACACTAAACAAACCAAAAACAACACACAAACAAAACACCAAACAAACCAAAAACAGCACAAATAAACCAAATCACCAAACAAACAAAAACAACAGAAACAAATAAATCTAAACACCAAACAAACAAAAAACAACACACAAACAAAACACCAAACAAACCAAATACCAAACAAACCAAAAACAACTCAAACAAAACACCAAACAAACAAAAACAACAGAAACAAATAAATCAAAACACCAAACAAACAAAACACAACACACAAACAAAACACCAAACAAACCAAAAACAACACGCAAACAAACCAAAACACCAAACAAACCAAAAACAACACACAAACAAACCAAAACACCCAACCAAACAAAAACAACACACAAACAAACCAAAACACCAAACAAGCCAAAGCCAAAGCCAACTCAAACAAAACACCAAACAAACAAAAACAACAGAAACAAATAAATCCAAACACCAAACAAACCAAAAACAACACACAAACAAAACACCAAACAAACCAAAACAATACACAAACAAACCAAAACAACACACAAACCAAAACACCAAACAAACAACAACACACAAACCAAAACACCAAACAAACCAAAAACAACACACAAACAAACAAAAACACCAAACAAACAAAAACAACACACAAACAAACAAAAACAACACACAAACAAAAACACCACAACACAAAAACAAATAAACCAAAACACCAAACAAACAAAAACACCACAACACAAAAACAAACAAACAAAAACAAAACAAAACACCAAACTAAACACAACACCCACAAAACAAAACACCAAACAAATAAAAACAACACACAAATAAAACAAAACACCAAACAAACCAAAAATAACACGCAAACAAACCAAAACACCAAACAAACCAAAAACAACACACAAACAAACCAAAAATAACACGCAAACAAACCAAAACACCAAACAAACCAAAAACAACACACAAAAAAACAAAAATAACAAACAAACAAAAACAACACAACACACACACACACACACACACACACACACACACACACACACACACAAAACACAACACAACAAAGCAAAACAATTCACCTATGATGCTCATCTTTGGACTGTGGTAGAAATTAAATATATATTTTTTGTATGCCATTTCCAATCAAGCTGCAATTACACAATTATACATGGTATTAAAATTTTATTTTGTTTTGTTGTTTTGGATGATAGCTTTTTGTGAGTAATGAACTTAATTTTAAATCATAATTCAATTAAAAATATCCCTATTCAACTGCATCGTATCATGGTGGAATGTCATTGTTTCCAGACTGGACATATGTATTTACCCAAAAACTACACTATTATCACTTTCCAAACAGCTTCTGTATTTTTATGCTGAAGTTCACACTCATAATGAAACAGCGGGGAGTAAATTAATACTACACAACAAAATGCAACTGTATGCCTGACTTTTTAATGCATATATGAAAAGGCTAAGAATGGGCGCTTCAGAAAACAAACACTGAATTCCCTAAATTCAACGGTTGATGTTTAGCTGGTTCATCCCATCCATACGCATGATTACCTGTTGTGTAGAGCACTAGACTGGCAGCTATAAACCTTATTAGTGTGATCTGAGAGCGCACGGACTCTTCTACACTCCAAACACATATACAGGATGAGTGATTGGGGCCGTTTTAACAAGTCAAGTTTAACAAATTAGCTAATATCAGTTTTCAAAGCACGGTACACACCCAATCAGTCAAATGGCCCCGGCCGATTGCATGGGGATTTTAAGTGTGTACCTGTTTGAAACAATCTTACGTTCCTGTGTGTCATCGCGTAAACATTCATCACGGTGACAGAGGCGCATTTGCGACCCCCCAATATCACTCTGCCAGGGCCTCGGCGGGCTGTCAGAGGAACAGTTGTCTTTAATTATGTCTGCAGATAAAGCGCAACGTGGACAGAGGCCGCAAGATTAACTGGGGTCCTATTTGATCACATTTGACTAATATCAGGCATAAATCTTCAGCGCTGCAGATACACAGCGAGACCATTAACCTGAAATTGACAAGTTTGAAAATGGCAAATACGAGACTGTAGCATAACAGAATATCACTTGACTTTTTAATACGCAATATTTCTGCAAATGAATCTGCACGGCTTGTTTTCATTTAGCCTTTTGAAATAAACTAAAAGATTAAAGATGAAATGTTCATCGCAGAGAATTAGGTGGATATGCAAATAATGCCAAAGTGTTGCTTGCACCCATGAAATGAAATGAAAAACTAATTAGCTGGAATTTGCATTTGAACTAATTGGATCTCCGTTTAAAGCAGCAGAGGCGCAGCAGAGTTCAACAGTTTAGAATTCAATCTGATTTGCTCTCTGTCTTAATTCTCGGTGTGAGGAGATAATATAATTTGCATAATTTGGATCTTATTTGCGACTGTAAGAGTCAGAGGGGGACAGTCGACTGAAGATGCTGCGAGAGAATTTATGGCTGAGTTTCATTGTAAGTGAGCATCACTGCACTGCACTCACTCTGGGGGGCTGAGCACTTGAAGTGAGCCGTCTGAAGAGTGCAGAGCATTACGCTCTCATACATGTGCGCACAATCGAAACACCCTACAAGAAGACTTACATCACTAACACTTTATTTTGTAATGCTCATAACTTAAGAATTCATAACTTAAGCCTTAACAGTAACAGCTAACTCTTGTTTTTATAATAATAATAATAATTAATAAAAAACATTCAATTTCACCGTGTCTTCATCATTTACTTTTCCACATTGCATATACCTTTTGATGATTTAAATAAAGTTCAACACTAATTACCATCTCTCAGTTGTGGTGTCATTTCCATCAAAGCCTGCAAATTTGGCTAAAAAACTTGGCTAAAAATTGACACCTAAGAAAACAAGTATAAATAATGTTTTGCAAAAAAGTTTGTGTTTACAACAGTGATGTGTCACAAAATCAAAGTAAAATATTTTATAAACAAAACACAAAACAAAAAGAAAATAAAAGAAGTTC
>NW_015536499.1:514635-515258 GCF_001515605.1 Sinocyclocheilus anshuiensis | reverse complement strand
AATTTTGATCTTATTTGCGACTGTAAGAGTCAGAGGGGGACAGTCGACTGAAGATGCTGCGAGAGAATTTATGGCTGAGTTTCATTGTAAGTGAGCATCACTGCACTGCACTCACTCTGGGGGGCTGAGCACTTGAAGTGAGCCGTCTGAAGAGTGCAGAGCATTACGCTCTCATACATGTGCGCACAATCGAAACACCCTACAAGAAGACTTACATCACTAACACTTTATTTTGTAATGCTCATAACTTAAGAATTCATAACTTAAGCCTTAACAGTAACAGCTAACTCTTGTTTTTATAATAATAATAATAATTAATAAAAAACATTCAATTTCACCGTGTCTTCATCATTTAATTGCATATATTGCATATACCTTTTGATGATTTAAATACAGTTCAACACTAATTACCATCTCTCAGTTGTTCCATCAAAGCCATCAAAGCCTGCAAATTTGGCTAAAAAACTTGGCTAAAAATTGACACCTAAGAAAACAAGTATAAATAATGTTTTGCAAAAAAGTTTGTGTTTACAACAGTGATGTGTCACAAAATCAAAGTAAAATATTTTATAAACAAAATACAAAACAAAAAGAAAATAAAAGAAGTTCTGTGATCTCTGATT
>NW_015536499.1:514010-514505 GCF_001515605.1 Sinocyclocheilus anshuiensis | reverse complement strand
CCATCCTTAGTCTGTACCACTGACTATTCAGAAAGCCTCTACACCACACATCCCCCTCAAACACAGTCTCTTCTAGTGCACTTCACGTGTCAAGTCTCTCTCTAGTACCGCCAGTCTCCATATTTCAGCCGCCACCCTTTCTGTCATGACTGGAAGCGCTGAAAAGCCCCTCAACATTGTCCCTGTTAGTTTAGCAGCCGTGCATGTGGGCCGCCGCACTGTGAAGCGTTAAAGCAGGTGTCACGCTCAGGAGATATATATGACAGGCTGAGTGCAATAGCATTGATGCACTGTAAATGGCCTCTGTGTACACGTGTGTGTATAAGACAGCACTACTACTGCATTTACTATAAAGAGAAACACTGGCCTGGAGCTTATCTACACGAAATTAAACCGGCTGTGTGGGATCGTAAAACAAACCCTCAGAAACACACACACACACACACACACACACACACACACACATTTACTTAGCTTAGCTATCTATATAACAGG
>NW_015536499.1:503471-513911 GCF_001515605.1 Sinocyclocheilus anshuiensis | reverse complement strand
ACACACCCACACTCACACACTCACTTGCCAGCACTTAGATTCATATTTTTGCCCTGTCAAAACCTTGCGAGCTGCCACAATAGGTAGCACTTTAAAAAACATGCAATTCCAGAGTAAAGCCAAGACAAACTAGGCAGGAGAAAAATTTATTTATGAGTAAGTGACCAATAAAGGACTTGATATAACTCAAGCAAAATCAAAGACCAAAAGGAAGTGACATTTCGAACAAAATCTGGCCAAAACAAGTTCATTTGGAGTTCATATGTTCATGTTGCTTACAATACATGCGAGTGTACACATTTTAATCATTATTTATTTATTTATATTTATTATAAAAAAAGTTGTAAAATATTTTTCAAGGCAAAAATTATGAAATTAATTATTAATTCATAAAAAAAATTATTAAGAATCGCACCCAATTGTACAACCTGAACTAACCTTTTCCTTCTTTCTTTTTTTAATAAGCAGTTATAACATTGTAACTTAAAAAAAAAACATTTTTTTAAAGATTTATTTAGATTTAGATTTTCATTTTATTTAGATTGTTACATTTTATTCCTTACATTTTTCATAATGATAACTGGACAGTTTATCACCCTGACCTCAAAAATAAAATGAATTTTAATTCAGAAAATGAAAAAAAAAAACAAAAAAAAACATTATGACAGAAGAGGTCATTCCAAGTTAACGTATCTGTTAATTGCGTTTTTTTAATGTATTTTTTAATCCATATAAATAAATAAATAAAATGTCGTCACATCATTTAAAAATAAAATAATCTTTCATGCAATACTGAAATGTTTCACTAAAAATAGTTTGACAGGATCAAAAAACTATTATTTTATTGAATATTTTTGTCTGCTCTGTCTTTTTTCACTTATTAGATTATCATTAACTTAGCAAGATGCTAACACCGAGTCTCTTTCCTGTGCAGAGCACTATTTATAGTCAGTGCTGTAGAGAGTTGCTGCCTACATAGAACGTTCCAAATCAGTCACTTATGAGGTTCCGTGATGTTGCGATGCCGTCTACGTAGGCAGTAGGTAGCGAGGCGCTACGTTTTGGAACAAGAGCTATTGTTTCCGTAATTACAAACACACACCCACGCTCGCACCAACAGACATTAGCACGTGTGCACACATGGCATTCCTCCAAATAAAGCATGCAAATGCCGTGTTGGAGAAATGTGGCCCAGAGTGCATAATTTAGCAGAAAAGGTGGTGGAGAGAGGGGGAAAGGCCGTGATTATGTGTACAAAACAAGAGGGACAAAACACTAGAGACGGCATAATAACCAAACATGAACTCTCAAACCCTAATGATGACACCAGGGACGAGAACAGTTGCTGCTGAACCAAGCAGAAAATTGCTGGTCATTTGTAAACAGGTAACGATGCGGGCCAGGTGTGTGAGCATATGTAGCCGAGCGGGGACGAGTGTGAGTGTGTGTGTATGTCCGGCTGGTCAGCTGTCAGGCTCATTAGCTGAGCCGCTGCCCACTCGGATGACTTCATCTGCCGTGGTACTGTCGGACCGGACATGGGCACTCACACATTTTGTCTCTCTCTCTGTTGTTGTCTCATATGCTGTCAATCTCTTCTATTATAGAGGTAGAGCAGCATTTTGAGGCACAAGATCTAGATTATTATGTCTAAATCGGGAAATGTGCTAATATTAGATCATTAGAAATAATAACCGAGGCCTCTAGTCACCAGGTTACAGCATTCACACTGAGGGGCCTGGGGCCCTAGAGTGCTCAGTTCACACTACGGTGTTCAGCTTCCTTTAGCAGTCTCTGGCCCCTGAGAGTCTGAGGTCCCAGTAAAATTCTTGTTTTTGTTTTTTAATCAGATGCACACATTTAAAATTGGAAATATAGAAAAATGGACCAAAAATATTGATGACTCATAATCAATCAAAAGCTCTCTGGAATGAGAAAGTCTCCCTTTATGTCAGCTTTATTTCAATTTCGGTAATTGAAACAAAGCTAATAGTAAATATAAATATCAGATGAAAAACTTAAACTTAAAGAAAAAAAAAACGGAAATTCAAATTTTTTCCTTGCCAGTCAGCTGAAATAAGTTTGAAGTTGATGCACTAAAATGGACTAAAACTGAGACTAAAAGTTAAATATAATATACAGAAACTAAACTAATAAACAAAAGCACATACAATTATTAAAACTTACAGCTAAATTAAAATGAAACATAAAAAGTAATTCAAAATATTAATAAATACTATAATAGTATTAGTGTTGTTTTAGAATCAAGATACTTAGTTTTTATTAATGTTATTAATATTAATATTTTAATATGTTCCTTTCTCTTTTTAATTTTAGTTGAAGTTTTAGTAATTTTGTTGCGTTTGTCATTTTTATTAGTTTTTGTTTTATTTAAATGTTTATATAGTTTTTATTCATGTTTATTTCAGTTATTTTAGTACATGAACAAACTAAACAAATGAGAAATCTTGAAAACTAGCTGAAAAAAAAAACAAGTTTAAAGTTTTTATATTCGATTTTATTTCATTTACATTTATTTTACAATATATTTTTATGGTTTCAGTTTTAGTTAACTGCAATAACCTTAAATAGTATATTAAAACTATTAATACTATTGGCTTTACATACATACATAACTATACACTCCACCCTACCAATAAGTAATTTTTTTTTTTAAAGTACACCCTCTTAGATACTGACCGCTAGTGGTGTGGATGTAACATCACACAAACATCATCAGTTAGAAAAAAAAAGTTCTGTTAGTCATGCATGATAAATTTGAGCACTTGTCTAATAACAGGGATGTTCAGATAATAAAATCAGTGGCATCTCAAAATGGACAAGGTGACCCTATCCATTATAATTAAAACAGCAAAAATTTTGAGATATCAGGTGAAGTGAGTTGATGAAAGAAAATGTTCAACTAGCAAACACAAGAAATAAAGTTCCACAATTACAGAAGTCTGGTCAGTTTAGTGAAGCCATTCAGAGTATATCTGACCTGTGTCATTTGTAGAGTCAGAAACAACTGAGGTGAAGGCGAGCGCATATTTTAGATTACATTAATGCAAAAATGCATTCTGGAATTGTAGTTTCTGTTTATCTGCATTTACAGTACACACACATACTGTACTGCACACACACACACACACACACACACACACACACACACACACACAGTGTTTTCAGATGCAGAGGTTAAACTACTGTCAGAGTGTATGGCGCAGTGCTGAGCGTGGCATTAGATCACACTCACTCAGAAACATTGTAAAGGCAGTCAGGCATAACAGAGCCACCCGCTGGGCCTAAAGAAGCCATTCAGACAGCCCTGAGATGAGATGCCTGCAAAATATGGCTTATGAATTTCTGTGCACAAGCCTTTAACAATTGTTTTACTTACCCAGTATCCATTCTTAGAGACAAGAAACAAACAGGGAATCATACTACTATTATGTGACGAGTGGGGCAGGGCTGAGAGCCGTGGGAACGGAGCGAGGCCAGTGGAGTGAATGATAATGAGCGACACCTGCACCACTCACCGGTCTCGAGTCCCACGGAGTAGCTCCGGAAGGATAAAAGGAGGAGTGACGACAGTGCAAGACGAGAGAGGACCAGGCCTGGATTTATGTTATTGTTTTGGTTTTGTTTGTGCGCGGCAGTCGTCCGTGAGGGGCTGTCGCGCTATTTTCAGTTTTGTGTTGTTCATTTGTTTATTAAAGTATTATGGTTAAATGTTCGCCATTTCCCGCCGCATCCTTCTTCCCGTGACTACGAACTACGAACGCAGAAAGAACGAGAGAAAGAAAGAAAGAAAGAAAGAAAGAAAAAGAAAGAAAGAAAGAAAAAAGAAAGAAAGCAAGTTTTGGTGTTATTAAGGACTTAGTAGTGATTTTCATTGCAATAACATCAAGAGATCTTCTTTCTAATGAAGAATTTAACCCAGGATGAATTTCTACATGAGAGTACTAAGATTTCTGCTTTAGCAGAGAGGCCTGTTAAGAGTATGGGAAAGATGTGCAGAGATAAATGACAAAATAAGAAGGATCTTCTTACATTTTTGGAAAAGCACATCTGGAATGAAGTGAAGTCTGCCCTAAAATGTAGAAAACAATGTAGTGCTTCCTTCAAAGATAAATAGTTTTGGCTAAATTCTAAGGCAATTTTTTTTCCCATTAACAGAGTCATAGAGACTATGTTATCTGACTTCCTGTTTGTTGCTGCCGCGTGGTTTGAGTTTGGAACTCCATCAAGTTAATTCTTTATCATCTATTTTTTTAATCTATTTTTTTAATCTTAAAATCAACTTTATACACCATCATTTTTGTTTCTATAACGTGTGAACATTTCCCTTGTCGTATTCTACAACAAAAACAATCAGAGCGTCTTGTTATCACTAGTTTTATTTAGATTTCCTGAATCCTCTACTAGCCCATTAGCATCGCCAGCGTGGTTGCCACTAATCTCACATTGCTTACACTCTATTCACACACATTATCATTGTTTTACTCACTTTACTACGTGTTACTATGATATGTGTCTACCTTTGAGTGCAGATGATGACATGTTTGAGCTGTACTCAGTGCAGCTGGAGCTGGAGGCCGTGGAGAAGCAGATCCATGACCTACTGGTGAAGAAGGCCCAGCTGTGAGAGTGGAGAGCCGTGCTGGAAACATCCCGGGCTGACGCTCACAAATCCGAGGTAAGTTTACGGTGCAATGTTAACATTCCCACCACCTCTACTCCGTGTGTTTCTCTGCACAGGCCCTGTGCACCCAGGACGCGATTTTACCAGGACTCCTTTATCCCGGCGCTGGGACACCACAGACCCTGGTTGCACCCGCAGCGGAAGACGCGAGCCAGGCCTCGGGCGACGACCTCTCCCCCTCCTCCACCTCCGGCCTTCGAGATCTCCACCCGGAACGCTCCCCTCTGTGAGACGGAACGCAATGCTGTGGTCATCGGAGAATCCATCGTCCGGCACGTCAGCGCTACCTTAGATAAAGGTAAGGTGCACACTCACTGTTTTCCTGGTGCTCGTATTTTCAATGTTTCTGCACAGAGACCCACAATCCTTAAGGGCGACGAGAGCATCGGAGCTGACGTGCTTCACGCGGTGGTGAACGACATCAAGCTGCAGCAGACGGAGATTCTGAAGAGGGACCTCTGGAGCCTGATCAAGATGGTAAGCAACACATCGCCCTCAACGAGGATCATCGTGTCAGGACTGCTTGCCACGTATCGACTAGGACATGAAAGATTCACTAGACTGTTTGCTCTAAATGAATGGTTATTGTCATGGTGTAAAGAACAGAAACTGCTCTTTGTTAACAATTGGAATCTTTTCTGGGAGCAACCTAGGCTTTTTCACGCTGATGGCCTGTAACCCAGTAATGTCAGAGTGGAACTCCTGTCGGACAATATCACTAGGATGCTACGCTCCATATGACTAGTAAGTCAAATATCAAATAACTGCTATGACGGTTTTTGTTCTACCCACTTAAATGATAGAAGTACTTGTGTTGTCCAGTCTATAAAGACTGTGTCTGTTCCCCGAATAGTGCGGTCAAAATATAAATTTAATGCAGGATCTAGAAAACATCTGTTTGTGAATGAACCAGAAAAATGCGAAATAAACAAACAAAAACCATTTTTAAAGCTTGGGCTCCTAAACATTAGATCCCTTGCACCCAAAGCAGTGATTGTAAATGAAATAGTAATAGTTTTGATGTACTCTGCTTGACTGAAACCTGGCTCAAACCAAATTACTATATTGGTCTAAATGAGTCTACTCCACCAAGCTACTTTTTTTTAAGCATGAGCCCCGTCGGATTGGTCATGGCGGCGGTGTTGCAACAATATACAGAGATATTCTAAATGTTACTCAGAAAACACTGTCAGATATGCAGAAAAAAAACTCTCCTATATCTTGCTCTGGCTACCATAGACCACCAGGGCCATATGTAGACCTATTGGTTAATGTTGATAAAGCACTAATTGTCGGAGACATTAACGTTGATAACACAAATGATGCATTAGGACTTGCATTTTACAGACTTAAACTCTTTGGGGGTCAAGCAAAACGTCATCAGACTCATCGTTTTAATCATACGCTAGATTGAATTATATCACATGGAATTTATCTTACTGATATAGATATTGTACCTCAAAGTGATGATGTTACTGACAACCACCTTGTTTCGTGCATGCTGTGTATTACTAATATTAACTATATTGCTCTGAGTTATCGTCCGGGTAGAATTATTGTTCCTACCACTAAAGATAGATTCACAAATAACCTGCCTGATTTGTCTCAACTGCTCTGTGTACCCATAAATACACATGAACTAGACTAAATGATTAGCAATATGGGCAATATCTTCTCTAATGCATTAGAAGCTGTTGCCTCCATCATATTAAAAAAGGTTAGAGTTCAACGTACTGAGCCATGGTACAACAGTAATACCCATTCTCTCAAGAAAGAAACTCGTAATCTTGAGTGCAAATGGAGAAAAACTCACTTGGAAGTTTTTAGAATTGCATGGAAAAACACTATGTCCAGTTACAGACAGGCTCTAAAAGCTGCCAGGGCTGAGCATATCTGCAAACTCATAGAAAATAACCAAAACAATCCAAGTTTTTTTTATTTAGCACAGTGGCTAGATTAACAAATAATCAGACTTCACCCAAACTAAATATTCCCTCACAGTTTAGTAGTAATTACTTTATGATCTTCTTCAATGATAAAATAGATAGCATCAAAAATACAATAACAAATGTAGAATCTACAGCGTCTTGTAATTCAGCTTCATTCATCGCACCTAAAGAAAAATTGCAGTGCTTTACAACCATAGGACAGGAAGAGCTAAATAAACTTATCACTGCATCAAAACCAACAACATGTTTATTAGATCCTGTACCCACTAACTTACTGAAAGAGTTGTTACCTGTAGCAGAAGAACCGCTTCTTCGAATATTAACTCATAATCTCTAGGTCACGTCACAAAACCCTTCAAGCTGGCGGTTATTAAGCCTCTTATTAAAAAAACCACAACTAGATCCTAGTGAACTGGCAAACTAAAGACCCATTTCAAATCTTCCATTCATGTCTAAAATCTTACAAAAAGTTGTGTCTGCTCAATTGTGCTCCTTCCAGCAAAAAATGATATCTATGAATTTCAGTCAGGTTTCAGGCCCCATCATAACACAGAAACGGCACTTGTTAAAATGACAAATGACTTGCTTCTTGCATCAGACCAAGGCTGCATCTCATTACTAGTTTTACTTGATCTTAGTGCTGCGTTTGATACTATAGATCATGACATACTCATAGATCGATTACAAAACTATACAGGCATTCAAAGGCAGGCTTTAAGATGGTTTATATCCTACCTGTCCGACTGATACCACTTTTTTATTTAAACAGGGAAACTAATCCCATATATCATATATCTCAATTAATGCCAGTAAAGTATGGAGTGCCACAAGGATCTGTCTTGGGCCCTCTTCAATTTTAAATATACATGTTGCTCCTTTGTAATATTATTAGAAAAATATGGGATTAGTTTCCATTGTTATGCTGATGATACTCAACTACATATTTAAGACCAGATGAAACTTCTAAATTAACTAGGCTGACAGAGTGTGTTAAAAATGTAAAAGATTGTATGACCAATAATTGTCTCCTATTAAATTCGGATAAGCGAGAGATATTACTTATTGGACCAAAAAACAGTACACAGAATCTTGTAGATTACAATTTGCATCTAGAGGGTTGTACTCTTACTTCCTCTACAGTCAAAAACTTGGGTGTTATATTAGACAGAAACTTGTCTTTTCAAAATCATATTTCCCATGTTACAAAAACAGCATTCTTCAAAACTACCCAATTTTGCTATAAGTTTGATCATAACATATAATCATTGCTGTTCATAGTGTTCACTGTTTGTTTGAATACACATCATTAACGAATTGCATGATTTTTACTGTACATTTCTGCTATATGTGTATCACCTTCACATAGTCACCACTGATAAGCTACACCTAAATTTAATGTAGAAACGTTCTCGGTTACTAACGTAACCTCGGTTTCCTGAGATACATCCCGAAATAATTCAGTACAGCCTCGGAACTCACTGAGGGCCAAGAGCGTACATGAAGGAGGCAAACGCCAAGCACTGGTTGTCATAAGACAGAGTGCCCTGCTATACAGAAAGGACCCGCGCCTGTAAGGCCAGGATGTCCAGACTAAAGAATCTGGCAAATGTGGACGGTGAGGCCCAGCGTGCCACCGCACAAATTTCTGCAATGGACACACCGCTAGACCATGCCCAGGAAGAGGCAACGCCTCTAGTTGAGTGGACTCTTACTCCCATGGGGCATTGAAGGCCCAAAGAAGAGTATGCTAGCATAATAGTTAATTATCCATTTGGAAAGTCTCTGCTTCGTAACCAGACAACCCTTGGTGCAGCCACAGTGAGTGGGCTCTTACTCCCATGGGGCATTGAAGGCCCAAAGAAGAGTATGCTAGCATAATAGCGTCGATTATCCATTTGAAAAGTCTCTGCTTCGTAACCGGACAACCCTTGGTGCGGCCACCGAAGCATACAAATAGCTGATCTGACCGCTTGAACTGGGCGGAACGCTCAACATAGACTTTCAGAGCCCTGATGGAACAGAGAAAGTTCAACTCTTGATCTTGCTCCGAAGGAGGAAGTCAGGTGGGGCTCACTGATAGCGCCTGCAGATCTCCCATACGCTTTACCGATGTTAATGCTAGTAGCAGAGCAGTCCTAAGCGTCAGGGGACAAAGGTCAATGGACAGTAGCGGCTCAAATGGAGGGCTCTTCAGAGCCCTCAACACCGTGGACAGATCCCATGTAGGGACAGTGATGGGGCAAGGCGGGTTGAGCCTTCTAGACCCCTTCAGAAAATGAACAACCAAGTTATTCCTGCCCACCGATTGGCCAGGTATAGGAGCGTGAGAGGCTGCTATGGCTGCTACATAGACCTTGAGTGTGGAAGGGGAACGACCCTTATCCAGCAGCTCTTGCAGGAAGGACAATATCAGAGATATGTCGCAGGAGATAGGGTCTGTGCCGCGGGCTGCACACCAGGTGGAGAAGACAGATCATTTAAGGGCATAGAGGCGTCTTGTAGACGGTGTTCTAGCCTGGGAGATTGTGTTTAGCACGTTCTCGGGGAGGTTCGCAAGCTCCCATCAAGAGGCCAAAGGTGCAGAGCCCACAGCTCGGGCTGAGGATGCCATAACATTCTGTTCGCCTGAGAGAGGAGGTCTCGTCTCAGGGGAATGGGCCACGGGGCTGCCGTGAGCAGCTGGTACAGCTCTGCAAACCAGTGCTGGTTCCTCCAGAGCGGGACCACCAACAGAACCTTGCGTCTCTGTTCCCTGACTCGCCTGATCACCTGTGGAATCAGAGCGATCGGGGGAAAAGCGCAAAGGAGGAGGTTGGGCCAGTCATGGGCCAACGCGTCCTTGTACTTCGAAAAGTAAGTTGGGCAATTAGAGCTGTCTTCTGAGGCGAAGAGGTCGACCTCTGCCTTGCCGAAGATCTCCCAGATTTTCCAAACCGTTTGAGGGTGGAGTGTCCACTCCTCCGTGGTTTCAGCCAGTACTGAAGGAGCCGCATGCGGAGCAGGCCCAATTGTAGTAACGGAGACACAGAGGCCATGAGGCCCAGCATCCTCTGAAACACCTTGAGAGGGCGAGAGGCTCCAACTCTGAATGAGGCCGCGAGCTGCTGAATGGCCAGCGCAGGTTCTGGCGTGGCTATCTCCCTCATTTGGGCTGAGTCTAAAACTGTTCCCAGGAACGATATCCGTTGGCTGGGGGACAGCGCGCTCTTGGCAAAATTGACCCTGAGTGTGTAACCTTGTTTTATTATCCCCATGACCCAGCTAGACACTCCGGATGTGGCCTGCCAGGCCTCGGCCTGCGTGGCAAGGGGTTGGATTGGTTCGAGCGGTGGGCCACCTAGCTGCAGCGAGACTTGGCCCCCTCCTCTTCCTGTCCCGCAGATCAGGATGACGCCTGAGGTGTAGGGTCCAACACTATCTTGGGTCGGTGGCCTTGGCGTTTAGGAAACTGGTAGCATCTGGCCGAGCGGGAGCACTGGTGAGGCTCGGGCTTAGGAGCCGTGGGAGCAGCTGGTGGCGCGGGCTTCATGGGATGCTGAGTCGGCACATTTTTGGGGTGAATAGAAGCAGCTGTTGAGCTGGAGCGCTTTGGCAGGAAGTGTCGCATTGCCTGGGACGACTTCTGTGCAGCGGTAAAGCGTTCTGCGAAACCCTCAACTGTCGGTCCAAACAGGCCAGTACATGAAACCGGAGAATCGAGGAAGGGGACCTTATCCGCATCCTTGATCTCTTGTGAGGTTTAACCATAGATGGCGCTCAAGCACCACTAGGCTGGCCCTGGATCTG
>NW_015536499.1:502990-503301 GCF_001515605.1 Sinocyclocheilus anshuiensis | reverse complement strand
AGGGGAAACCGGGGAGTCGAGGAAGGGGACCTTATCCGCATCCTTGATCTCCGTGAGGTTTAGCCATAGATGGCGTTCCAGCACCACTAGGCTGGCCATAGATCTGCCAATCGCCTGCGCTGTCATCTTGGTGGTGCATAGAGCTAGGTCGGTCGCACTGCGCAGCTCTTTAAAAGCTGCGGGGTCCGGGCCGGAATCGTCCATGCAACGGAGGAGCTTGGCCTGGAAAACTTGTAAGACCGCCATGGAATGAAGTGCCGAGGCCGATTGTCCTGAAGTCGCCCTACACGGCTTGGATGGGGGGGCCGCCT
>NW_015536499.1:497008-502858 GCF_001515605.1 Sinocyclocheilus anshuiensis | reverse complement strand
GCCCAGCTGAGGTGTAGGCGCGTCCAGCGATAGCTGAAGTGGTCCCATCGGCTCTCCAGCCGATGGCTGTGGGCGGGCAGAGATGCGCGGCCACTGACTCATCCAGGGGAGGCAGTCTGTCGTATCCTTTATCTTCGGCGCCGTAGACTGATGTGAGGGCGGACGAAGATGAGGCACGAAGGCGGGCCGAGTAGGGGGCACGCCAAGACTTGGTGATCTCATCGTGGACCTCCGGAAAGAATGGTGAAACTCGTTGTCAGGGGGCCTGACTGTGCCCCGGCAAGAACCACTCATCCAAGCGGCTGCGGGTGGGCTCCTCTGGCGGAGACCACTTCAAACCCAGCTCCTCCACAGTTTTAGACAGGACACGGAAAAGCTTGGCGTCCACGCCCGTGCTGGATGTGCTGGGCTGTGCAGATGGCAAGGGGCGGGGTCGACGTACAAGCCCGACAGCTCCTCCGCATCTGAAGCCTCCAACGACATGCTGTCGTCCATGGCGTCACACTCGCTTCCTCCAAATGAGATCAGATCGCTCGCAGCCGCAGAGGGACACTGGTCTGGGAGGGAGAAGTGGACTGGAGAAAGTGAGGCACGCAGGGGCTCAGCCGGCGTGGACTCACTCATCACCGAGCGCCGAGTTCCTCTGCTCCGCTGCTTTTTCCTCACAGGCTCCTGGGAGGAAGAAAGCGGGAGGCAGCGAGGGGCAGAGTCACTCTCTGAAAAGAAAGCTTTCCGCGAGCGCAGAGAGGCGAGACTCATATCCTCGCAATGAGGACATTCCGTCTCAATGAGTGCTGCTTCAGCGTGGGCGGCACCCAAGCATGAAACACACATTTGCCGTGACCATCAGCGGCGTGCAGGGCCAGCGACAGTAACGGCGCGGCATTTGAAACAACGCCGAAAATTAGCTCTTTTATATCGCCGGATAGCGGCAGGGAACCGGAGACCGTCACTGCTGCAGGCGCGAGGTAGGCGTGAAGCGGCGAGAATGGCCGAGCAGGAAGGGGTCTCTCCATCTGCTGCGAGGCTTGATCACGGCGAAGGCTTCGTAGTCTCATAGAGCGAAGATCTAGTAGTCGTCGCTGAAGGAGAATAATCTGAGGATCCTATGGCAATGTGCCGCTTATATAGCCAGATGACCCCTCCCATTCTGGCGGGCTTTACCGCCATTCGTTTGTTTTTCATTCACTGCATGAACCAATGGCCGTGCAGTTACACTGCGTTATTGAAAGGCTTCAGTCATCGGAGAAAATTTTTTTTTCCCCAAAGCGTCTTAAACAGACGCAGTACGAGTGAAGTATTGATAGGAAACTTCCATTGTCTGTGAAGCTGCTTTGCAACAATTTGTATTGTGAAAAGCGCTATACAAATAAACGTGAATTGAATTGAATTGAATCTCATAAAACTCATGTAAACTGTAAAATTGTTTCCCAAATTCAGGTCAAGTACTGTGATTGCAGTGCAATAGTTTGAAGAGAATCTTACTAAGCAAGTTAGATTTCAATAACATGTTTATAGCTACAGTACCTGAATATACCGGTTCAGCCGTGACATCAACTTGCAGGCCAACCTGGAAAGTTGCTAAAGTCGCTACTGTATATAAGAACTACAATTATTATCCAATCTGTCAAGCATGCAAATACACATTATTGAGGTAGTTATAGACCTTATTAAGCAAATTAGCTAACTCTTTTCTAAAAACCCGCAGGAAATTAGCATGAAACACATAGCTTGTAAATGCTAATGCTATGCCAAGCGTCTGTGTTTGTGTAGTTGCATAAAGTATGTTTTTGGTCTTAGTTACAAACCAAAACTGCCAACCTAGCTCACCTAATCAACGCCAACAACAGACCAAGCTTCACATTTTGTGTATGTTGTATTAGTAGCTCCACTTGTGAGCGATGCTAACGCTCACAGTGTGTGTGTGCTGCAGATGTGAGTTTAGCTCTGCTGGTGTTTCTCTGTGTCGGGTTTAATCAGAGTCAGACTTCTCTCAGTTATTTTGGCTGTGTTTTTAATCGCCCGGGTCTGAGTCCGTCATTTCTACTTCAAACACAGGCTGATCTTCAGCATTAACTCCAGTACAGGCTCTTATCATCAGCGACATGCCGAACAACCACTAACCCTCCCCGCCTACAGACCAGCCGCTGGTGGTTATGAGCTCAGGCAACTAGTCACAGCAAACTTCCCCATCAGATAGTGCATTTATATCAAAGCTTTTACAGTATTACACAGAAGAGCTGAAATGTAGAGTGGGAGTGTTTTAAATGAGATATTTCTCAGTTTTGACTGTACGCCCCAGGACATATTTAGAGAGGGGCTGGTTTGAGATGTCTCATTTACAGGAAAATGAGGAGAGATGGGAAAATATAAGCTGTATGGAGTGATGTAGTGTCTATGTTTAATTCATAACCAACTTTTTTTTTTTTTTTTAAGTATATTCAGATATTTTCAATTTGTATATTTATATACACAAATGGCAGATGCTAGTTGCATCTTGGTGTAAAAAACAATGTTATTAGACTAAAAGTAAATTAATTAACTAAATATGTAAAAAATTACTGTTTTTAAAAATATAATTTGTAGATGATTTGCAAGATAAATTGCAGATAAATGTAAAAAGGCAAAAACAACAACACATGTCTTACCTTTATGTAGATGGTGAGACCAGGGGAAAAAAGTGGGGAGAAAAGAGAGAGGATAAATTATTTAAAATAAATTCAATTCAATAAATATAACAAAAATATTATGAAATCTAAATTACAAAAATATATAATACAAGATAACATTATTCAAATATTATAATATATAAAAGACAGAGTAAATTATATATGTGACCCTGGACCACAAAATCAGTCATAAGGCTCAATTTTTCAAAATTGAGATTTATACATCATATGAAAGCTGAATAAATAAGCTTTCCATTGATGTATGGTTGTTAGGATAGGAATCTGATCTGGAAAACAGGAAACCTTTGCAGGTGTTTCAAGTTGATTAGCTGATTGGCATTTCACCATATTCTAATTTGTTGAGATAGTGAATTGGTGGGTTTTTGTTAAATGTCAGCCAAAATCATCACAATTAAAAGAACCAAAGACTTAAACTACTTCAGTCTGTGTGCATTGAATTTATTTAATACACGAGTTTCACAATTTGAGTTGAATTACTGAAATAAATGAACTTTTCCACGACATTCTAATTTATTGAGATGCACCTGTACATACATACATATATGTATACATATTCATTAAACATCAAGATAACAAAATATTATAAAAATATAAATCATAAAAACAATAAATTATAAAGAAATATACAATTATTATAATAAATATTCAAAATTCTTATGAAAAGGTATCATAGCTCTAGCACAATGTTGGTATGTATGTAAGCATCTATCTATCTATCTATCTATCTATCTATCTATCTATCTATCTATCAAGTATGAGGAGAACCACAGAATGTATTTTTAAGAAATGTACACTAAAATGTAGATAATCACCCTAAATTAGGACATTAGCCAAAATTACTAAAACTTTTTCAAGATTTACAGCACTAACCGATTATTATGAATCTAAACAGCATTGTTACTAAAGTTTTACAATAGGACAATACACTACGAGCAGTACTGTACAATACAGTACAGTACAAAATGGCCTCTTTGAATTATGTGAATGTTTGGTTGGGAGCCAGTGCAGGTGAAAGTCATCCTGTCTGTTTTTTTTTCCCATAATGCCATGCTAAGAGACACTGATGTTCTCACTAGAGACCAGCTAACATGTTTCATTCACTCCTTCACTGTCTCTCAACATTCAGTTTTCTAAGACAAGTCAGGCTGACAACAATATATTCACCACACCATTCTACATAAATGATTTTCCAACTAAACAAGACCAAAAGACCAACCAGCACAAGCTACTGCAAGAGCACAATAAGACTCGTTTATGTTTTTTTATTCTCAAAAGGAAGTATTTGACGTCTGAGCAGGACCACCCTGCACCCTCCGCTCATAGTTCTGGGTGGTAACTGATTATGTGTGAATTAATCAGATTCCAAAAATTAATTAATTCTAATTAGATTATATTATCTTTAATAAGACTAACTTTTTATTAATTACATGGTAACTCAATATTTACAAAATGGCAGTAAATTATTCATAATTCATTGATTCTCCCCAATTCTTCTTTTTTTATCTTTTAAATATGTGGTAAATTAGTTAAGTTAAGAGTACTCTAAAAATAATCAAAAAGTAGTCTGACTATATTACATAAAATATAGGGATGCACCGGTATCGGTATCAGCCCGATACTGGTCTCCTGTACTCGTACTCGTTAAAATGCCCCGATATTGAAGGTGTCTGAATAAATTTTGGTTTGACTGTATCTATTTGATAAATGAAGTTAACCAACTAACATTATACATACCCTTTTGGTTTCTGTACCCAATATTGAAAAAATGTACAAATGCAATAAAAATATCGGTATTTGCAAGTACCAACAACAAAAGTATCGGTATCAGGCGAGTACTGGAAAAAGTGGTATCGGTGCATCCCTAATAAAATATGTAATGTAATAGATTACATTACTAACTACATTTTAAAATTGTATTCAGTAATGGACTACCCAGCATTGTGTATTATATTTCATTACACAACTATTTATTAGTGCTGGGCAACGATCATTTTTTTAAAATCGCAATTAATCGCATGATTTTTCTGCGATTAATCGCTGTTAATCACATTGTTATGTGCAAATTTCAATAATAGCGTATTGCGCACTTTTATTTTAAAAGTACTTCTGTATGAACAAAAGTGCAATAACAACTGGTTTGCAAACACTTTAAACAAATAAGGTGCTTTTTACGGCAGTATTCCCTTTACATTGTAGCAGTTAAAATATTTATTGTAAATCTCAACTTAAACATTAAAGTAATCAAATTAAAATCTCCTTTTCATACAACTTGTGTATTCTTCTTGTGATGGTGCATCTTGAGGGAGGCTCATACGTGCTGTCATTCATTGCGATCCTAAGAACGTTCACCTATTTTTGATGGAAGCCGCACAGTAGATACAAAATAAAAGTAAAAGAATCCTGTCAATTTCAAAATAAACAACCTGTGCAGACTCCCGATCATATTTCACATCACTATATCCTTGCCAGGAGGCCAGAAATGGTATGTGAAATATAGATACAAGATAATTGAGGATGTGTTTTAGATGACTATACACAGCTACAAATCTTTTATCCTTGTCGTTCATAACTGGACTTTTAAATGTATTAACTTTGTAGTCTACAGCACAACAAAGTAGGACATAACAATAAATACAACTATAAACAGAATTAAACCGGAAAAAACAAACATTTAGCCAACTTAGCCATGTTAGAACACAAATAATCAAGACAAAACGTCAGACTGGCAAATCGTGTGGTCTTGCGAATCCTGTCGCTACGCTTCTGAAATGCTCCTGGAGTGAGTTGGCACCGCGTGGAGGACGGAACAAAACCTCGTCGGAGCCGTAACATGCCGCACACGTGTGCAGTGTACATAAAAGGTTGCACCGTGTCTACACCTAATGCGACAGTTGTCGCGCCACACAGCTAAAGTAAAGTCTGTCTACACTGGACGCGACAAAGCGACTGTTACAAATCATTTGAATTTTGTGTCAGTATGTCATAGATAGAACGAGGCATCAGTTTTCTGTCGGGGATTTGTCGTGTCGCACCGCGCCACATCCAGTGTAGACCGCATCACTGACTATAATGGGTTCTATAGTATTTTGTCGCGCCGCACCGCTCACGTCCGGTGTAGACACGGTGTTAGGCCCACAGTTGTACAGTAGGGAAGCTAAAG
>NW_015536499.1:480564-496741 GCF_001515605.1 Sinocyclocheilus anshuiensis | reverse complement strand
ACACACACACACACACACACACACACACACACACACACAGCTTAGTCTCCACCTAAACACTGACCTCATCTGCTAGAAAATCCTCTTCTGAATGAAGCAAGGTCATTTATTTTCATCCCTGCATCTTCAAAAATCATCCACCTCAATCACAGAAACAGCTAAGGACATAAACATACTCCAAGAAAGAACATGAACACAGATGGTTCTCACTACACAAGCTCACTGCACTCTGAAATATGTCAGAATGCAATTCAGTCAGTTTTCTTTTAGAAATCAATTATGGTCATGATCAACAGTTAGATTCACTCAAATGCTCTCTTTGGTGCAAACAAGAGTTCATGAGATGAGTTTGTGAATGAATCATTCATTTGAATAGCATCTTTTCATTTCATTGTGATGTGGCTCACAAAACTAGTCTGGATTCATGAATCATACTGGTTTGTATAAATTACAATACTTATATTAGTCCAAATTGTACGGTTTTAAAAATGTTTCTTTTTTTTCAGCATGACTGCAGGGACTACACTGTATTCAGACCGTACCGTAAAGAGAGCAAGAGAGAGAAGGAGAGCTTGAAAGAGAGAGCGAGAGTCTATTGACATCCAAACAAGTGCTCTCTGTTCACTGCTAAGTAATGATGCAGTATCACAGGAACTAGGGCTCGAGTCGGGCTCTCTGGGGCCCACACACACACACACACACACACACACACACATAAACAAGGAGAGGAAAGCGAGAGGGAAACTTGTATAAGCAAAAAGCCGCCACATAATCAACAAACACTCAATTACCCAGTGTCCTTTGCTCCCTCTGATATTAATAACACAAGCTCTTGGTCTACGCACACCGCTATAGGCTATTAAACGCTTCGGTGCAAAGGAGAAACAGAACAAACAGGGAAAAATCGCAACATGAGAGATGTGGAAATAATTTCAATCTCCATTCCAGGGCTAAATGCAGGTGATCCCGGATGCTGGGCAGGTGGGAAATTAGTTTGCTCCACTGAGACTTCAGGTAATGGAGGCGAATGAGATTCCCACACACACCCCAGCCAACATGAAATAATAATGTCTGGGAAATATAACAGGCTACATTTCCATTTGCTCTGTTTGGAAGTGATGCATCTCTTTTGAGTGGTGACACAAAAACTGTGTTTGGAGGCGATGGGTTTCCCCGACATACAGCTGAAGATCAAGGAGACATTATACAGGATTGAATCTTTTTTGCTTCGGTGCAAAGGAGAAACAGAACAAACAGGGAAAAATCGCAACATGAGAGATGTGGAAATAATTTCAATCTCCATTCCAGGGCTAAATGCAGGTGATCCCGGATGCTGGGCAGGTGGGAAATTAGTTTGCTCCACTGAGACTTCAGGTAATGGAGGCGAATGAGATTCCCACACACACCCCAGCCAACATGAAATAATAATGTCTGGGAAATATAACAGGCTACATTTCCATTTGCTCTGTTTGGAAGTGATGCATCTCTTTTGAGTGGTGACACAAAAACTGTGTTTGGAGGCGATGGGTTTCCCCGACATACAGCTGAAGATCAAGGAGACATTATACAGGATTGAATCTTTTTTTTTTTTTTTTAAGATAAAATGTTTTAATCTTTTCTTGGTTCTATCTTATTTCCTCTTTTCAATAATTGTTTACATTTCTTGTCTCTATAATATAATAATTTTCTTCACACATGGTATCTTCTGGTTTTTTTTTTTTTCATGCCAGAAGTAAATCAAGGACTTAATATGATGGACAGCAAAGTAAGAAATATTAAATAAGAAAGTGCAGGAAGTGTCAATTTAAACACCTGCTCCAATGGCCCACAGGAGTCCCTGAAGACAGAGATATTCCTCTGGTATATAATGTGGAAATAAACATTGAAAGCAAGCAAAGCAAAGCAAAGCAAAGCAAAGCAAAGCAAAGCAAAACAAAAACAAAACAAAACAAAACAAACAAAACAGTGAAGTGATGCAAAAAAATAGCAAAGAAAAGTAAAGTGAAACAAAAAACCAAACAAGCAAAGCAAAGCAAAGCAAAACAAAAAAAAAAAAACAAAGTGATGTGAAGAAAAAAAGCAAAGCCAAACAAAAATAGCAATGCAAAACAAAAAAATTAAGTGAAACAAAACCAAACCAAACGCAAAACAAGCAAAAAAGAGAAAAAAATCAAAGAAAAACAAACAAAAAACAAAGCAAAAAACATCAAAACTAAGCAATACCAGAAAAAAAGCAACGCAAAGCAAAACAACAAAAAAGTTAAGTAAAACAAAACAAAAAGCATAAAAGCAAAGCAAAAAAACAACAAAACAAAGCAAATACAGCAAAACTAAGCAATAAAAAAACAAGCAAAACAAAATCAAAGCAGATCAAACAAAACAAGTGGCCATTCACAGAGAACGAGCTTTTTTGCATTTAAAAACGTGAGACACAGTAGTGAAAAAAAAAAATAAATAATATTCACGGTCTAGAGAAGCTGAACTTATTTTAACTTGAGCTTTGTGTTTTTAGAATGCTGCGAGATGCTACAAAAGACACGAGCGCAGTGGTCAAACATGTCTGTCTAGCTCACGTTTACTTAGAAAAACAATGGAAAAGCAGCACAGTGGAATGCTAAAGCGTGTCGTTTTTGAACAGCCCCAAAGAAAATCCCTGCATTAGCACTGAGTTCTCCTCGTGAAGTGTCCAGACGGTTGGATCTGTCCCCTCAGATCTCTCTGTGGAGGTGAACCAGACGCTGTGTCTACAGCAGGACACAGGAGCGCAGTGGAGACACCTCGCTCTTACTGTCTTTGTCTCAGTGGCGACAGGGTTCGGCCAGAGCCCAGTCACCTGGGATGAGACCAGTCCTGTCCTGAATAAAGTGCTTTCTCTGTTTTCTTCTTTCTTCCACAACAAAACCTCCAACCTGTGGACTAACCTGGGGCCCGTTCTTCGTACATCGCTTATTACATCCGAGATGAAATGTCACATCCAAGATGATATCACCGCGCTAATCAGGATCTGGCTAATTCGGTTCTTCGAACACAGCTGTTGTTGATGATTAGTATGGCTGGATTGACCTGGATCAGTAGGATACTCTTGTAATAAAGTAGCGGCGACTGGGACAGATTTTAAGTATCAATTCTGCTTAAAAAGATGCAATCTAATCTTGTTTACATGAAATAAGCCTGCTTCCGAGCAGGTTTAAGCCTACGGACCTGTTGCTATGACAGCAACTCCGGGATGAGCTTCGAAAAACCAAACTATCAAAGATCAGGCGAAATCATCAACAATCAAATCCAGCTAACTGAGTTAGCGATGTACGAAGAACGGGCCCCTGGAGTGTTACTACATAGTACACTGTAAAAAAATAAAATAAAATTTTTTCTAAGTTGTAAATAAAAGAAAGATTACTGGAGTACGTTTTACAACAAAATGCAACTACAGTCTTTCTGCTTCAAAATTTCAGTTTTAATCCAATGTTACTTGTCATTTCATTGTAATTAATTGTGAAATTTACCAGCAATCGCTGATAGAAAATTGTTTCTACACCCTTTTTTTTTCTTTATGTTATTGATTGTATTATAAATGTTTCATCTGTGCATAGAACCAAGTCCCACTCTAAATTTGTTGTTTTTCTTTTCCGATAATCTGTTACACCTGGATGTACGTCACAGAAGAAAAGATCTGTTGCTACGTCCATTTAATCGCGACTTTAAGATTTTCTTATACTTAAAACTAGTGTTCATTTTGTCAGCTGTTTTATAATTTAATTCTAAACACTAACAATTAATTAATTCATTCGAAACACTACTTAAAACAGTTGCAGATTTAAAAAATGATCGATTTATGCCTGTTGAACTTCCACAATGAATGTAGCTACTTTACTTCAAACATGCTTCTGTTTGTCTCACAGTAAGTTGAAAATATCCCTTTATCTGCCACCGTGCAATGCTGTTTGAGTTTCCGTGCTGTCTTGAGTGTGATCTGCAGTGAGTCAGGGCCGGTGAGGCTTCACCTGAGTCTTTCCCGCTGTACTGTACAGAGCTGAGCAGGCACATGAGTGGATAGTCCACATCTAATTACCGTGGCTTAATTAGTATCGGGGCTAAACCTCCACGGGGCACCTCCAATCTTAATTCATATGCTGACAGGGAGGAACAAGTGTTAATGTGCTATATTTATGTTAATACTCCCAAAGTGTATGTGTGTGAGAGTGTGTGTGCTGGTGTGTGAAGTTATTTTGCCACACATGAAATGCCTTCCTTTACAGTTAAACTGATAAAAAATGTATATGTATGTGTGTATTTGACAAATGTATAGCTTTAGAAAAGAAACAATAAAAAAGAGCCACCAGAATTAAAGGGTTAGTTCACCCAAAAATGAAAATTTAGTCATATGGCATTCCAAACCCATAAGAGAACTGTTCATCTTCCAAACACAAAGGAAGATATTTTTTAAAAACTTGAGATTTTTGTCCCTCCATTGAAAGTGCTTTGCACCAAAATTTTTAAGCTTCAAAAAGATCATAGCAACATTGTAAAAGTAATCCATATGAATCGAGCTGTTTAGTGGCCGATCACACACACAACGATTTTGTGTTGTTTTTGAACGAAAACACGTGCTAGACGGACAAGTTTGAGAATTGCACAAGAGCGCTGCGCCTAAAAACAGAGATATTCTTCTGGCGTATATGTGGAAATAAACTGGAACATGAAAACGAAACTAAACAAAAACAAACAAAAAAAAAAACAGCAAAGCAGAACAAAAAACAATGCAAAGCAATACAACAACAAAAAACAAAACGAAGAACAGCAAAACAGCAAAACAAAGCACACGCAACATTTTTTTTTTTCAGTCCACTGCTTTTCCATTGCTTTTTTTATGTAAATGTGTTCGACAGACAGGTTTGAGAGTTGCACGTGATTATGTTATGTGATCTATGAGCACTATATATGATTTATATGAGCACGTTTGAACCTCTGTTTACCATACTTGATGTGCTCTATGCACATTGATCAGTGTTTATAGGTGAATAAATGTCTAAATTAAGTCTGCTCATCATAGAAAGCGATTGCTTTTACAATTTCTTTACGAACTTTTTGAAGCTTGAAAGATTTGGTGGAATGGACTTGGAATAGAGGGAGAGAAATCTCTCAGGTTTCATTACAAATATCTTCATTTGTGTACTGAAGATGAACAGAAATCTTATGGGTTTGGAATGACCCAGTAACTGATGACAGAATTTTCATTTTTGAGGGAACTATCCCTTTAAATAATGATTTTTTTTTTTTATAAAAAAAAAAAAAAAAAACACAATCACTGTAATCAGTTGTGAAACTAGATATGCTATGTTTTAAAAAAACATTTTGTACATATGTCCTCTTATGATTTGGCAATACCAAAAGGTCAACATCAAATCCTATTACAACCACAATAAACCTCAAAAAAAGGTTATGTGAAAAAGAAGTTCATGTCGCTTTTCACAACTGTTGTTTTTACAAAATTACCCTTGCACCAATATATTCCACTAGTGAAGATTTTTTTTTTTTTTTTTTAGTTTGCCCTCTTGTTCAGGAAAATTAATGTCTATGTGCAGAATATAATCCATCACGCACTGAAAGCAGAGGTCATTCAGGAAATGATAGCAGGTAAGATTAGGTCTCTACCACAGAGACATTCACACACACACACACACACCCACACACACACACACACACACCGTACACAAACACACGTGTATGAACACACCACAATCCAGGAACTTCCTCACACTCCTTGCCTTGACTTTGCCAAGTGCACAGAGGAGAAAACTCTCAAGGTTTCTGCGAAGGAGATTCTCACAGACAAAGTCAAATCCCAAACTT
The DNA here is from genome assembly GCF_001515605.1 of Sinocyclocheilus anshuiensis. Classification (NCBI taxonomy): domain Eukaryota; kingdom Metazoa; phylum Chordata; class Actinopteri; order Cypriniformes; family Cyprinidae; genus Sinocyclocheilus; species Sinocyclocheilus anshuiensis. The sequence continues at coordinate 490,891 of NW_015536499.1, read as the reverse complement.
TCTCTAAAAAGAAAGTACTGTGGCAGTACCATGGTAATATCATAGTACTTTGATATATACCATGATACTGAACGATTACCACAACAGCATTTGCTTGGTTCTCCAATAGTTTTATTTCCAAGTTCGCCTCATAGTGCTAAAAACATACAAGGCTATGCAATGAGACCTGGTCTGACGTACGGTCTGTGAAGTTATGATGATGAAATTTCCGTATTGTAGATCTGTGCCGCTCAAAGGTCTATAGGGAATCAGTAAAGTTATTCAAGGGCAAAGTATTTACACACACGCACACAGTCAGCTGGTCAATACTGAATCAAAGTGTACAGGGCCACCCCTGCATAGAGATCACACATTAATCCCATGCATTAATTATTGACACTAAATTTAATTTGAAAAGCAAACGTACACCAATCCACTGGTCAGAGTTTAATAATGCAAACAGGCAATGCAGGGCGTAATCATATTGCTATTGATTAATATACAACAACTAAGGGTAGTCAGGCATACATGATAACCCATAAACATATCAGAGACTACATCAGTGAACTGAACGCACTGGATTATGGGTAGAACACATGTACGATTCTTTAAATCGCCAATTCTTAGAGATGCTGTAACGTGAATCTGTAACTATTTGACATAAATGTTACATTGTGTTATTTTATTAAGTTCGACAATAAAATAACACAATGTTAGTGCTGATTATGCAAATGAAAGGTGAAACAAAATGTTACAGATAACGTAAACTAATGCAAAAAATACAACACTATGCTGACGATTACTTGAAGACAATAAAACATTACTAATTGCATAAAAAAATGTTACACTGATGATTATAAATACAAATAAAAAGAAAAAAACATCTTTTGTAATCTTTAGTAATGTGTTTTGTCTCCACCAGCAAAGCGTTTGTTTTATTGTTTGTTTACATAATCGTTTACATCAGCTGTTCTTCAATGTTACTTAAAATTATTTAAAATGAAAAAAGTAGAACAAAACAATTGTTACTGATCATTATGTCAACAAACAATAAAACAAAATATTATTTACATTTAAGCAAACAACAAAACAAACAAAATGTTACTGATGATTAAGTAAATAAACAATAGAACAAAACATGTTACAATTATGTAAGCAAATAACAGAACAAAACAATTGTTTCGTTCTATTGTTTATTTACATGATCATTAGTAACAGTTTTTGTTTTATTGTTTATTTAATTTTCAGTAACGTTGTGTTTTGATCTTTTATTAATTTACATAATTTTCAGTAATGTGTCTGTTTGTGTTCGTAATATGAACTGACAATTATATAAATGAACAAAACACAATGTTACAGATGATTATGTAAATAGAACAAAATGTCAATTATGCAAACAAACAAGAGAACAAACTAAATATTACTGATAAATAAATAAACAAACAACGGCACAAACAAAATGTTACTGACAATTGCATAAACAACAGAACAAAATGTTAATGATAATTATGTAAGCGGACGAAAAAAAAACTAAATGTTACTATTACTATTACTTAAAGAAAAAAAAAGATTTGTATTTACATTATCATTAGTAACAGTGTTTTGTTGTATTAATTTTCAGTAACAGCATGTTTTGATCTTTTGTTAATTACATAATTGTCAGTAACATGTTTGTTCTAGTGTTTATTTACGTAAGTTTACATAAGTTGTTTAACATTTTTACTGACAATTCTATAAATGAACAAAACACAACGTTACAGATTATGTAAACTATAGGATAAAATGTTACTGACAATTATGTAAGCAAACAATAGACCAAACAAAATGTTACTGATGTTTACATAAACAAAAATTTGAATAAGTTACTGATAATTACATAAGTGAACAAAAGAACAAACACAATGTTAGTAGTGATTATATGAAGAAACAATAAAACAAAACACTACAATATTTTTGTTCTATTGTTTATTTACATGACTATAAGTAACAGTGTCATATTTTGTTTTATTTTTTAGTAACACTGACCTTTTGTTAATTTTCATAATTGTCAGTAACATGTTTATTCTAGTGTTCGTTTACATAGTTTATATCAGCTGTTTAAAAAACTCAGTAACACTTTAGTATAGGGACCAATTCTCACTATTAACTCGTTACTTATTAGCATGCCTACTATTAACATATTGGCTGTTTATTAGTACTTATAAAGCATTTATTCTGCATGACTATATTCTAAATCCCTAATCCTGCCCAATACCTAAACTTAACAACTACCTTACTAACTACAGTATTAATAAACAGCAAATAAGGAATTTATTTAAGCAAATGTCATAGTTAATGGTTTGTTAATAGCGAGAATTGGACCTTAAAATAAAGTGTGACCAAAAATACAGATAATTTTACAAACAAACAAAACACGATTACACTTTATTTTAAGGTGTCCTTGTTACAGTGTAATTATACTTATAAGTACGGAGTAATATTAATTAACTACATGTACTTATCATATGGTTAAGATTAGGGTTTGGCTTAGGGTTACTTGCATGTAATTACGCATTATTAATTGTTATTATAATAGTAAGTACATGAAACGTGTAACAAGGACACCTTAAAATAAAGTATTACCCAAAACACAATGTTACAGATGATTATGCAAACAAATCATCAGTAACATTTATTCTATTGTTTATGTAATCATTTACATCATTTTTTCAATAGTGACAATGAAGAGACAATGAAAAATAAAACAAAATGCAAAGTTACTAATGATTATCTAAACAAACAATAGAACAAAATGCTACTGGTAATTACATAGTGTTGACAAAAGAACAAACTAAATAAACAAGCAAAAGGACAAACTGTGATGACAGAGGTGAAAATGAAGCTACTGTATGTCCTATACACAGCCTCCCTAAAATAACTCTATTTATCTAATGTGGGACAGAGGTATGGACCTGTAAAGAACGCCCTTCAATGAAAAGAGACAGAGATGGAGAGTGTGTGAAAAAGAGCGAGATGGCTGGAGATCATCTTTAACACTTAACAATGACCGGAGCAGAGGCAGTTTACCTTCTGCCACGGGCTGTTATGAATAGATGCCATCAGTCTGTCGCTCAAGAAAGAGCGAGAGAGGGAGACATCTCAGCCCGTTGATTTATGAAAATAATGAAATATGTACGGCTGACAGCTTGAAGGATCACCGTTGAGGTTTTATTCTAATGCACTTGTCCTCTTTGCAAATCACCCATCACCCATGTCAAGTCAAGCTGTTTTTCCACGGCAATGCTGAAAGCTGCCTATAAAGAGGATGGACCACTGATGGTGGCCATGTTTTAAAAGCCTGAAATTGATGTCCATGTAGGTCGAGATTTTGAAACAGAAAGGCGAAGGCAGAAAACCTTCTTCGTACCAACTAAATGCGCCAAACTCTGACTCAGCAAAAAGCTCTAGTGTGAAAGAACTCTTGAAAACTAAAACAACCATTGTTTATCCATGCTAATCTTGAATCATGTTTGACTTGTTTTTCTTGGGTGATAAAAGACAGATCCGGTTCTTGACCCCTCAAAGCACTTCTAGCTATGCAAGCTGGATTTAGTGTGTTGTTGCCTTCCAAAATGGGCAAAAAAAACCTCTCAAACCAGCCTAAGGTGGTTTGCTTTGATGGATTTAGGCTTTAGGCAGTTGTCAGCCGGTAGATAAGTAGATAAACCAGCTAAGACCAGTAAACCACATTAGACTGGCTAGGTCTAAAAAATAGGAAACACTTTGGGAGTTTCGAAGTCATCATCTGATTGGTTGAATTCTACAGGATTTCTGGGAGACGTGCATGTCACATTCTTTGATGGTCCAATTTGAAACAAAGCTGTCGTGATGTCAAAACTTTACAATTGTGACAATGAGCATTTATCAGGATCTGGGTTTTCAAAAGCATGTGAAGTTCACGGCATAAACTCTTGACTTTACACAATTTTGATGATCGACTTTACATTTTCACGCTCCTAAATATGAAGCTGAACAAAACAAACTCTCTTGGCCGGTCCTTGGCCAATTAAAGTTGTGATGGAGTCCACACCTTCTGCCGTCAGTCTGAAGGTCAGGCTACGCTAGACTAGGCTTGGCTGGTTTACCGTAGAAACAAGGAGGAACAGGATCGGGATACATTGCGGGTTGGACTCGATTGCTCCATCCGAAATCGCAAACTTACCTACTATATAGTAGGGCTGAAATGATTAGTCGACATTATCGACAACGTCAACAATAAAAATTGTCGACAAATCTTTTTGTCGTCGAGTAGTCGTTTGATCTCATATGACCTAATGTAAGAGCCTGCAATAACGCGGTTTGACCAGTGTGGCGCTGTAGCGCAAGACTGTAATTCAGCCTTCCTGATGCAATTCAAGAGAAGACACAGCGCTTCAGAGCAAACACAGCCGAACCTGAGGCTGCTGAGCGACGTTTGGATGATTATGTAAATATATGCTGCGCGCTTTCCTCTCAATAACGAAATAAACACAACAAAAACTGACCGCAGTGTGAAAGCAGCAGTTAAGAGCGCATCCGATTACAGCGATGTGGATGTTTGCACGAGCTCTGCAGTTCGGTACTCCAGTAAAGTCCTACTAACTCCAGTAAAATGTCTACTGAAATAATCGTTGATTCGTCGATTAATCGTTCCAATAATCGCTAGATTAATCGATTATCAAAATAATCCTTTGTTGCAGCCCTACTATATAGTAGGGCTGAAATGATTAGTCGACATTATAGACAACGGCAACAATAAAAAATGATCGACAAATCTTTTTGTCGTCGAGTAGTCGTTTGATCTCATATGACCTAAAACAAGAGCCTGCAATAACGCGGTTTGACCAGTGTGGCGCTGTAGCGCAAGACTGTAATTCAGCCTTCCTAGTGCAATTCAAGAGAAGAAGACACAGCGCTTCAGAGCAAACACAGCCGAACCTGAGGCTGCTGAGCGACGTTTGGATGATTATGTAAATATATGCTGCGCGCTTTCCTCTCAATAACGAAATAAACACAACAAAAACTGACCGCAGTGTGAAAGCAGCAGTTAAGAATGCATCTGATTACAGCGATGTGGATGTTTGCACGAGCTCTGCAGTTCGGTACTCCAGTAAAGTCCTTCTAACTCCAGTAAAATATCTACTGAAATAATCGCTGATTAGTCGATTAATCGTTCTAATAATCGTTAGATTAATCGATTATCAAAATAATCCTTTGTTGCAGTCCTACTATATAGTAGTAAAGTAGGCAAAAAGTTCCTGAATGACCTACAATTTCTGGCGAGATTCTGCACACTTTACTATCCCATGAGGCCACAGTGGGGAGAAGAATGGCAGTGAAGTGATGCAACTAAGCTTGGTACAATAGATGACATGACAATGACAACATGGCAAATGTAGCACTTCTGGATTACATTTATACTACACAGAACATACATTTTTAACAAGGAAAGTAATTCTTAAAAAAAAAAAGTACCTATAAGACAATATACAATTTCGTACAGAGCCAATGTGTCTGAAACTTTTCACAGATTTTCACTTTATAAGACGTTAATTGATGGACTGGAGTGGTGTGGATTATTGTGATGTTTTTCTCAGCTGTTTGGACTCTCGTTCTGACGGCACCCATTCACTGCAGTGGATCCATTGGTGAGACAGTGATGTAATGCTAAATCTCTCCAAATCTGATGAAGAAACAAACTCATCCTAATCTTGGATGGCCTGAGGGTGAGTACATTTTCAGCAAATTGTCATTTTTGGGTGAACTATTTCTTTAACTGCTAGGCTATGACAAAAACAAGCTAATTTACATGAGTGCCTGAGCAAACAATGTGAGCTCGTTTCGTAACAAAGAGATAGACAACATACAGTAAAATAAAGTGTGACAACAAAAGATATCAATTCATATGAGGTACCGCCAGTTAGATAAACAATATTTACTTAGCATGGCGTGAGGCCACTGCCTCTGCATCGTTTCACGTTAGCAAACAAGCAGTCAAACCACTGCATTCCCATTCTTTTAATGAAGCGCTCAACATCACCACAGCTGTCTCTCTAATGCACGACATTAGCTAAAGGATCTCTTTAACAAATCAGATTAGGAAAACCTCATATTAAAAGCCTTTCACATAACAAAGCGCCTAAACCCGTATGAAAGCCGCAATATCGCTGCGCGCGGCGGCCCACCTCACTAGCCGTTAGAGCAAAGTGCTGGCACTGTAATCTAATAGATATCGTATTGCTCGCAGCAGTCCGTTGCACAGGGAGTGGCGCTCTTTTCAATGGACCCTAAATGGGGGATGAATAGAGTCAGGCATCCTGAAGGACGCCTAAACTTAATTTGAGTGAGTTAAAAGGTTGGAAATGGTATTGAGCTGCGCCGCAGGGGCCGGGGGCGTTAGCGGGGCCGTTTAGCCAGCGTTTCAATGGCTTCTTGTCCTGTTAAAGTCCTCCTCAGACCCAGCTCATTTCTTTTAAAAGCCCAAGCAGCACCTTTAAGGATTATTAAAACAGTGCAGGAGGTTAGCGAGTGGAAGCGGCGAGTGCCGAGGCTCTGAACGGACCTGCCATTTTCAGCGTGGCAATGCGGGGACGGACCATCTCTCCAACAGATAATGGTAATGATGATGGGTGCGATAGCTTTGAATCAATATGCCTCTTAAACTGGATCCATTGTTTTGAGATATATTACATCCTCCTGTCAGCTTCTGTAAGGCCCTTCTGAGGGATAATGTACACAGAGATCCCATAGGCCCGAGCGGCAGCATTGTGCTGTGCGTCTCGTTAAATGGTGTAATAACGAGCTGGGCCGAGGGACGCTGTGACTCTCTATGAGAACACTGATCTTAAGTGGATGATTCAAGCTGAGACACTTCAGCCACAGTCGATAGCGTTCCGACTGCATGTGGCACACTTTACAACCACAAGGCCTTTCATATGGGGAAATGTACACTAGAACACACTGGCAGCAACGCTGTGCTATCAGAAATGTGCAGAGCAGTCAGACAGGGATTTAGACCACCATAAACAAGCGGTCTGAATGGAAACGCAATGACTTAAAAGTTGCAGGGTCTGGACAAAATATGCAGAATTTAGAGTCAGAATTATTATTATTATTATTATGGTATCACTTCAGTTTAAGGACCAATTCTCACTATTAACTAGCATGTATATTACCAGCATATTGGCTGTTTATTAGCACTTATAAAGCACATATCAATGCCTTATTCTGCATGAGCATATTTTAGATCCCTTAATCTTAAACCCCATACCTAAACTTAACAACTACCTTACTAATCATTAATAAGCAGCAAATTAGCAGCTTATTGAGGTAAAAAAACAAAAAACAAAGTTAATAGTTAGTTAGTTTGAATTGTTCCCCAAACTAAAGTGTGACCATTATTATTACTGAATGATCCAAAAAATCTCATGGTTATTTATTACATTCCCATTTTTTTCCACACAGAAAACATTACCTGATGTATAGTAAACATTTTGATATATAGTGATACATTCTTAGAAATGTGCCCTTCTACCACTTTTAAGAAACTTTAGATTTATGAATAAAAAAATTGTCAGTAACATATTAATTTAATAATAACACACACACACACACACACACACACACATACATACATACATACATACATACATACATATATATATATATATATATACACACACAAATATCATATTTCACATTTCATAACTATAACTACATTTTTGGCAAGTTGAATCACATTTTACAACTAACTTTGCCATGTTGATATAATAATTTATGAAAATAACTATCCTATATTTTTAAGAGATTCCTGACTTTAATTGACTTCAATACAGTTATGAGCAACACACTCTAATGAATCAAAATAGGTTTTGATTTATATATAATTTATTATTAACATTAAAATGAAAAAAAAAATCAGCCTAAAGAAATGGGGTCCTGTTTTATGTTTATTTATTTTGGAAATTAATCTATTTTAATTAAAAAAAAAAAACATAATAGAAGTGGTGTATTTAAGTCATTGTATGTATGAACGCCTTACCATAATTCTAACTAGAGATTCATTGAATTTAGTGAGCAAAATGACGATGTTACTGTGCCAAAGCATGAAACAGACCCAAATTAAATGTGTAGAAAAGACCTCTTCATCTTTCCTATGGCTTCAGTGCTAGACGAGACCCTCAGCTCTCTCAGATTCATTATGGTAATGCAGGAAACTGCGCCTCTTATTGCAAAATGCAAAACTCTCCTACTCCTTTAATTTATTATTTACAAGTACTTTTTTTAATTACCGAAGTGCTTGTATAGCTTTTGTACGTCAGACGTGTTTTAATAACCACTTCAAATGTGTTTTCAAATGTAGCATGAATGCATAAATGAAAATGAAGTACACAAAACGAAAAATGAGGCAATCTTTACTTTGGTTAGTTATTTAGCAGGACTTCCTCAGCTCACCCATAAAGAGTATCTCCTTCTGCTTCAAATAGACTGTCAGTGTGTGGATTTATGAAGAGCGGCTACTTTGTATGCCAGCGGTGCAGCATCAAACCTGAGCTCTGAGAAAATTCACACATTTTTATAGATTGAATAATGGCCAGCATAAAAACGGTTTCATAGCAGGATAAATCATATGTCAAAATACAACCCATGTAACATCATGTAATTTAGCCTATGAGAATTACGTGCGTACTTTTCGACTAAAGACTCGCCCTCTCTGCATCTGCGAATAAATGTGGAACTTAATCGCATACATGATAATTTATTAGGAGATTTAAAATATTCATAAATATTGAATTAATCATTTATAATAGAGCTTGATATTAACGGGTGTCTTTGAAGTTTTAGATGTACAAGATCTTCCCCATAGAAAACGTCCCCTGTGGACATTTTAAATTTACTTTGACATCATCTCGGCGGCAGATGTTTTATGAATATTCAAATGTACGGACATGGTTAAACAAAAGGAGGGAAAGACCCAGAGTGACTTATTCCTCGTGTAGAAGAAAGGCTGTAATAGCGGCTGTCGTAAAGGCTGTGTGTCGTACAACTTTTATTCATTCACTTACATATTCTACTTTTTATGGAGCATTATTTAAAGGGATTTCCTTTCCTCTTCCCTGTCTGAGTTTGAATTTAGTCTGAGATGACAAACTTCTCTATGCATTTTTTTTCCCCCATCTGTTTGCTGGGTTCGGGAAATAAAGGACTAGTTTGTCCAGACCAGGACATAATTGCTGATGAAACATGTCCAAGCACTTTAAAGAGGATTTCCCTGAAAGAAACATCAGATGGAATAATTCAATGGTACAAACATTTCTGTCTCATTAAGGAGGAGATGGATGGAAATGCAAAGCCAATGGCCAAACAACTTTGTGTGGACCAGTTTAACAGAAGTGCAAAAGGTCCTAAAAGGGTCCAACATGTTGTGGAAATATAGCAGAATTTTCTTTAGTAGAACACAAAAGGAGAAATTTAGTAGAATTTTCATGCTGCTCTTTTCCGTACAATGAAAGCATACAGCGACCAGGGTCTGTTCATGCTCCAAAAGTATCATAAAAGCAGTTCATACAACTTATTTTTCAAGACATTCAGAATCCGTTTGACGGTTTTGTATAAGGAAAAGTGTCGACACAATCTTTTTTTCATTAACTTAACTTTTTGCATCAACTTCAAATGTTGCAAAAAACTACTTTGGAAACACTTTGTGTAGACAAAAAGTGCTTTAATGCAAATAAACACAGAATCACATTCACATCACAGAATTGTGTGTCCTTAACCTTAGTGTTGTTCCCATAAAAGTGCTGTTTCTTGGTCATGTTCAAGGCTGCGCTACGAAATCTGTTCGTAATTAATATGCAGTGTAATGAACTAACAAATTCTAAATTCTGAGAATGGTTTAATGTATCAGTGTTTTCAGGGTTCCATGAAATTCACATTGCATATTACTGTTAAATGAGCCTTTTTAGTACATTAACATTTCCTAATTTAATAATACTAAATTATGGAATTAATAAGCAGTAAGCTGGCTAATTTCAGTTGTCTTTTTCTGTTTTACAAATATTTGGGGACATGTGAAAGATGCAGAATTTCTGATGTGAAAGATGAAAGATGCTGAATTTATGATGAATACACAATTATGTATAGCTTAAATGTATATTTCTCTTCTGAAAAGGACAAATTTATGCACTAAATGAGTTCCCATCCACTTTTTACACTGTTCTGTTATCAAAAAAAGAGAAATTTGTTTAAACAAACAAACAAACGAAAAAAGTTTACGAAATTTGCTGTCTGTGGGCCGTTTCCTTCCAGTTGGCCTTTTAACTCTTTCCCA
>NW_015536499.1:460127-480544 GCF_001515605.1 Sinocyclocheilus anshuiensis | reverse complement strand
TTCCCAGCCATTGACGAGTTATCTCGTCTTTTAGAAGACAACGCTTCCCCGCCAAAAACGAGTTTTTACAGCTTTTCACTGTTATACATTAGAGGGCGCTATTACACATCTTCTGAACGAGTACAAAACCTCCCGAACAAAAACACGTGTACAGGACGGAGAAACGAGCGATCTCTTATGTAAACAGATGCATATGAAAAATAATGCGATCATCAGCAATGGCAGCATATAAATGAAAACTGCATGTTACGGAGTAAAATGTTGATCCAGGAAGTGGTATACGTCTGTAAAAGCTTTGGAGGTGTTGATAGAAGCAATTTACTGGATTTATGCTTTGATAATCATACTAAATATTACCCAGATGTAGTTTTTGATAAATCTTTATTTTGGTGCATTGCATTTTCAAATATTCATACAGTAAACTATTCTGGAGGCCATCAAATTTTAGTGAAAATCATCAAAATCGCTGGCGGTGGCTGGCAACTTTTTTCAAAAATGCTGGCGGGGAAAGAGTTAATGATAAAATGGTGTGTGTGACCTTGTCATCCTTAAAAAAAATATATAAATAAATAGCTGCATTGCATTTCACAAACGTTGAACAGAAAATTATGATGCTGACACTTGCAAAATGTTTGCGATCATTAGCATTTCCATCAGCTAAATCAGTAAACACTGTGATACGCTAAACTTTTTTCTGTAAGTAAGGTAAATAAATGAATCATTAAAACCTGGCTGCCGTGTTTTATTTAAGAATAGTGTATTAATACACACAATTTTTATCGTCAAAAGGCCAATTTGATGGAGACGAGCACAAGACAGCAAATTTAGCAATTTCACTTTGCCGATAACAGAACAGCACAAAAAAGTGGTTTATGCCATTATTTAGAAGTGACTCTCTTAATTTACATATAGAAGTCTTAAAGGTATAGCACTAAAACAGCATTGAATAGTAGGACTCAATGAGATTGAACAATTTGTCTGGAAAAAAAACCCTAGATTTGCAAGAAACCTTGAATATCACAAGTGATCTTCAGGTGGAAATTAGAAGAAAATTACCAAGAAGCCGTGGTTTACACCTTCGAATGTGGCTCAGCCAATCAGAATCAAGGACCGGAACTATCCGTTTTATAAAAATAAAGCATTTGTGTAGAACACTTTAACACTCCATCCATACATCTTCACCTTGTCAGTCTGGGAAGTCCAACAATGAACTTCAACAGATTCAGCCTCCATAAATGATAACGATGGAAAGAAAAATAGTCCTCTGTCACTTCTGTAATGTATTCTCCATTTAGCATACAGCCAGTGTGGGACTAGCATCTCCATCACGCGTCTGTAGTGTTCGCGAGAGGGTAGAGCGAGTGTCGGAGCGCTCAGGGCACTTCCTGAAGGACACGACGATTCATCATAAAGCTCTCTGATGGATCACACACACATTCAGAATGAAAAGGCCCAAGTCACAAAACAAAAGCAGCATATTGTGGAAGCGTCTGCCTCACACTCTTAATCACTCAGAAGAACTTCTGTTAGATTTTTTCTGAGTCTTTGTGATTGATTGATGATGTAACAGCTCGGCTTTGGAGAGGGACACACATATTGTGGAAACCTAATAAGACGGAGTCTGGTTTTACATGTGAGGTGATGAATCTCTTTATCAGTGGAAGGTCATCTTTCACCACGCAGAAGATCCTGAGGTGCGTTAAGATATGCATCAGCCCCGTTGCATCACCTCGTAAAAAGGAGCACAAAAGAGCTCCGAAACGCTTCCTCAGCACTTCGACAGAGCAGAGAAGACTGACCACCACGTTTAACATGAGCTCAAACTATTTGCATTTACAATTAAAAATAAGACTTTCTTTGGATTCTGTGGTCCACATTTGTAAACTTTTTAAAACGGATGTGTGCAATTATTTTCTCGCTCTATAGACATAAACTAATAAACTAAGAATGACTAGAGGTTAAAAAAAACATGTAGAATCCTGTAGAAAGGATGAGACGATATTGCATTTATTTATTCATTTATTTATGGATGGAAGGTCAAGTTCACTTTCATAAGCATCTTGCATTATGGCAATGCTTCTTTTTTTAGTTTCAGTGCATTATTATTATATTTTTTGCTGTAACCATTGTAATTTAAGAACCATTAAAATCTTTTCGCTGGCAACATTCTAGAAAGGCTGCATTACTGATAAAAGCAGCCTAAACCAATGCATTAATAGCTGTTTGATTGTTGACAAATTGCACAGCTGTTGGTTAAAGGCTTATTTAACAATAAACATTTGTTAAATAAGCAAATATGGTCAATTTCGGATTTGATGGCTTTAAGTCATTGTAATTACATGTAAATATAAAATGTAAGTCATAGTAATTACCACAGCGGTCTGTCTGGTAACTACAGTTGTGACTGGGAAAGGTGGGACAGAGTGATGAAAAGATCATGGAGGCGGAGGATAGTGAGGAAGGCAGTGGCCAGGTGAAAAATGAGAATGTCAACCTGGTGTTGCAAGGTTAGCACACAGTCTAATGGAGAGGGGCGTCTGAGAGGTGAGAACTGAACCGTAGACCTCTACCGAAAACACACATATCCACGTGTGCACATGGGACTGGGAATAAGCAGGGATTTCACCATTACACCATTTAACTCAGATTCAGATCAACAAGTCTGTTTGACTTAGGGCTGGGAGATATGGCCAAAAAAATGATCACGATAAAAGTTTTCATATCAGTCGATATCGATAATTATCACGATAAATTTCAAATCTTTAAAATTTTCAAATCAAAGTTTAAAGGCAGATTTTTGCTCCCAAGTGAAAGTTGTAGAAACCAGACTGTAAATTGTGGTTTTAAACTCGTTATGGTCAAAACATGACAAACACTTCACGTTTTTGAATTCTTTACACTTTTCCAGTCATTTTTCCTTAAGAAAATAAATGTCAATATAGAAACATTAACTTCTTAGTATCTGCATGTTCTAGTGAGTGATAATGTTTCAAATCATGAAACAGGTTTGTGTTCCTGACTTTGATGACGTGTATCTTCAGCACAGTTTGCAATGCAGGCTGCAATATTAATAATATTGTGTATTTTTGTCTCGTAGAAATGAACATTTTACAGTAGCTTGAGTTAGGACGCAGATGTAAATTTACATTCATTATCAAAAACAGCAACATCTGTAAAAACTGTAACAACCTCATTTTTAGATGGTGAAATTTAATTATTCTGAGTTTTTTTTTGTTTTTTTATTAACCATTGGTCTTCCATAGTAACATGTATTTAGATCATGAAAACCACAGTTAAAAAAACACATAGCACCTCAATACCATGGTAAAAATGTAACTATGGTTTCTAGGTAACGTTATTTGTATGTAAAAACATTTAGTATAAATGCATAAATGCTATAGCTTCATCACAAAAATACTGTAATTATATTCCATTACTCCTTTAATATATGTCTATGTTAATAATATAATAAAATTCAATATGAATATCCCACATTTCTGCCACAATACCATGCTGCACTTAGTGTACTACAGTAAATCCATGGTAAATGATGGCGATTTGTAGACTGAAAAGTGTATCGTTGCTCAGAGTGTTTCTGCTGTTTGTCAGCGCTGTTTCATCTGGTTTTAAACTAGTTTAAATCACAGAGTCATGTGTGTTCTTCTCTGAATTCAAGCGCTTCACACTGATCTCACAGCGCTGTTTAGTGTCGCCTGACCGAGACTCATCAGCGAGTAAACGCATCTGCTCTAGTGAGCTCGCGCTGCCATTTGAACTTTGAGCCACGCGGATAAATGGCCCTTGTGACGCGGTTCAAATGAGTAGCGCTGATTCCTTCCGTTTTTTTTCGGAAACATTATAAATAAACATTATATCGGCCATTTATCGAACTCTTCATATCGTTTTATCGAGGGAAAAAAAAGTTATCGTTTTATCGCCCAGCCCTAGTTTGAATTATTAAATAATCAGCCGATTATGACACATTAACATATATTCACCCGGTCTTTACTTGTTCATATACATGTTCACCTAACATCTTTTATTGCAGCAAAGCTTTGACACTCAAACTTCACTTCACAAACAGCACTCACCACATTTTCAGTCATGTTTCATTGCACTTGTTGGATTATCGTGCTTCTGAACAAAAGTGGAAACTGGCTGATTTACATTGCGTATCCCATCAGTTACAAAAGAGATGTGCCAGAGGCACTTGGTGGCACAGACTATTTCACTGACGCTAAAGAAAAGATTCAAAAGCAGCCCTCAGGGCGCTCAGACAGCAACACACACATAATACTGCTTGACAACAACATGATAAGAAAAGTGAGAACAAAAGGAAAAGGAGAAAGACATGTATCAGTCCAGGGACTGGACTTCAACCGTTTGCATTTTATGATTTCCATGAAGTCTGGTGCAATTCATACTTAAGATGACTTGAACATAATTAATGTTTTTAATTTGCCAATTAAAATTCAGGTAACACTTTAGTTTCGGGACCATTTCTCACTATTAACTAGTTGATTATTAACATTCATAACACTAGCATATTGGCTGTTTATTAGTACTTATAAAGCACATATTAATGCCTTGATTCTGCATGACCATATTTTAGATCCCCTAATCCTACACCATACCTAAACTTAACAACTACCTTACTAACTATTAATAAACAGCAAATTAGCAGTTTATTAAGGGAAAACTCTTAGTTAATAGTGAATACATGTTCCCTAATATAAAGTGTTACCAAAATTAATTTTGATATATTTTTGAGGGGCATAAACAGTCCTGATGTCAAAATGAAGAAAAAGTCTCATTAAAACCTTAAATTTAAAACTGGCATAATCTCGTTTTTTTTTTTTTTTGGTTACACTGCATTTTACAGTACGTGTACTTACAGTATACTTATACTGCACTTAGCCAAGAAAGTGCTGGGTAGTATAAGGTAACTACATGGGTTAACGTTAGGTTTAGGAGTAGGTTTAGGGTTATTACCTAGTTATTATCGAGTTATTGTAACATGAAACCAACATGAACACAAAGAGTACATTTCCAAGAACTAACCGTTACAAAGTCAAAATCCTGCACTGTCTGTCCACAGATGGCCCACAGATGTAGACATGAGAGATACAGGTGCACTGATGGATTCTGGGAGATTGAGATGTGTATAAGTCCTCAAGTGTAGATGAACTGGAGAAGAAGAGCTCTAGCGGTAGAACTCCTCCACTACTGTCAGCATGTCAAAGCTCATGAGGACCGCATTCATCATATCACCGGCATGTATGATGGATTTCCATCCGAGACGCCGCTACAATCCCCAACTTACTCATTGCTAATACGTTTGTATCTCTCCACTTTCCCGCCTTTTCTCTGTTCCTTCCCTGTCTTTGTCAACCTTACTGACAGAAAAACAAAAGCAGACATCTCTTCAGCGTTCTGAAATATTCAGTACCTTCAGATTCGCAATTTGCCGTACGACCTCAAAGTTTGACCCAAAGAAATGCCGTTCTGAATGAGACAGCCTAAGCTGTTTGACAAACATGAATATCTGGAGGTTATTGCAAGACACAGCGAGAGCCGGTTTGATTTCACCACGGATGCGACCGACAGATCCGTGTGTCTTGCAGAGAAAGATCTTACAATCTTTCTTGGGGGTAAAGGGTAGGGGATACGCGCACCTTTGTGACGGCTAGGACGAGGTTAGGACGCAGGACTGTGCAGGTCGCTGGAGCAGAGGGTTAATAGTCCAGTGAAGACATGGCTGGCACGAGTGAGTTGCACTAATACACTTGGCAGCCAATTCAGTGTCAAAGCGTAATTCCCTGAGGGCTGGAAGGACACTACGTAATCTGTATTCAGCCCTGACATTGTCCACATCTGATACGGCACATTAGCTGCTAACTCCCTCTATAGACTAGTGTCCTTCAGTTTATATTACTTTATGTTAATAGAAAAAAATTACATACAACATCATTTGTCATAGTTACGGCAGCCAGTGGATGGCTGATTTAAATGCATGTGTTTACTGTTAGGGGAGGGACGGGAGTTGTCTCTTTTGGCCTTATTGATCTTTGATCCATTCTCAACCTCCCCTGCCCTGAACTGTTTTATTTAGCCTTTGGTGACAGGCAGCTTTTAGAGCTGAACTCTGTCTGGACAGGCTATTGAAAGCAGAGGCACCTGACGACGGCGTAAGCTGCCTGAAACCGTCGGAGTGAACGAGTTGTTGATGGTCAGCACTTGCCCGAGCAAACACTGCTGTCGGAGCCATGGTCTAGCAGTTGACGCATGTTCTGTGATGCTCATGTTTGAGACACTGGTTTGTGACACTCCCTGATCCCATTCTACCTTACTTTTTCAAAAATTATCTGGTTCAGTTCCGACTCTCTGCTTCAGTATTCTATTTTTACTCATTTCATTTACAGTAAGTATCAACTGTGTCTCAGATGTTTTTCCTAAAAGTCATTACGGATAGCATAGTGCAGATTGTTTAGTTTGGAGACGGTGGTTCAGTGGTTAGCACTGTCGCCTCACAGCAAGAAGGTCCCTGGTTTGAGTCCCGACTGCAGGGCCGGCCCAAGCCTTTATGGGGGGGCCCCTCAGTGCCACCAATATGACTGATTATTGTCAATGCTTGATTATTCACACACCCATTATCGATTTTATTTGTTGTAGCTGTGTTGCTTACATCATACCAATGTCTGCCTGTTATGTTTTTACCCTTCTACGATTTTTAATTGTAACAGTAGCAAACCCACAAGAGTGGTCAGGTGTTAATTTGCACTTTAACATTCAAAGTCTTAGAGTATTAAGTGGCGTACTTAATGAGGTGTACTGAAAAGTAGCTAAATAAACCAGCTGACAATTCATTTACGGAACAGAATGTTATTTTAGCAACATAAATTATTAAACACACATCTAAAGCAACAACTCTTAATCTATAACTAGCTAATTGAGGCATAATGATATTGGAATATAGCGAGACCCCAAAGGTAGGCTAAGGTAAATAATGTTAATCCGTTATCAGCACCAAGTTTACACAAGAATTGTTTATACACAGGAAAGTTATTTTTACACAAAAGACAAAAACTTTAATCAAAAACTAGCTAAGTAAAATATTCAATAGTCAAGGCTATTATGAATGTTTATCAAACATGAACTTCCCTAAAACAAGAAGAACGCAGGACTGTGCAGGTCGCTGGAGCAGAGGGTTAATAGTCCAGTGAAGACATGGCTGGCACGAGTGAGTTGCACTAATACACTTGGCAGCCAATTCAGTGTCAAAGCGTAATTCCCTGAGGGCTGGAAGGACACTACGTAATCTGTATTCAGCCCTGACATTGTCCACATCTGATACGGCACATTAGCTGCTAACTCCCTCTATAGACTAGTGTCCTTCAGTTTATATTACTTTATGTTAATAGAAAAAAATTACATACAACATCATTTGTCATAGTTACGGCAGCCAGTGGATGGCTGATTTAAATGCATGTGTTTACTGTTAGGGGAGGGACGGGAGTTGTCTCTTTTGGCCTTATTGATCTTTGATCCATTCTCAACCTCCCCTGCCCTGAACTGTTTTATTTAGCCTTTGGTGACAGGCAGCTTTTAGAGCTGAACTCTGTCTGGACAGGCTATTGAAAGCAGAGGCACCTGACGACGGCGTAAGCTGCCTGAAACCGTCGGAGTGAACGAGTTGTTGATGGTCAGCACTTGCCCGAGCAAACACTGCTGTCGGAGCCATGGTCTAGCAGTTGACGCATGTTCTGTGATGCTCATGTTTGAGACACTGGTTTGTGACACTCCCTGATCCCATTCTACCTTACTTTTTCAAAAATTATCTGGTTCAGTTCCGACTCTCTGCTTCAGTATTCTATTTTTACTCATTTCATTTACAGTAAGTATCAACTGTGTCTCAGATGTTTTTCCTAAAAGTCATTACGGATAGCATAGTGCAGATTGTTTAGTTTGGAGACGGTGGTTCAGTGGTTAGCACTGTCGCCTCACAGCAAGAAGGTCCCTGGTTTGAGTCCCGACTGCAGGGCCGGCCCAAGCCTTTATGGGGGGGCCCCTCAGTGCCACCAATATGACTGATTATTGTCAATGCTTGATTATTCACACACCCATTATCGATTTTATTTGTTGTAGCTGTGTTGCTTACATCATACCAATGTCTGCCTGTTATGTTTTTACCCTTCTACGATTTTTAATTGTAACAGTAGCAAACCCACAAGAGTGGTCAGGTGTTAATTTGCACTTTAACATTCAAAGTCTTAGAGTATTAAGTGGCGTACTTAATGAGGTGTACTGAAAAGTAGCTAAATAAACCAGCTGACAATTCATTTACGGAACAGAATGTTATTTTAGCAACATAAATTATTAAACACACATCTAAAGCAACAACTCTTAATCTATAACTAGCTAATTGAGGCATAATGATATTGGAATATAGCGAGACCCCAAAGGTAGGCTAAGGTAAATAATGTTAATCCGTTATCAGCACCAAGTTTACACAAGAATTGTTTATACACAGGAAAGTTATTTTTACACAAAAGACAAAAACTTTAATCAAAAACTAGCTAAGTAAAATATTCAATAGTCAAGGCTATTATGAATGTTTATCAAACATGAACTTCCCTAAAACAAGAAGATACCCTACCTAGGCTATGCTAATTAACTAGTCAGCCAGGCCCCCTCCCACCCCAGGTTCAATTTGTCCCCCCTCCACCCCCGAAATGCGATCGATTTTAACCCTTTGACGCGCCGCGCTTTGGCTGGCGCTGAGCCAGAGAAAGACGCACTCGGTGCTTTTCATATATCAAAACTGTTCAGTGTTTTCAACTGCTTTATTTAATTTATTTTAAGATTTCAGACATTTAAATAGACATTGTGTAGGTAACCCTAAAGTTTACTCTGTTTTCTCCCAGTTCACTGGACACTTACTTTCATGTATTTTGGGAGAAATGGGTGAATTTAGGTGATGTAAATTCGACAGATCCACACGACAGCATCCAGCGCGCATTATAGATCAACTAACATGGTCATTAAGGTTGTTTAAACGACAAAACAAATTAATTTACACATATTCGACAATCAGAATAGGCTGTATCATATAGTTCATGATGTAGGCTAGTTAACAAGTTTGTGGATATTTTGAATAAAAACAGGAAAAACTAAATAAAAGTCATACATCTGTCATACAGCGCTATTGTGACTGCATGATGCGTCGCTATTGAAATAATAAGATGATATGTATAAATGATTGAAATATTTAATTGCTTTTTTTCATGTATGCTTGGGGGCCCCCTGGTGGCCACGGGGGCCCTAAACAGCTGCTTAGTTCGCTTATGCCTTGGGCCGGCTCTCCCCGTGTTGATATAGGTTTGATTCAGTTTCCCTTGCAATCCAAAGGTGAACTAGAGTGCTGCAGGGATGACGTTCTTGTAGGTCAAAACCCAGAAACAAACATTTTAGAAGTTCTGGTTCTAAACGTCAATGGGGTTTTTGAATAAAGATTGAAAGAGTTGTCAGAAGCTCAGTTATGGTGACTTTGAGATCATGCTACCGTGGTATACTTTGATTATAGCGTCCGTTTAGCTTTTTTTCTTCTGTTGATTGTATTTAATCTTCATAATTCAACACTCTACAGAGGAAAAGATGTTTGGAGAATGGATGGATGGATGGATGAGTTCATAATGAGACTTTGAGATCTTCTCTGAAACTCTAGAGCAGTGGTCCTAACCCTGGTCCTTGAGTAATCCCAGTATTTTGTATGTTTCCATAATCAAGCTCATCTGAATCTACTCATCAGCCTGTTATTAGTGACTCCAAGACCTAAAATGGATGTGTCAGATAAGAGTGATGTACAAAACATGCCGGGGTTGGTGATGACGGTGAGACAAGAGATTACTGGTATCTTTTTGTTTTCTCGGGAGAAACATATGAGAAGCTGGAGACTTAAACAAATGTGTTCTCCGTTTAATTTCATTGCTGTCCAGGACAGTGGTTTCCAAAGCTTCTCCTGGGCCACTGTTCTGCAGAGCTTAGCTCCGACACCAATTAAACACACCTAAACCAGCTAATCAAGGTCATCAGGAATACCAGAAACTTCCAGGCAACTGTGTTTGAGCTGGTTGGACAAAGAATCTACAGGATGTTGGCCCTCCAGGTGCAGGATGGGACAGCCCTGGTCAAGGAGAAACTAGATATTGAGGAGATCTCACTTGTGACCTCTTTATGGGTTTTCTTTCAATTGCAAATCCTTTTGATGTGCTCACTGTTTGGAGTTATGTCTTCTACAGTGTATCTCTCTCTTCAGATCCGACTAGGGGATAAAATATGGCCCTCTTTCTCCTGTCAGTGGGTTTCTATTGGTCTGCAGGTCATTTTGCTTTCTAAGACCTAGACAAACACCCTCTTGACTTAACATTCACTTTGACCGACTGACTCTCTCACTCATAAGACACACATCTGTCTCCGGTGTCACACTCATGAACCCAGACGACCTTTAACCCCCACTTCCTCAAAGCATCAGGGCGAAGCCACTAAAGGAGACAGGGAGACAGGTTAGTCAGATAGCAATATGTGTGATCAATATTGTCTACGAACCCTGATACAAGCATGCTAATGCCGCCGAGCTGCCGGGAGCCAATTCACACAATGTGTACACACACATTCGCACATGCCAAAAACAATTAGGAAACTCATTGAAATTTGCATCATTGTTGTTTTACCTCCTCTTCAATCAGATGTTATTGGTAAAATTCACCTCAAAATCAAACATAGCCCTGCTGAAAGTTCACTGATGGTTTCTGTGATAATCTGAGTTTGTTGTCTTAATTGAAGTATCTCCTGATAATTTATAGTGTCTAATTGTTCTATCCTTAATTAAAAAGGATTTGTGCAGCTTTTATGGTGGATCAAGGATTTTATGCTTATTGGATAGCGTTAATTAGATTTAATTTGCAATTATTTTCACACACAGTTGTATTAACCTTTATAGTGTAGCCCCGCCAACGCCCACCTACTCACAGGAAGGATCACAAATGCTGTTTAATTAGCAGGTTATAGCTCTAAGTTCAAGCTGTTATGTGCGGGTTAGACTAACATGAGTGATGTTATAATAGAAGTCTAATTATGTGGGAAAAGCTAAAGACTGGATAGCTGGTTAGCATGTTTTCCTTTGAATGAATATTAATGGGAAGCTCAGGAACCACAAACCACAATTCCTTTAGCCTTAAAGGTCCACACTCCTAATTTTTACACTATTATTCAAAAGATTTTTTAATGTTTTTGAAAGGAGTCTCTTATGCTCACCAAGACTGCATTTATTTGATCAAAAATACAGCAAAAAACAGCAATATTGTGAAATATTATTGCAATTTAAAATAACTAATTTTAAATGTCATTTATTTCTGTAACAGAAAGATTAAATTTCAGCATAATTACTCCAGTCTTCAGTGTCACATGATCCTTCAGAAATCATTCTATATGCTGAAACATTTATTATTATTATTATTATTGTTGTTTTTGAAAACAGTTGTGCTGCTTCATATTTTTGTGGAAATTTATTATTTATTTATTTACTTATTTAATGATTAGCGAAAGAACAGTAATATTTGAAATATAAATATTTTGCAACAATGTACAAGTCTTTACTGTCACTTTCAATCAATTTAATGCATCCTTGCTGAATAAAACTATTAATTAAAAAAAATACCCCAAACTTTTGAACAGTAGTATATAGTATAGAAATAAATACTTTGAACATTGAAATGAATACAAATAAATATCATGCATATAATAATTCATTTACATAGAGACATTAAATATACATGCATGTATATTTACATGTATGCATATATGTATGGTCTTGGCTCTTGTCATGGCTTGACTAGCTCTGGTCTAGATGGACGATTTTACATTTTCTGTGCATAAGCTGTCAGCTTTTATCTAGACACAGGCGATCTCTCTCTCAGTTCTCAGAGATGTTTCCAGGTCCTAAGTCTGTTCTTTTTCTCCACCACAGCTGGATTCGTTCCAGGTGGCACATATCCTGCAGAAGAGCTTAAAAACACACAGCCGGTTGTACATTCATCACTAGCACTTGACTGACTTGGAGTGGGACACTCGTATGGGTTTATGACAGAAAGAAGGAGTCACAGGGCACTCCTCTGGTGTGTGTGCTTGTGACAGACTGATCCAGCACTCAAACATGTCATCTGCAGTCAGGCGGCCCCCTGTGGAAGCATGAGCCAGCTGGCAGCGGTCCCTCCAGAGAGCAGGACTCTATAAACACGAGGGGAGAAAAACCACACTACACCACCCCGGCTTTTATATGACAGTACTGATTAACAACAGCATCTCTGCTCTTAAATGTACTTAAATGGATAGTTCACACAAAAACGGAAATTCTGTCATCATTTCTTCACGCTCATGACATTCTAAACGTGTATGACTTATTTTATGTTCCACAGGTGGAAAAAAATGGAGAAAGTAAATGATGACAGATTTTTCATTTTTGGGTGAACTGTTCCTTTAAGTAGCTAGTTGTTTTTTGTTCTTTTCAATTCTATTCCGCTTTAATATATTCTATTAAACTGTGCAATGTTTTACTATTGTATTTTATTCTATTCCATTCTATTTTATTGTTACCTTCTATTCTGTAACAAATTTTGCTCTATTCTATTCAGTTTTATCATATCATGTTCTGTTTTGTTATTTTTTATTCCATGGAGTTCTATTCAGTTCTGCTGGGTTCTATGTATTTGATTCTATTCTATACAGTACTGCTCTGTTCTATTCTGTTTTAGAGTATATTACATTCTATTTTGCTTGAATTTTTTTGTGCACAATTTTATCCCATTCAGTTATTTTCTATTTCATTTTATTGCTACAATCTATATACCCATTATCATATTATATTGTATTTCATTCTGCTGTTCTATAATAATCTGTTCTATTTTACTATTGTATCGTATCTGTTTTATTCAATTTGAAATACTGTCTTTAGAAGTGTTGTTTTTTGTTCTATTCTACTATGCTGCATTCTATTTTTCTCCATTTAATTCTGTTGTTCTCCACTGTATTATGTTCTATTTTTATTGTTATCTTCTACTCGGTTACATGTTTTGTTCTATTCTGTTCCAGTCTATCATGTTTTTCCCCCCCATTTCATTTTTACTTATTGTGTTCTATTAAATTATGTTGTATTTTGTCTTCTATTCCAATCTACTGGGTTCTATTTTACCCTATTCTATCATATACTATTTTATTAGCAGTATATTTCATTTTATTTCACTTTAATTCTATTGTGCAAAATTATTTTCCATTTGTTATCCTCTATTTCACTTTGTTATATTCCATTTCTCTATTTTCTCCACTTTTATTGTCTGTTCCAGTCTACTGTATTTTGTTCTATTCTAATCTTCTATTGTATTAATCTATTCTATTTCATTTGACATCTTCTGTTCTGTAGTGGTTTGTCCTGTTCTATTATGTTGCATTCTATTTTGCACTCTATTCTATTCTATTGTTATCTTCCATTTAGTCACATATTTTGTGCTATTCTATTCGGTTCTGTTTTATTCTATGTTGGTCTATTAAAATCTGTTGTAATCTGTTCTATTATTTTGGATTCTATTAGTCTATTTTTTTCTATACTTTACTGCTCTGTTCCAATTCCATTTACTGTTTATAGTTTTCTACACTGGATTAATTCTATTGTGCACAATTCTATCAAACTGAATTATCTTCTATTTCATTTTATTATTTCACATTTTAACTTTCAAGTATTTTCTGTTCAATTCTATTATGTTTTAATCTGTTAAATTATATTGTATTCTGTTCCAATGTTTTAGATTCTGTTTAACTATTGCATTTTATTCTATACAGCCCAATTCTATTCCATTTTACAGTAACACTGGTTTATTTCTATTGTTAAATATTTTTAATCTAGTGTTTTATTCTATTTCTATCTTATTATTTCATTATTTAGTCTATATATTGTGTTCCAATCTATTCTGTACTGTTCTTTTCTATTGTGTTCCATTCTATTGTTATTTTCAGCTTTATTTGATACACTATTTTAATATTTACTATTCTATTATCCTCAGCACTTTTTTATGTTCTATTGTTGCATTCTATTCTATTCTACTCCCCCCCACCCCCCACAATAAATATTTCACACAATTCATGTTAGCAGTGTTATTAGTCTTATAATTATTGAACTGATTGCAGTGTAGTTGTGAGAACCTCCCTTGTTTCTCCGGCAGTTCCAGAGAAGAACAGATACATGTGATGGCTTTACCAGCCGTTTCCTTTGAAGCGGGCTCTGGAGGTATGTATTGATATTTGGGGAAACCGATGGTGTGCTTAATCACTTTGATATTTTTATAGAGTGAAGGAAATTGATGCCTGCCTCTAACGATCCCCAGAATAAAGTGTGATGACATCACGTCGACTCCATCATAGCAGCTCACTGGAGCTCGGCTAAAAGAGCCATAAGCTGATCAATGCGGGAAAGAGAAACAGTGAGTTACAGGGACGGAACAGGTTAGCAAAACAAAAAAATCTAACAAACAGACCACAACAAGTCAAACCCAGCCAGGTTTGACCTCGTCTTCTCTTCCAGTGCACTGCAGTCAGCATCACCAGGTCACCCGGTGAAGATGCACAAGCTCGGTTGTCTTCTAATTATTTTCTTTGAATAACCCGCTGTGAAACACGGTCGCGTCCACTCCCACACACAGAGACGGATGCACCCAGCTCTCCCGGCGGAGGTGCAGGGTGAAGGACAGTCAAGTTGGTACGAGAGGGGAGAGGATCTGTTTAACAATTCCGTAAAGAGAGCCGGCGGAGGCCTGGGGAGAGAGGGCAAGGAGAGCTTGTCAAAGAGTCAATCAAAAGGCCCTGACCAGACTGAGGGGGAGAATAGCCTCTCCGCAGGTCAATTGCTGTGTGTCCAGCTCGAACCACACACTCACACACTCAGCAGGAGAAATCAAATTTTCCATTTACTTTCTCAAATACATGTTCCTGGTCTTGCTGTGCACAATTCACCAGTCCACATTATTCAAAAAACAAAGTCAGACTGAATGAAATGCCCAACATCCAATCAGTTTCCAATGGATAAAATAAGTCCCGCCCTTCATTATAATATTGTTGAATATTATGTCACTTTAAAATACTGTATGTCACATTACATTGGGACTCATATTCCATAACCAACGGCACAAAGCTGTAACCTCCACATTGTTGTTTTAGTGAAAGTCAACCCAAGCAATAGTTTATTACAAAAATGTTGTTTTAGGTTTCCCACAAAAAGTTCTGTAAGCGAATTCTGGTATTTCGAAAGCAGAAGGAAATTTCCACCTCCACTCCGAGAGGGAAGACTGGAGAGAATAATCTCTCCCTCATTATTATCAATTAAGGTCAAGCTGAGAGGGATGGAAAGAACGAGGGATGAAGCAAACGAGTAGGCTGGAGTTTGGTTACTTTGGGATTTTAACAACAGACGATTATATGATCAGTATGAGTGCGTTTTAATGTAATTACACATATATAATCCATGTTTTTTTATGGAAAATTGAAATAAAAGTAGAATGGAAATATGTATAAATGACAACTCGAGGAAGTTTAGTTGGCACTTTCTGAAGTTAACTACGGTAAGTAGGCAGCTGTGTGTGAATACAGTAATGCTTTTAGAAATGGTGGAGGAGGAGAAGTAGTGAGTTAGAGACCAGGACAGGCCCAGAGTCAGTGATTAATGACTGGAATCCACTGTGGGAGATAGTGAGGGAACACTGTGATTATCCTGCCTGCAGGGCCCTGGGTTTACACACAATCTCTGACCCGGAACCAGTATGAATCTCCTGACCTTCACCCCTCTCACACATAAACACACACAAACACAAGGATAAGTCTAAATCTGCCCGAGAGGTAGGCGGACACCCTGGCCGGAGTTAATGGTGTTTTTTTCCTGGTGAGTAAGTTTGCGATTCCGGCTGAGGAGAGATGGGGAATTAAGATGTTACGCTAAATGAAGAGCAGCTCTGCTAACTGTCTCCTTCACTGCCCACACGTGAGGCGATCTGTTTAAACACAAACTCACAAGCGCACACAGATCAATACAGTCAGCGAGAGAGACAAAGGGAGAGTGAGAAACTGGGAGAGAGAGGTAAGGAATGAAAAAGATAGAAAAACAGACAAAGAAAGAATAAAATAGCAAATGAATGGAATAATGAACAGATGTAAAGATTAACACACAAAATAAATAAGAGAAAGAACTGACAATCCAATCAAAAAAACATCCAACCAACAAAGGAATGAAACAACTAATGAAAAAGAACAAAATAAATAATGAATTACATCAAAACAAACAAACAAACAAGAACAAGAAACAATTAGCCAATCGTCAAAAAGCCAAGTAACTGAACAAGGAACGACCAAAATGAAAAATGAACAGACAAACAAACAAAGAACAGACAAATAAATCAAAAACAAAAATGAAAAAAAAAAAGTTTTAATTGCAAAGAAATATTTATATATATATCCACAAACAAAGCCAGCAAACAACAGAAAAGACAAAAGGAAGAACAAACAAAAGGAAGGAACAAAAAAAGAATAATAAAGAAACATCCAACAAATGAACTAACAATCAAATGAAGAAACCAACTTAAAAAAGCAACCAAAAGCAACGAATGAAAAAGAACAAATAAATAAATTAAAGAAAATAAATAATAAAAAAAAGAAATACTGAATGAAAGAACCAACAAACCAAGAATCCAACAAACAAACTAACCAACAATAGCAAGATATGAAAGAAGGGTGGACACTAAAGGAACATAAGAAACGATGAAAAGAAAAAAGCAAGGAAGGAATAAATGAAGAATCAACTAAAAAGAGAAAGAAACAAAATATTGAACAAACAAGGAGTAAAAAAAAAAAACAACCAGAAAAAAAACAACAATCCCTAAAAATCACCAAGCATGATTAAGAGAGGGAGGGAGGGAAGGAGGGAAGAAAGAAAGAAAGAAAGAAAGAAAGAAAGAAAGACATCTCCGACTTAGTCTTCAACACAGTCTTCAAATGCAAACCAACCAACTAGAACCAACTAAGTAACTAAGGCCCAATCCCAATTCTACCCCTTAGCCCTTCCTCTTTCCCCTCCCCCTCCGTTTTGCGCGTTCATGTGAAGGGGTAGGGGTGTCTCGATTCTCTTTTGGTTGGAGGGGTAGGGGTAGGGGAAGGGCCAGATAGCCCTTCAAACGAAGATTTTTCGGGACCACATTTCAAACGAAGGGGTATGAATTATCTCAGCGTAAACCGGCTTCAGCGGCAACATGGCTGCCCGAGCGAACAAAAAGACACATAAATGTAAGCATTATTGGCATTAATAAAGATTTTAACAAAAAGTAATCATTTGTTTTATGTTACATTCAATCGTGAGTTCATATTTACGGTCATGTTACTCAAAGAAATGTTTGCAAAAAAATCGTTAAAGTTTGTTAACATCATATTACTGACTGCACGATAGTGGCACAACATAGGCTATTTTCATGTCTGATCAGGGCGATAATAACCACCATAGACATTGAGGAGGGCTCGTCCCCCCAATAATTAGAAATCGCTAAACCCTTTTTCTGAAATATTGCCAATTCGAGAGAGAGAGAGGAAAGCTGCGTGTATGCGCGTCTGTGCGTTTCTCTTTTTAGAGTGAGTTTACTTCAAAAAAAGCGATTTTATCCTCTCGTTGCTGGAAAAGATAACGTAGCGATTCAGTATTTAAACTGTTATTAATAAAGGTCGTGGGGCAGCGTTGACAAGTTTCTTTGCTCCTGGATGTGTGAGCTGCGCGATATCTGATGTGTGTGTGTGTGTGTCAGTAAGCAGCACATTAATATAGAACGGTAATTAAAGGCTCTAATGCACACCAGTATAGGTGTGTGTATTGTAGGAGCTAGACGACGTATGATGACGTGTGACGGCATAGTAGTGGTGTCCCAATTCTTAGGGGAATATTTTCACCCCTACCCCTTGACAAGGAACAAGGGGAAGGGGTAGGCGGAGGGGTAGGGGAAGGGGAAGGGGTATACAATAGAATTGGGATTGGGCCTAACTGCCTGAACTATATACAGACACATAACTGTCCACTGAAAAACATTTGTCCACAATTTATAGATTTACAAAGTACAGACACATTTTGTAATTGAGTTATCCGTCAACAATGATGACAACTCTGTTGAATTCCATGTTTAGACAAAAAAAAAATGAAGGAAAAAAAACCAACAGAAAATCAATTTGTGCAGCGGTTTGGAGCCGAGTGGTGTGTGGTGTATAGAACATGTCAGGCTCTGAAATGAAGCCGTTTGACTGTGCTGGCCCGCGACGGGGAAATCTGGGCTGTTTTTCCCACTGGCTGAGCAGCTCTCTCAGGCTCGCCGCAGACAGTCAATAGCCTGAAAATGAACAGGGTTGTTTCCAAGCACCGGCCCTGCAGGCTTCAGCGCCCGCATATCGGTACAATAATGCAAACATGTCGGAATCATTATCAGTGCTAAAGATATGATTGAAGCAGCCTCTCTTGGCACGGATGAACAAAAGGAGGCCTCCTTTTTCGCTCTGGTTTTAACCAGCACTCAGGGAGCCAATTCTGCCTTTGACGTAGACGGACTCAAAGCCGACATCCCTGAAGAAGTGGAGTGTGCGATGGAGGGAATAAAAGCAGAAACAAGTGGTGGACTGGCACCGTAGGGAGAGGTGTTTGTTTAGAGCAGTAATAAAGTACTCAAGCCTCCGTCTCTACCTCATTTCCACAACACAAGACTCCAGACCTGAGAGCAATAAGAAAGAAGGACAAAAAGAGAGGGGAAATGAAAGCCTCTTGCTGAAAGCGGGGAAGGCGTGTTATACGTGTATTCCTCTGCTCTGGAATGAGATGGGACTTCCTCTGGAGAGGGAACGGCACATAAAGAAAGCCATCATATCACCATCTCTGACCATGATTGACTCCCGGACGAGCCCCCGATGTAAACCAAAGCCACTTAAACCTGCTCGTCCTGCTCCGAGTCATCTTCCTGGTTTGTCCCAACTCCTAACACATTCCCAAATTCCCACATCCTTTCTCTCGCTACTCAGAAAACTCTCCGTTCTCCCATCCCCCTCCCCCTCTTTATTAAAAACAAACAGTCCAGCGGAGCCCTGTCGCCTCTACCCGGCTGCGAAAACCCTGGATTCTGACACATGGTGTGGAAATGTGTTCATGTTTCATTGTAAATTTATGAAGTCTCAGAGCGCGCGGCGTCCCCCGGGCAAAGGCTTGGGTAAATGAAAGTAGCAGGCAGTCCAGATTAATATCATTTTACTGTGCTCCGATTGGATGAGCACTTTAAAGCAAAGAAGGGGGAGCGGGCGCCTTCATCTGTCTCTGGGACCTGTACGGGGAAGGACTGTGGTGTTGTAGAGTGAGCTTAAATATATTCTGAACACTTTTTCATTAATTTATGTTGAGGAGAGGCTCCTATCATATTTTATGAAGGCTTGAATGTCCCGAGGGATGCGTATGACTTAAGTTGAAAAACACAAAGTCAAGCTGTTCAGCTTGCATGTTCTCTTTGACAATAATCCAACGGGTGTTGGCAGGGTTTACGGTTTACAAATGTGCCTTTGTCTGCCACTTGTGGGCACATCTATCAGTCGAAACTTTACGTTACACTTGAGGAAACGTTTGCAGTCAGACAGTGTTTCTGCATCCCAGAACCTTCAACAGTGGGGGACAACTGGTAAAGTTACTCTGTACCTTGTGACAAGGAGAATCCGCAAGTCCATTAACAACACGCAAATGAATTCCAACAGTTTGAGGCCAAATTCATGTATTTTGTAAAATGGACTCATGTACCTGGAAAGATTTTAGCAATTAAGCTACACATCCTTGTCAGGCCACGGAAAGGTGCCCAAGTGGCTCCCACTGTTCCTAAACCAAGTCACTTTTTTTTAAATGCATGTTTTTGCATTCTAATGTTTATTTTGGGTTTAACCGTACATTTCCCACAAAAGCGCATGGGCTAACCGCTAGTCCACAGTTCTGACTGAGAGTTATTAATTAGAATGCTCTGACAGCACAGACTGTAAAGTGAACTTGACATGAAAATTGCACACTGCATAAGGCATGAGACAAACAAACATAGCTGTGTTTATTGACTTAAGCTGCTAAATAAACCTAATACTAAACAGCCCTGCTGGTGGAATAAAAATGAGCTAAAGCGGTTGGAATACAGAGCTGGTTTCAGTGGCCAGGCTATGGCAGTGCTAATGTAGTTTGGGATCGTGGACTCCGCCACTGTGTGCGGCTGTTAATTAAATCTATTCTAGGTCACAAGATAAATGGCTCTGACACAAACATGTTGGCCCCACACCAGCAG
>NW_015536499.1:458418-459943 GCF_001515605.1 Sinocyclocheilus anshuiensis | reverse complement strand
ATATATATATATTTATATTTATATTTATGTGTGTGTGTATGTAATTTTAATAATAATATAAAATTATTAAATTGACTGACACCTGTAAATTGCTTCAAACATAAAAATGGCATCAGTGCTTTTATCCAAGTCCAGAGTCGAAGTGGTTAAACTGTGTATTTAATAACACACTGTCTGAAAATCTTGTCGTCTCAGAGCTGCTGAGATGAATAAGAGGAGTGTGAGAATGAGCGAAAAATGGAGGAGCCGAGTGGAGGAAGCCTGAACCATTTTAATAGTAAAACAGTATATCAATTTAAACTGCTACGGTGTCACCCCACCTAAACCGGCCTGCATGCCACCCAACCAATCAGAGCGCTCCGCCAATTCATTTAAATAAGAGAGGACTTGGCCGCAGGGAGCGTAAATGATGAGGTGACGTGTTACACTGATTTATGTCTGTAGGCAATAAAAGGAGCATTTCTGCTCCTGCCTGTTTAATATGCGAATATGCAGGGCATCTCGGGCCTGACAGCCTGTCATTAATAAAACCCTTGTAAGTGGGCGCAGATAGCAATATTTCATCTTTATGAAAATACATGATGATAGTTTTACACTGTATAATTTTTAAACCAGTGCCAATGTGCCCTCCTAGGAGCTGAAGCCGTGGAATATCAGAGCTATAAGTTAAAGAGAGAGACCGGCCCATCGCTGGAGCTCAACTCACCTGCAGGCACGCACACCTGCCTATCGCTGGAGCCGTCAGGTTAAACCTTAGTGTTTCTTAAGCCAAAATAAAGAAACACAAGATTTATACTCAGAAGAAAGCATGGAAACATTAAGAGGAATCTTCCTATCAGCTCTAGGGTCAGTCTTTTTTTCTAATAACACAAAGGACGTGTGTGACAGCTGATTCTGGAGCCGTTGGTGAGTGTGTGTGTGTGTGTGTGTGAGAGACAGCTCCCCCTTAAGGATCATTATATTAACAGCCGTATTCAGAGCTGACACTCCAGAAGTACACGTGTGTTTGTGTGCGAGTGAGCGACCGCAACGGCAAGCAAACAACTACAAATTTCCAATGTCAAGAAATAAGTCTTCTTGTAGTGCTGCAGGGGGAATCAACCCATTTTTACCTCTCTTGCTTTTGTAAGTTCTGTGTTTTACTCTTTCTCTCACACACAGCCGATGGTGGAGGGTGCGATCAAACTTACAGAAATTGTACATCAAAGTGAGAGTAATATTAGAATACCAGAAATAATTAGGCATGGGAAAGACAAGAAGTTCATTTGCATAAAAATGTTAATTAGTCTCTTCACAAGCTGGGGCCCGCTAACGAAACGAGCTGTTTAATGGTTGTGTGTGTGTGTGTGCTGAAGTTCATTCCTTCACATGAGCTCATAATTGAAGGAATTGCTTAAAGGAATAGTTCACCCCAAAAATTTCCAAACCTGTATGTGGCACATAAAAGCAGAAATGTCCAAAAAAAATGCAAAAAAAAATAAAAAATCACATGTGCAGCTCTTGCCAATCAAATGTCTGTTCAAAC
>NW_015536499.1:442855-446516 GCF_001515605.1 Sinocyclocheilus anshuiensis | reverse complement strand
TAGCTGGCCAATCACAGCACACCTCGCTTTTCAGACCGATGAGCTTTGTAAAAATCGACGCGTTTCAGAAAGGCGGGGCATAGAGGAGAAACAATAATGTGCAGTATGTGGAAAATAATGTGCTTTTTTAACCTTAAACCGCATAAACACATTTCATTACACCAAATACACAAAATAATGTTCTTTTTAGCAACATCATATGAGCCCTTTAACGCAACTCAATCAGTGCAGCTGTATTAAGAATAAACAAGCAAATATTTATGTCTGGAATTAATGTAATTAATCAATCAGCATTTTGTAATTGATATTAATAAATAACTTTAACAAACATATTAAATTGACTGACACCTGTAACTTGCTTCAAATATAAAAACGGCATCAGTGGTTAGAAGTCCAGAGTCTAAGTGGTTAAATTGTGTATTTAATAACACAGCGTCTGAAAATCTTGTTGTCTCAGAGCTGCTGAGATGAATAGAGGAGTGTGAGAATGAGCGAAAAATGAAGGAGCCGAGTGGAGGAAGCCTGAACAATTTTAATAGAAAAACAGTATATCAATTTAAACTGCTACGGTGTCACCCCACCTAAACCGGCCTGCATGCCACCCAACCAATCAGAGCGCTCCGCCAATTCATTTAAATAAGAGAGGACTTGGCCGCAGGGAGCGTAAATGATGAGGTGACGTGTTACACTGATTTATGTCTGTAGGCAATAAAAGGAGCATTTCTGCTCCTGCCTGTTTAATATGCGAATATGCAGGGCATCTCTGGCCTGACAGCCTGTCATTAATAAAACCCTTGTAAGTGGGCGCAGATAGCAATATTTCATCTTTATGAAAATACATGATGATAGTTTTACACTGTATAATTTTTAAACCAGTGCCAATATGCCCTCCTAGGAGCTGAAGCCATGGAATATCAGAGCTATAAGTTAAAGAGAGACCAGCCCTTCGCAGATATACCTGCCCACTGCTGGAGCTCAACTCACCTGCAGACAAGCACACCTGCCTATCGCTGGAGCCGTCAGCTTTAACCCTAGTGTTTCTCTAAACCAAACTAAAGAAACAGAAGATTTATACTCAGAAGAAAGCATTGAAACTATTAGCTCTATGGACAGTCTTTTTTTTCTCTCACCTATCTACTAACACAAAGGACGTGTGTGACAGCTGATTCTGGGGCCGCTGGTGAGTGTGTGGTGTGTGTGCGAGACAGCTCCCCCTTAAGGATCATTATATTAACAGCCGTATTCAGAGCTGACACTCCAAAAGTACACGTGTGTTTCTGTGTGAATGAGCGACCGCAACGCCAAGCTAACAACTACAAATCTCCAATGTCAAGAAATAAGTCTTCTTGTAGCGCTGCAGGGGGAATCAACCCATTTTTACCTCTCTTGCTTTCGTAAGTTCTGTGTTTTACTCTTTCTCTCACACACAGCCGATGGTGGAGGGTGCGATCAAACTTACAGAAATTGTACATCAAAGTGAGAGTAATATTAGAATACCAGAAATAATTAGGCATGGGAAAGACAAGTAGTAGTTCATTTGCATAAAAATGTTAATTAGTCTCTTCACAAGCTGGGGCCTGCTAACAAAACGAGCTGCTTAATGGTTGTGTGAGTGAGAGTGTGAGTGTGTGTGTGCTGAAGCTCATTCCTTCACATGAGCTCATAATTGAAGGAATTGCTTAAAGGAATAGTTCCCCCCTAAAAATGTCCAAACCTGTATGTATGTATTTATTTATTTATGTGGCACAAGTAGAAATGTTCGAAAACCAACATGCAAAAAATCAAATGTGCAGCTCTTGCCAATCAAATGTCTGTTCAAACCGTGTGTGCTATAATGCAAGTCCCTCCCCTGGGTTTATGTACAAATTGTTATATAATATAATGTTTTTATATTATATTATTTTTGTATAATATTATATGCATATAAATAAAATAAAATAAATAAAACAATTAAATATATTATGTATTCATTCATTCATTCATGGTTTGGAATGACATAATGGTGAGAGAATAATGAGGTAATTTTCATTGTGGGTGAACTTATGTGAACATGGGACACTCAGCCTAATAGGAAGGAAAATGTTAAACAATAATCCCAATACAGCTTTCTATGAAATCTAATTCAAAGCATCATTCTTCCTGACAGATATTTGATATTATTCTATTTTTAATGCTCATCGTTATTAATAAGGCTGAACAGAAATGGCGAGGCTTGTGACAAAATTAAACGGCCAGATTACATATTTTTATAACATTTTATCTATATATTCAAAATGTTTATAATATATTTTATAATAAATACGTAATTAAATACATTAAATATATATCTTAGCTCTCCGGTATTATTCTATTATCTTCTCACATTTCACACGGAAGCATAAAATGCATGACGTCCGGAGAAGCATCCAGAAGTGCACAAAGATCTTCTGATTGGCTATGCTTTTTTTGTGCCGTGCAGCATTTTCGCTTCAGTTTGGACTTAAAAATTGCTTGTCGCTGGAATCTTGTGGTGTTGTGCCTGGTTAGGACATGGATGAGACTTTACAGCTAGACTAAAAAATATAAGTATAACACTGAGATTTTCAGGAAAATAAATAGAGCTTATTATAGGATTATTAATGATTTGGCTTGAGGGGGGAAATTACCATTCTAGCTGATGCATACATGTTTCATTAATAGAGAGCAAGAGTAATGAGGGATCTTGACACAGACATCTAACAATGATATATACAATCATGTTTCTCACAACATCTAGATTGCAGAAACCTGTCTTTATTCATTTAAGATTCAAGATCCTCATTCACACTGATGAGAAAGGTAAATGTGGAAAATGAAAACTTAAACTTAAATCAGTAGTCTTTTTCAGGGTAAAATACTTTCTCCCATCACAGTTTAATGTGCAGAGACAAGCACAACGTCACTTGTACACTAACAACAACACAGGCTCAACTTACAGCATCCATTTGGCAAACCAATTGCAATCGGTAAAGTGTTCAGGAAACCTGTTTAAAAACAGTCATTATTCACTTGCAATTCTGCATGCAGAAATCACACAATTCACCTTTGAAGTCAGCATTAAACCAAAATTATTTTTTAAATGCATCTTATTGATCATATTTTCAACAATTCATCCATGTGAATCTTACTTTTCGACTTTTTAAGACGTTTAACGAAAATGTCTCGACAGACTTTTCGTGGCATACTGTACATCAGATTTCTACTATCATTTATTTCACTTGAATCCCCACCGTTTCTTACTATCTACTGTAAGCTTGCATTAAAACCTGCCTCCATCCAATCAACAACAGACAAGTCCTCATCCAGAATTACATTTTTCGATAATCTGCTTCAATCAAATGCACATCACAATAGAAAAAATATATATACTGCTACTCCTGTTAAATTGCAACTTAAATTATTAAATTAACTTAAAGAATTACATAAAATGGCACCTGTGATACTTCCATCTCCGAATTAAAACAAATATTCAATGGGCTTGGTTTTACTCATCAGTATTGTGAAAGGCAAACCATATTGTTGGTTGATAACTTTCCCCGCCCATACAGTCTTGGTGATGTCAGCAAATAAGTAAAATAATTTCATATGCAGCCCCCCCCCCCAAAAAAAAAAGTATATATATATATATATATATATATATATA
>NW_015536499.1:422029-442335 GCF_001515605.1 Sinocyclocheilus anshuiensis | reverse complement strand
GTATATGTATATATATATATATATATATTGTGGTCACAAAAGTAACAAGATACTAAAACTTCTTGATGTGTCCAAAGTACTTGAAAAGAAAAAGTATCAATTTCAAATAAGAAATTTGAATGCCGACTTAAATTTCACAAGTATTTTTTTTTGGTCATTATTGGACTTCGTCCATGATTTCCACTTGCTTTTACTGCATGAAGAAGAGCAACTTGGACATTCTGCAAAATAATTCCTTTTGTGTTCCACCAAAAAAGAAAAAAGAAAAAAAAGTCATAAGGATTTGGAAAGACAAATGACTTTCAGTTTTGGCAAAACTTTATTATTTGGGAGTCAAACCTTTTTTATTTTTTTTTACTAATAAATGCCTGTTATCAAAACTTCACATTGCTTCCTAATTTCAGGCATATTTCTCCTCCCATGTGTCCAGCGCAGATAGATGGCCTGAGCGCTTTATTTGGAAGTGCATTAGACTGATAATACACTTGTAGCCAATCACAGGGTTTAATATATGAGCTGCAGCATTCTCATTGGCAGCTCTTTGTGGAGTATAATGAAGAGAGTGTAGGCTGATGAATGCAGTGGTCTGGGGGTAAACGTCAGTTCTTTCATTAAGGGGACCTCCACCTCGCCCTGCCGTATAGAACCATGGCTCCTGCGATTAGACTGATGTATCCCGCAGACAATCACAGGTGAGATTTGCGAGGAAAAACACATTGTGCTCTGTTTAACCTGCATAAAACAACAACAGTGAGGTAGAAGACACCTGCGTTTGGTAAGTCTTGGTAAAGGCTCATGTATTTGGCTCATGTATGACCCCGGTAAATTAATAATTCATTATAAAATAGCTCTAGTCTGTGTCTCGTGCTTAAAAGAAAAAATTCATAATACAAAACAAACTATTGTAGCTATTTTTTGAAGTTCTATCTACCTTTGTTCATGCAAATAATAGAGAGAGGACAGGAAAACGACTGGGGTGACTTGAACTTGTGTCACATGATAGGCACCAAAGCTCAACCACATGGTCTCAACAAATAATAAAATAAATCAATAAAATATAAACAAATAAAAATAAACACATAAAAAAAATAAAAATAAAATAAGCTATCGATAATAATAATAACATAGATGATAACAACAGCAACAATTATTATTATTATTATTATACGTTTATGTTTAATTTAATATACCAATTAAAATGAAATACAGTTTATAAATACAATTATTTTAAAAATATTTAGTGAAAATAAAATATTTCCAAAAAAGATTCAATGCTTAAATTAAAGAGATATTATATTTATAAAATGTTTTTAAAATCATATTTTAAAATGTATTTGTATTATTATTATTATTATTATTATTATTATTATTATTATAGAGACAAAAATCAATTACTAAATTAACTAAAATGCTTGAACTTGTCACATGATAGGCACCAAAGCTCAACCACATGGTCTCAACAAATAATAAAATAAATCAATAAAATATAAACAAATAAAAATAAACACATAAAAAAAATAAAAATAAAATAAGCTATCGATAATAATAATAACATAGATGATAACAACAGCAACAATTATTATTATTATTATTATACGTTTATGTTTAATTTAATATACCAATTAAAATGAAATACAGTTTATAAATACAATTATTTTAAAAATATTTAGTGAAAATAAAATATTTCCAAAAAAGATTCAATGCTTAAATTAAAGAGATATTATATTTATAAAATGTTTTTAAAATCATATTTTAAAATGTATTTGTATTATTATTATTATTATTATTATTATTATTATTATAGAGACAAAAATCAATTACTAAATTAACTAAAATGCAATCAACTGATGTTCTTGACCATTTATTTAAGGATACTCATTTAATTTTAGCATGTAGGAAGTATTTTGTGTCATAATAATCAAATTATACTGTGAACCTATTGGACAGGGTGCATAAACGTGTGTGTGTGTGTGTTTGTGAGAGCCCTGAGCCGATGGGTATTAAGCAGATGAAGTCATACAGGAAATCAATGTAGTATTGAGAGCAGAAAAATGCAGTGCCTGAGGACAGGCATATGCAGCATTATAAATGAACGTGAGCATAGAGACAGTTTATAATGAGGGGTCAGGCAGAGCTGGGGAAATACTGCTGTGATTTTTCTTTACAGAGAAAAGGGCCATGAAACGGGCTTTGTGCATTACTTGGGCTGGATATCGTACATGTAGGCTGAAAACCCCTGACAGAGGAAGCAGATCTCCCACATTAGCATCGTAGCTCAATGCATTTTGAACTCAGTGCTCACTGCTAGGCCACCCTTCTGACAATTTGCATAATTTAATAAGAACCTTTAAATTAGCTAAGATAGCAGCACCGAACCCCACATTGTGTGAATGATTGTGCCTCTGAGTGTCTGTTGAGAGATTCTGAGCAAGCCTTGATGGTGTTTAGCGTCTCTCTCCGCCTGTTAATTGTTCACACTTGGCTGTGTTATTATGTTCTATTTCAGGAGAGATATGGCGAAAGGAAGTCCTTAATTATTCATTGTTCTCTCGCACAGCGGCTGAATGCCCAGAAATAGACCGAATCACACCTCTGTACCGCCACAACCAGCGTGACACAAATGACACAAACGCCCTACGCGGGACCATTTGAAGGGCAGCAAGTGGCGGTTCGGGACAGAGATAGAGAAGCCTACAGGAGACCTCTTCACATTCCTCTGGCCGCTTCCCAAGCCGCACACCACTGTCATTGAGAATTACCATCACACTCCAGAACGAGCAGGAAGCCATCGTAATCAAAAACAAGGATCAAGTCTACAGCTCCAATTCCCAAAGACCGCTGTCACTGTCGATACCGCTACATGACCCCCCTCCCAAAACGCATGCACACAAACATACGGGTTTTACATAATCCAGTCTGAATGTTCCCGCATCCCGCGGCTCATTGGAAAACCTGAAGTGGGATCAGACAAAGTGAATAACTGCAGCAAATTTACTTCCGGATTACCTGCGCGACAGGGAGATGTTCAGCCACTTAGCCTTTAAGTCAAGCAGATACTTTGCCGCTTTTTTGCACACACCAGCACTTTACTTTTCCACCTTTTGTTCAAGGGTAATGACATGATATAAACGTGGAAGAAAAACAACCACAAGTCAGAAAGAAAAAAGAACGAGAAAGAAAACACGCTGCTCTCTCTGAAGTTAATTGGTTCTCACTGGCCTTGTGTAAAGTGTGCGACGTTGAGAAGTCAAAGCTTACATTTTGGTCTGGCTCGTTCTTTGTTAAGTTAATGGCTAAATATTTAATGTTCAGGGGCTCTAAAGATTAAAGGTAACATGTTGTCAGTATCATTGGAGGAACTTCAAAGAGTGTAAATTATGCATTTCCTGTAGCGGTGGAAGAAGAAATCAAAGGACGTAATGAAGATTAAAGTTTGGAGGTCTACGTACGCACGCAAAAAGGAAAGGGGAGTGAGGTGTCTTGGTGTGGAAAGGTTAATCTATTTTGAGAGTGCTTTATCTTATTAGACCGCCACTGTTTTAATTCAATCTGTTCCGCTATTCGTATATGGACCAGGAGTTATGGAGACGAGGTTTACAAAGCAGGAAGTCAGGAGGCCATGAAATCACAGGAGCAATTAAAAGAACAACATGACTTTCACGAGCAATCCCGCGACGGACCGCCTGTGAATGTCAAGCTCCTAACAGTAGTTTTAATTAAAGCTGAATTGGAGTTGGGTTTAATTGTACCATTGTGTCAGACCCACTAAACTCAGAGCGAGGGGGAAGGATCGATGGCTAACCGTGTCTTTGAAGAGCTCAAAGGAACGGTGAATCATTGCTCTAATTGAGCACATTTAACATCTTCACTCTTGGATTTTGCAACAGTTTTCTGAAAGAAATTATGTGAAGGTCAAGGTGTATCAAAGCAGATCTGGTACACTTTTTAACAGTTGCTCAAATCTTTCCATTTTCTGTTCCTCACTCTCAGAAAGAAAATGGGAAAAAAGGGTACTCTGGGGCAGTACCCTTTCAAAACGTTCATATTTGTACCTCATTTAACCCTAAAGGGTGCATATAAATACCTTAAAGGTGCTTATTAGTACCTAAAATGTACATATCAGTACCTTAATGGAACATATTTGTGCCTTTCAAAAAGGTACCGCCCCAGTGACAGATTTCGTACATTTTTATCTGAGAGTGGAGAGATGTCACACAAAAGTACACATTTTTGAAGCCTTGGTATTTTTATTTACATTTTACCCTTAGTTTCCTAGTTTTTAGCAGCAATTGCCTTGGAAATCTTCAAATTCATTGATTCCCTTTAAATGGGAATGAATTACAACCACTATACATTTTCAAACAGACGTCTTAAAGTAATAATTCACCCAAAATGAACATTCCATCATCATTTGCTCAGAATTGCACCGGCTGCAGTTTGGATCCAGTCTTTGTGAAGATTTTGGACAACACTAACAACACTTGAAGACTCCATATGATGCCAACTTTGGATTGACATACAAAACAGCCAAATATTATCATTATATTGTAATTAAACCTACATGACAGTCATTCATCAGTGGAACACAAAATAATATATTTATAAAATGTCTGAAAGTCATTGAGGTCTAATGTTGTTTGGACTAACGTTGTTCAGACAACAGGCAAATTGTCGATTTTGAAAATATGTCATTTTGTATGCTCATATCCATTTCCAAATGCAAAGACACCTAGTTAGTGGACGGATAATGTATATTAAACGCACATCACGCAATTATCTTTCAATCACACCTCAAAAGAAAAAAAAGTCTCCCTCTTTCATATTCAAGTTCGTGTTTTGTCACCGGCCATGATTGCCATGACTACTCCTTATTGGCGTCTATCAATGATCCATA
This sequence comes from Sinocyclocheilus anshuiensis, assembly GCF_001515605.1. Taxonomy (NCBI): domain Eukaryota; kingdom Metazoa; phylum Chordata; class Actinopteri; order Cypriniformes; family Cyprinidae; genus Sinocyclocheilus; species Sinocyclocheilus anshuiensis. The sequence continues at coordinate 437,441 of NW_015536499.1, read as the reverse complement.
AAAAAGTCACCACCATTACCTCGGTGTCAAGTGGCCCTAATAGTCCGATTTCATTAGAGTCAATGGTAGTGAGCAGAGCCATTTGGAAAAGTCAGACAGTCACCAAGGCTCCATACAGCTGCAAATAGCAAGCTGGAATTGCACTGCAAATGGTTCCACTCACAGGACATAATAGTCAGTATGGCCGATTTGACCTAACATGAAACTCCTGCCTGCGCTCGACAACCTATACCACAATCGGTGAATTATTCCGTCTCGTTTTGATGATGTCATTCCCAAAGTGCTCTCAGCGGAATACATCCTGTCCTGTCTTGCTCTGCAAGTTTATGAGGTCATCCTCAGGTAGGACACACAGCAGCAATGGGAAATGTGGAAATCACCTTGGCGTTTTATTGCGATGGAGCGTCTGTTAAGCCAAATGGCATTTAGGTACAACTGAAAAGTCCGCTTTTAAGAAACAATGGATTTTTATACTGGATGAATTCCTGGATTGGAAGAAAGAATATCGGCATCATCATTCATCCGCAAACGTCATTAATTAAATGAGGAAACATCATATTACAATTGTCTTTTACGGCACACAGTAAATATTGACAAATCCCTGTCTGTTGTTTATCTGTTGTTTATCCTATTGATCATAATGTGTTTGAATGTCGATGAGCTGTGTACGAGTGTGTGACGAGCTGTAAGAACATCTTTGTGTTAGTATACATAAGGGTTTTTGTGTCATGTCATGATTATGAAGGTGTCATGTCAGTCTTATGCACACCCCTTCAAGTAAAGTGTTACCGGTTTTTGTAATAGGCAGCGTTTGGGGGTGAATTTTTCTCACGACTAGGAAAATGTCCTGTATATATTTATGTCACCTCAGAAATACATCCAGCAATTTAAAATCAAATTAATTATATGATGTGCCGATTAATTAATCAAATTATTCGCACATCAATTTTGAATATGAAACTAAAACTGAAATTTGTGAAATTGTGCAAAACAGACAATATTGTGTCAAAAAACTGATCAATATTAACTTTACATTTACTGAACATTTGCAATTGTTGCTGATATTCGTAAAAATAAATAAACTTATCTCGCTCGAGTGATATTGCTGAACCAGCAATTTTTTGCCCTCATTTTAAGGGCACATAACTACATCACACAGTCAGTCATCATCCTGCATCATGTTTGTCAGCAACTGCATGCAATGAAAGACGACGTACAGGTAATAATTTTAATGTGTTATTTTTCCAACAATAAACTGCATCAAATTAATATGTTACATCAATAGCCCTAAATAAAACATTAGCTTATCTTGTTTAGTACAAACATTTTGTCACTTCACCTGGCATTAAGTTAATTTTGGACTCAGTGCATGTTGATTTCATATAACTTCTGCTTCTTTTTTTAATTCACCTATGCTTTTTGTCCTTTAATTCCCAGTAACTAATAAGCAAACTCGCTAAAGAGAAAGACAAACTGACATGTTGCGTTTTGAAAGAGGGGTAACATGTAAAGGCAAAGGAAAATAAAGATGTAAGAGTGTTGTGGAGTGCTTTAAAAGGGGCAATATGTCCTACGGTAGAAGCTTTCCCCTCCACCCCATCCCTTTAAATCTAACTCAGTGCAGATTATTTCTATGCAAATGCTTGCAGGCGCTGAATTAAATCCAAAACACAGTTTGTAAAAATCGATTCCTCTGCAACCTACACAAGTCTGCAGCCAGGCGACATGCCACGGCCATAAATATTCATCTTTTATTTACTGTGTGCTGAATGAAGCAATGGATTTGGCAAAATAGGGATAAGGAGGAAGGGTGTGTGCGCGCACGTGTTTGGGAGAGAAAGACTGAAAGACAGAGATGTGGAAGTCATGAGATTATTTGAGACTCTTCAAGCCTTGTCAAGAGTAATAGATTACTAGAATATCATTCTGTCCATCTTGGGTGATATTAGATGATGGATCATGCGTTTGTTTATTTGTTTTTAGTAAATCACATTTCAACCCCAGCACATGTATATTTTTTACCATCTGTAAATTAAATATTAACCTTAATATTATTTAATTTAAAAAAATATATATGAATTTACACACACAAAAACAAAAAACTTTTTAAATTATTAATTTTAAATTAGATTAAATTCTTTATTTTTTATATTAATTTTATTCATGATTAATTTAGCTAATAGTATTTATAATATTTTATTTTACATTTACATATATAATAATAATAACAATAATAATAATAATAATAATTGCATATATAGTTTTTCATTTTCTTTAGGCAAGATATAATTTCTTGTCTCTTTTGATTTGGGTTCATATGCACGGTTTGTTCTTTATTAATTTAGCTAATATTATTTTTAATATTATTGTAGTTAATCATTTTAAATCTATATTTGATTACACTCCTTCACTGATACTGAAAAAAAAGAATAATCACCACCCAATAAATCGTATGTACTTTGTAGTTATCTGTGTGATGTGGTGGGAAGGCAAAGACATGCTCTTTTTCTATGACTGCTTAAGAGACTGAGCATGCTAGACATTAAATGTATTTAAATATTCAGTATGATTAGACAGATGATTAAATTATTTGAGAGACGAGCTCGCATGTGCAGCAGAAATGTGAACAGTCCATGGCTGTTTAAAGATGCATCAAACATGATCTTAAATTAACGCAACTGTCAAAGCACGCTATTTTTTTTATGGAAAGTAGAAGCATTTGCAAAAATAAGTGTGTGGGTGTGTGTGGGTGTGTGTGTGTGTGCAAGAAAGAGCACAGCATTACAAGAAAGATATGAGGTAGTGTTTGCATGTTACTCATTACTAATAAAGTAGATATACATACCAATAAAACAGGCTGCCATCAAGCCCTATAATTATAAAAAGACATGAACAAACAAACAAACAAAAATCAAACCTTTAATGACAACAATCATTTAGTTAATCCTTTGGCTGGTTTCTGAAAATAGCTTGGTTTAAAAAAAAAAAAAAACGAATAAATAATAACAGATTGGTTTTGTGCAGGTGCGTGTTAAGCAGCCAAAAAGTGCAGATGTTGTGAATTAAGCAGTCGCTCAAAGGAAAGCACCTGCGTAAGCATCCACACTCTCAAATGTTGCATCATTTGTGTCCACAACAAAGGTTGTTAAAGCACTTCTTTAAATGCTAAAGTGTACACATGCGTGCACAATGACGACGCCACGCTCGAGTTGGCAAGCAGGTCAGGCGCTCAGGTAGAAAGATGAACGACAGTCTGGGAACTCGACAGAATTGAAGAGCGCAAGGTGTGCACGGGATAGAGAGGTTCAGCGCAAAATATATGTCAAAGCATCACGCGACTGCAGGACTGGGGCTCCCAGATACCGGCCTGCGTGGTGTCAAAAGATCCTTAAACAAGAAAATCGTAATAAACAGACTGCCTTAATATTAAATTCAATCAATTTACACCGGGAAAAAGAAGGAAAATTACAATCTATGCACTTCCAAGAATATACCAAAGGCAAATCTTTATTGGCTTATTTTCAACACCAAAGCACTTTAAATAGTTACATATAATTATTAATATACAGTGGGTTTTATTCAACTTTTCTCTCACTCAATGCAGATCATATAATTAGTATTTTAAATTATTAAATTAGAAAAATCCTTTTACTAGTGGTCTAAGACTTTTCTTACTTTTCATTCTGTATTGATGTTTTTTAAAAATATATATTTAAAATGATAGTTCTAAAAAAATGCACATGCTTTGTAAATTAATAATGGAATATGATACTTCCTTACCATCAATCTTGCACTTACGTTCAACAATTGTGATAAATAAACCAACAGAGTGAAACAAAGTATCGACGGAACAATTCAAGAATCTGTTTTCATAATCATGATCCGGCGGAACTGAAAAGACAGAATTCTATAGGAAGAGGAAACGCACCGCATGGGCCGGGCGGCACAATAGACTATGTTTGTCATTTGCATTTGTATTGTACGAACATTGAGAGGAAATAGAAATAAAGCCCATGGTGCTATAAAAGGATTTGCGTGTGGCGGAGGGGGGCATTCTGGGTAAACTGTGAACATTGTGTACATGTTACAGAAAAGTAATAAGTTATGCAAATCTTTCCTTGCCTTTCTTTGACACAAACATCCCTATTCTAACTTCTTCCACACAATAAATTGATTTCCGCTTGTTTGGTTGAAGGTAGCTCTACGAAGGAACAGGAAAGTGCTATATTTTCTAAATTTGATATTAAACGCACTCACTCTCCATACATACACTAGACAGCTGCCTTCTCTTATCCTCTTTTCCCCCATTTCTGTCTTTGCACAAAGGAGAAAGCACATTTTTTAATTCATTTGTCTTTCATTCAGTGCGTTTTTGCGTGTGGTTCTGGGTTCAAAGGTGATGACAGCTTTGACAGCTATACCTGTCAGTCTAAAGCGAGGCCAGATAACCTTCTGTCCTAACAGAGCACTTTCAATAGTCTTCTATTTTCCCTCTCTACACACACACACCCATTATTCTGTAGATGGGGGAAAAAAATCCTATCCTATCTTCCATTTACTCCCGCTTTGCCTCAATCTCAAACACATGAATAGCAATTAAATTGATTATTTTTACCCTTTTCCCTGTTTTTTTTTTTTTTTTTTTAAGTCGGTGATGGTTTGGAGCCCAATCTACCTTTGGTTTGTGGGCATCCTATCTCAGAGACAAGACCTCAAAGAGCAGCTAAAAGGATCTTTATCAGACAGTGAATTAACACTTAGTCTTCCATTCGGTAGGTGTATCCAGCCAATATAGGGGAGAGAGAAAAAGACAGGAAAAAATGCACCAGGAAGGGGGCACCTTGAGAATGAAGAGAGGACCTTGCAGCTTAGCGCAGGAGAACCCTAGTGCTGACCTAGCACTCTTCAGAGAGAGAGAGGGAGAGGGAGAGAGAGATAACAATCACACATTGGCACTGGACTGAACAATTACCTGCTAAGTAAAGGTCATTTGCGTCAGTGTAGCAGCAATACAGGGGAAGAGACACCACTGGTATTTACTGACATGCTGCATGATATCAGGTAAGAGGAGGGAACTCAAGACAATTAGGTAGACAAAATAATGAGGACTCATAAGTCATTTTAAAGTTCTAGAATAGAATCCTATATTTTTTTACCACTAAATAGCATTTGATTATACGTTTTATGGTAAAAAAGCTATTGATTTCATTTTAGCATATTAAACATTTCTGACCAATGAAAAAACAGTGGAGTGTTCGGAAAAGCGGATTAAAATGTTCCCCGAACCCATTTCTTAAATTTCATTTGGTGTTGCAATTTACATTTGAGTACAACTGAAACAGCAAAGAAATTAGATTGGCACATTTTGGTATGAAAAAGTTGAAAATGATAAGACGACATTGATAAACTGCAGATAGAAAATCCACTAGCACTGTTTAAGTTTCTTGACTGGGAACATTTTGGATTTAATGTAAACTACAACAACAGTGGAAAACATGATTAAAACTATTGCTGATTTTCGCAAATTGCTTGGCATGTCTGGCATATGTTTATGGCAGGGGTATCCAGTCATGTTCCTGGAGGGCCACTATCCTGCAGAATTTACCTAAACCAGCTAACCAAATTCTTCAGGATTAGGAGAAACTCCCAAGCAAGTTTGTTTGAGCAGGTTGGAGCTTTGCAGGACATTAGCCCTTCAGGAACAATATTGGACATCCCTTGCTTATGGCAATGGGACAACCATGTTAAACCATTTGCACCAACATACAGAAGGCAACCAAACTGCACATAAATCGTGATACGAACCGAACCGTGAGAAATTGTACCCCTTTAAACAATATCCAAGAAATATGAGCTCCAGAGGCACACGCAACTGTAAAAACATATATCTTTTCATCTCTAATTGCTTTGCACTTTAGCCATTCCCAAATCCCTGAATTACGGAGCAGTCTGTGCACCACCTCAGCCACGCACACACAAATACACGCATACACAGTAACAAACAATTTTTTTCTCCCGACAGCATGCCCCATTAATCTTCTTGTAGGTCCCATCCTCAGTGGGGTTAACCCAGGTGAGGGAGGGGCAGCTGGGGCAAGAGTTAAGGCAAGACCCAGGTTTGATACAGGCTTCCCGGCGCATTAGCCAGTGAGCTGGAGGAGAATGGAGAGGCCTGGTGGGGGCCAGGGGGAGATCAGAGCTTTGGGCTGGACAGAGCCATGCTGACCTGGGGGTCTAAATTAAGAGCCAGGAGAGGAGCGCTTGATTTCACATCCCCTCAATGACACGCCTGACAGGATGATGTAAGAGGGAGTAAATGTGAGAGGCTCACCTTTAAGTCTGCCCTGTAACCAACGGACCACAGCAGAGGAGAGAGAAAGACAAAAGCTGTGTTTGAACACACACACACATACTACTCATATTACTTTTCAAAGCAATGCAGTATGCAGTATAAACACAGTATGCAGATTTTCTGCATGTATGAGATACCCGTTTGACCTTAAAGTTGTCTCAAGCAAACAACCAAAGCTCAGTTACTATTGTCCACAATTCAATAAGTCCATTTTCAGTTTGAACTTAAAAAATGGCAAGCAAGTGGGAATGTATGGGCACACAGAGAATCCACTTTTATTGAAGGTTCAGGCCTTCAACCAAGTGACTTCATTTGGCCTAATCTTTATTAGTGATTACATCCGTTGAAGGACTGGATGGGACTGTGACTGGGCAGCAAGGTGGTCACAGGTCTGAAGTGATCACCACTGGGCAGTCAAGTCTTGCACATCCCAATATTCTTGCCATATTTGGCACTATGGTTGAATGATAGGATGTAGACAAGATCTGCAATTGAAAACAGGGCAACCTTGAGCGAAGCTTGGCACCTTGCATATGGAACGAAAACAAGTAGTTGGAGCACTGCATATACAGTGGCACTCTCCCAATCGCTGAAATTCATGTGAACAGCATGGATATAATAAGTGTATGAAAAAAATGAATGTTTAGTGGTAGTTCTACATGTTCAACAATGAGATCAAATTGGCTAATCCTTGACCAGCTTATTGTGGAAGACTTGTACCTATCCAATGCTGCACAGAGATCCGAATAAATGTTGTCTGATTTGGTCAAGTAGTCTGTAGTAGGCGGATCTTTAAGGTGCAATGACATTTACCTTTGGCTTTGCAAAATTTAGTGGGCAAATTCCGTTCATTTCAATAGGAATTTGTGCAATTGAAAGTTTCACACGAAAAAGTTCCCCACACAGATTTCACTCATTTTCAAGTTGGTCATGCAAGTTCACTATGATGACTAGCAGAAAGCTGCTTAGTTTGAAAGTGACTTTTCATACATTGCTGCAATAATGACAACGAAAAATGGACTGGTTTTTTTTGCCTACAAAATTCTGCCTACATTTCACAAGTATGACCGTAACATTAGGGTGTGAAAGAGGCCAAATTTTCTGGAAAAAACACAGGTTATCAAGTGTAAGCTGTATCAGCTGCTGAAGGAGTCATTGCCTGGGCATCTTTGCAAAGAACACCAGATGCATCAACATAGCATTGCACCAGATCTGTACATTTCCTAGAGTCACTGGTCAGGCCCCATAGACTACAGCTGCAATGGCTCTACAATAGCTTCTAAAAGAACAAGGTCCTATTTGCTGGAAGAATGAGCAAATGGATTGTCTTTGCAAAGCCTGGTTCACCTCACTATTCTAGCCATTGGCAGAATCAATTCCTACTGACTGGCTTGCAAGAGGGACCTGCCATCATCCAAATCATAATGGGCATAATTCAAAACAAGTCCCCACAATCAGTTCAGTTACATCAGCCTAATAAAATTCACCACAGAGGCTAGTAGGACTGTCTTCTACTTCTTGATAGTTCTGCACAGACTACCAAGGCAAGAGTCATCTTTATGAAGAATGATACTCAGGGTTCCAGAAGGCGAGAGGACTAATAAATCCTCCCCAGGAGGACAAGGGTGATGCAGTCAAGAAATTTCCCTGGCATCTGACAAAGAGTGAGATGTGTGCTTTCCTTGAGTTGGTCAGCTATTACAGATGTTAACTTTAACCCTCACAGACCTGACAAGAAAAGAACAGCTTGAAATGGATCAATGGAGAAGTGTTTGCCTATAGAGGCATTAACACACTGCCCTATATGGGCAAATAGACACATTGGAGGCAGTAGTCAAAACTGTCTTTTTCCACATACTCCAGGATGAAGAGCTTTCAGACATATATTAGCTGTAAAACCTACCCTGCTGAACATAGATATGCAGTGTTGGGAAGGTTCAACAAATGGCAACAAAGATTGATTCCAAAGGATGATCCTCCTCCCCCATCGTTTTTACCTTCACAGATCTCTACCAAGTCAATAATACCTGGTAGGGAGACTGTCATAGGTAAACTGGGTACAGTGACAATTAGGTCAAGTGCGAGAAGGCATGGTTGAGAAACTGTCAACACCTGTTCACTTACCTCCACACTTCCACATCACCCATTAATGACCAGCATTAGAGCACCTACAAAATAAAGAATCCTCTCGTTCCAGTGCACATGTTCCACTCCCAATCTTCTGTAGCTGTGTTTTCCAACCCTGGTCCTGGAGTACCCCTATCAATACAATTTTTGGATAGTCACGTTTCCACCGAAATTACCCGGCACAATTGTACCAGGAACTTTTTTCCCCAGGATTCCAAGAACCTTTTTCCCCAAGGACCCCCCCCCCCCCCCGACCTGTTGCTGTCTGCGTTTTCATTGCGGTCTAAATTACCAAGAAGAATAGGTAAATAGTCTGGTGACGTAGATCTGCGCGCATTTCGATACCAAGTACACAAATTTCGGACTTGAATCCTCGGTAGTTCGGACTTCGCCTCAGGAGTGCGAACTGCTGCGGACAGGAGGACGCAAATCCGATAATTCTGCAAACAGCAGCGTACTTGATAACATCAGTCAGCTCACCTTGGCTACTGCAATTTTCCTCACTGTATTTACAATAAGACAAAATATATCAAACACCACTGCCCCTTTTCGTTTTCATTTAAACATATTAATAGCCGCAGAAATGTTCAGGGAACGTACATGGCCTACATTACAATGAAACGAAATATTATATCAAACATTGCCTGTTTTCATTTTAATTTTAACATATTAATAGATTAATAGAATAAAGACCAAAGATTACCTGATAAGATTTACCCAAAACTAATTATATCTTCTATTTATCCACTACAGAGACATCAGAGCCAGCGGCAAATGTCAGAAGGACTAGCCGAGTTGAAGCTGCTCTCGTCGGGATACATGAGCACTGAGCGACGGCTGATCGCGTGGAGCTCCTGTCTCCGAAATCGGCGAAGCACATTTTCAAATAGGCGCTGTTTTTATAAATAAACCGCAGATTTGAGTTTTAAACAAATACATTCTCGCCTGAAAAACTACAATTCATGACACAATAACAATAATATAAAAAAATTTTTTTTTTAAATGCAAATGGTGGTTGAAATATAATGCTGCGTGAACTCAACCAATCAGCATGTTCAGCGCTCAAGTCCCACCCCCGAAAGTTCCGGACCTTTGAAAAAGTACTACCTCGCGAGCAGGGACTTTCTGAGGGGCAATTTTTTACCCGGAACTTTATTTAGATCCTGGTTCCTGCGGTGGAAACACACCGAGTACCAGCCCAAAGTCCCTAATTCCTGGGTAAAGTTCCAGCGGTGGATTAGAATGAACTCATCAGCTCATTGGTAGATACTCCAAAACCAGAAATGGTGTGTCAGAACAAATGACATCCAAATTATGGAGTTATTCCATAACCATGGTTCGGAAACCCTACTCACACACTTACTTTATAAAAGGTCCTTTAAGGTACTACTTTCTAAAAAGTTTTTCAAGCTTTATCCTTCGGCCACACTGTGCTCACAGTAATAAGTCATGAGATTTTCGGGATGAACTGGATATATGAGCCAACAACAAAATAATGGAAATAGAATAGTGCCTTGCATCTAATATTTTTCAGTGTTTTGTCTAAAGTTGTCACAGTTAAATCTTGTATTCAATGCTTTTTCTGTATTGCCCTATTCAGCTCTTCAGATGACCTCACTTCCAGAGAAACCACCAGACGGAGAGAGAGAAATAGAGTAAGAGAGAGACAGAGGGGTGAATGAACAAGAAAACGTCCCCCAGGTAGCTTCGTCTTTCACGCCTTGCTTCTCTCTTGCAACTCCGAACAACGAGTGTCTGTGTTTTATTTTGTCCTCCGTCTTTCATCCGTTGTTCAAAGCCTTTCTTCAGTTGCCCCCAATCTCATTCATCCTTCAGCTATTTAGTTTGCCTCTACATGTAAAAAGACCTTCTTCTCTCTTCCCACTTTCTTTTTTCCCCTGTCTTTCTCTGTCATATTCATATGAATGACATATTCTACTTATGAAGCAGTCAAGAAAAAAGGAACAAACATTTGGTGGGACGCTTTGATGTTGCCTTTTTAAAATATTAGAGGCACAATATTCTTTTTATTTACTTGTGTGTATTTGTTTATTTTTGTGAGCACTTAGACCAGGGTTCCTCAAATCCGGGCCTGGAGAGTTTAGCTCAAACCCTGATCAAACTCAACTACCTGTAAATTTCTAGACATTCTATAGACCTTTATCAGCTTGCTCAGATGCCTTTGATTAGAGTTAGAGCTAATCTTTGCAGGGCACTGGTACTCCAGGGATTTGAGGAACCCTGATTTAGACCCTGTCGACACAACAATGGAAAGACAAGTGCATAGTTTCATTATTCGTTTTTTTTTTTTTTACACAAATTATACTTCTTTTTATTTTTTTTTTAGCTTTTCATAGCCTATTTTGAACCTTATTCGTGGAAAGTGCCTGGGACATGAACTTCTCCTCTTGCAGAGAAAGAGAAAATAACAGAGGGGTCAAGTCCATTTAGACCGGTAATTGAAGCAGAACAAAATTGCTTGAGTTCACATCATTTCTTGTCTTTCTCTTCCTATATTTCTCTCTCTCCGTCTCTCTCGCTCAAGTGCTGACATTGACTAGCACACTGCAGCCCAGCAGTAAATAATTGATGTTTGCGGGAGGCCGAGTCTATAGGTTACCAGTACTGCAGTGAACCCCACAGAGCAAATGTGCAGTTTGGAAAGAGTGTTACGAAGTGTGGGAAAGAGCGCTCAGAGATGCTGGAGTGTGTGTACTCTATCACCTGATCAAACGCAGCGTCCCACTGTGGTGCATGCCATCCACAGAGAGAGAGATTGAGTAGAGTTTCAGAGGTGCTTTTTCTATTTTCCCACAATTGTTATACACTGAATTCCACTTCTGAATCCATGCACTCCTCCCTTTCAGCCTTACTATAAATTTCTCAGCACAATAATATTATCATAAAAATAGCCTATACGGTGACCATTTTTGGAGACGGTAATCAAACTCTACCATGGTATACGGTGGAATGTATGCCATTTTTTGCTTGTTCTAAAAATTCCACTCGACTTTTGTTAAATGTGTTTTTTTTAACCTTAAACCGCATAAACACATTTCATTACACCAAATACACAAAATAATGTTCTTTTTAGCAGCATCATATGACCCCTTTAAATATTGTTAAATATAGATTTTTCAGTGTCTTTTTAAGACATTTAAAAGTCTCTACTCATATTGTAGATTAAATCAGCTGCTTGTAGCCTGAATTAAATTTATTGTCATAAGGACTTGAGGATAAAAACACATTTTTGATATTATACCATCTAATAAAATATCACATTAACCTTAGTAACACTACTCAGTTCTGCCTGACACAGAAGGGAAATCCATCATCTGCTTATTAGATCCATGCACACTCTTACACATTTACATAACACGTACACATAAAAACAAATCATACACTTTTAATAAAAGGCTATTTATAATTAATGCAATATATTAATTCTATATATTTTCTTTATAAAACTTCAAATATTAATTGCAAATCTGTTTAATCTTTTATTTAAATATATCAAAATATATTTTATTTTAACCATATATTTACAGTATGAATCATTTACATTTAAAAAAAAATATATATATTTAGTGACAATTTTGTCCCAAAAGAATTACCAACTAAACTTAAACATATGCATAAAAGTACCTATTCATACACACAAAATCACTGATGATCCTCAAGATCCAATGACATAAAAAAGATCAAGGTATTCAAGTTTTCAGCTCGAAAAGCTACCAAAAAGCTCTCGAAATGGACAAACAAGCCCTTTTAAATAAACACCAGCAATTCTTTATATCCCCTACGCGGCATACAAGAGAGATACTTTTAACACGTAAATGCGCACACGCACGCTAAAGTGCACTTCCTCCCCAGTGCATATGATGTTTGAAGAATCAAATCCTGCTCATTATAGCATGTGTATGTGTCTAAGACCAGGGATATCCTCTCTCCCTAAACGCGCCTCGCCAATCGCATTGACTGCAGCGCTCATGTCTTATGCATGAGAGTATGTCTGCGGACAACTGCGGAACCGCACACACTTTCATATTCTAATGCGATGAGAGGAGGGGGGAAATGCATTTTGAAAAGCCCTGGTATTACAGGGCAGTGGGCTCAACACGACCCGAAATGTAATCGTGCCGGTCCGCCGTCCAGCGCTGCATTAAAAAAACAACATACATACAAAACAGCGAGAGGAAAAAGAGGCGGAGAAACACGGCAGGCTTTGCGTGGGATAAAGTGTGCTGAGGACAGCAATAAACTAAAGCTGTGGAGACTTTCGCAGAGAGGGAGAGAAATGAAATAATTTCAGGAATTGATTTCTGAAATCAAATGTCTGTTCTATGCAGATCTTCCGCTTCTGTGAATCTCAACACTTTATTTGTCTTGTGAAGCATCAAAGCCTCATCAGTAAGGCACCAAAAACACCAACTAGGAATGTGTTCCTTTTCATTAGTATATATACTACTGGATATTGTTTAGTATGACCATTAAAATGAACTGTAAATAAAAACAGAAACAAAATTCAAGTTGTAGCAGATTAATTTCATAACAAGCGATGTTTGGTTCATTATATTTATTTCAGCTCACAAAACTATTCCAAAAGATTTGTTCACAAATCGGACTGGTTTTAAAGTTTTGACTGAATGATTTAGTTGCAGTGATTAATGGAGGGAAAGACTGTCAGTGAATTAGACTTTAAATTTCAGGCTTTTCATCACACAAAGTTATCATAAGACATCAGAAGACTTGGAATACAGAAACGGACCACTTTCATGACACTGTTATGCTACTTTGGCTTCTTTTTTAAAGCTTGAAAGCTCCTGTTCCCATTCATTGCAACTGCATGGAAAAGAGCGACCAATAGGACTTCAAAATTTCTCCTTTTATAGTCCATGGACTAGACAAAGTAAAAGGTTTGGGAAAACATGAGGGATAGTACATAGTGAAAAAATTAAGAGCTTCTATTGGCATTTTTAATTATGGTAGCTCAATAAATTTGACTGTTAATGTTAATTTAAGAACAGTCTATCTAAAATATTTATATACAACATAAACCCAAAACCAACCAAACCAAAAATTGCCTGGACTGATCATGAAGAAGTGGAATCTCAGTCTACACCGGTTAGATCGCTGTCTCAAGACAAACACCTCCAGGGCTGAGCGTGAAATCCAGTTCTTAAACCCTTCTGCCTGCGCAAAAGCAACAGCACAGAGAGGAAACAATGCTTCAAAACAAGAAACCCGTTTTAATCCTGCACTTTCATCATTTCATTAATGCATCAGGCAATTGAAAAATTACACTCTTGACTATGGTTTATTTCAGCAGCTAGAGGAGGAAAAATGAATGAAGACGACAAAGAAGATTATAAACGAATAACAATGCCTCCTTTGGCCCGCTGCTGGAGAAGGGAAAAAAAGGTAATATTTTGTTTGCATTTTAGACGGAAACGAAAAATTGAATTTTCCTTTTAATACTAGGATTATACAAACATGGAAGAAAGCTTGAATAAATATTCTAAATGCAAATGGATTTTTTTGCATTCGACATACAGTGTATATTATCTCTCTATTTTATTTATTAATGCAAACAGGGGTTCCAGCCACAACATGTCTTTTTACAATAAAGGAATAAATGCAGTGATTTACATTACATTAACATGCCATCAAAACCAAAACAACACAGCCCAAATCACTTTTCATCAGTTCGTTGAGGTGAAGGCATCTGGCATCAAACAAAATATCTATAAATGTACATTCCAGTTTTGTCTGCTTCAATATAACCAAACAATAACAAAGCAATAAATATACCCGAGGGAAATAAATAAATGTATTTACATAACAATAGTAAACTAACAATACAGTGTTAATTGAAAAATAAAATAAAATAAAATAAAATAAAAACTATACATTTCTCAGTGAGTACTACTAATGCTTGTGGTTCTATGACGTTCTCTGGAGATTTATATACAAGAGAAAATCCCTGCATCAAAGAACCATTTACTTTTCCTGAAAACACTTTGCGTCCTGCAGCAGGTATGAAAACAAAAGGCAGAGAGATGGAAAAACAGACAGGAGGAGATCATGGAGTCGTTTATTTCTCATGTTCTACGCTTAACAGCACCTTATACACAGATATATTAATAAAGTATTATGCACAATAACAGTTTTATGGATTTTAAATGGCCATCATTTACAAACATACAGCGCAACTATCACATGGAAGAGGAATTTTATAACCCTTTAATGTAAGTCTTTCTCTCTTTTAGCTCATTCATCCGAGCGCAGCTGAAACGCACTGGAGATGTTTTATTGATGGAGATGAAGGATAGATTAAAATGGGCATTACCCAAACCAGCAAGAAACGTCTTTAATGATCAATCAAACATAGCAAAACAAAAGTAATTTCTGCATTCTTCAAGAGTGTGACCATTCAAGAGACGATCCAAATGAAAGTTTGTTCTGAGTTTCTTTTGTTGAATAAGCAAGTATTGTTGCAAATGACAAATAAAGTGTATCAACAAACACACTTTTGTTTGGAAATGTCACTTTAGCAATGTTTATCTGGCACCACCAAAATATCTAATGTTGTATTCAACTTGTTTCAGAGGATTATTATTTTACTATTTTTTCATTATTTTACCCAAGGCTAAACTTTATTGATTTATTTAGTTAGTTAGTTAGTTAGTTAGCTAGTTAGTTAGTTACAATGTCTGATCAGCTTTTTTTTTTTCATTTAAACAAAAGAAAAAACAAAAAATAAACAATACAAGTAAGTTGTGAAAATTAACTCAATTATCTCAATTGCATATCAATATTGTAATATTCAGTAGCATTTATTGATATTTTTTGTTCAGTAAAACATAAATAATAAATAACACACACACATATACACACATATACATACATACATACATATATATATATATATAT
>NW_015536499.1:409742-421032 GCF_001515605.1 Sinocyclocheilus anshuiensis | reverse complement strand
ACACACACACACACACACACATACTGCACAGAATTATAAGTAGGGACCTATAAAATCCATTTTATTTTTTCCCAAATATGTTTCCCAAAATAACTTATGTGAAGAACAGACTGAATTAAGAATAATATAATAATTATACTACAATACTTAGTTGTATTTATTGATATTTGTTATATTTTTACAGAAAGATAATGCATCAATAATTACATGAATAATAAATAACTATATTTTACATAAAAACTATTATTACATAAATATAATAAGTGCACATTTATTTATTTGTTTGTTTATTTGATTTGATTATACAGCATCAAGGCCCACTGCTGGGCTCACAGACAGCACTTCCAGAACTGTGGGAGTTGCAGTAAAAACATCCAACATGAAGTTCAGAGAAATGCCTATTATAAATAAACTTGTAAACATTCAGTATTAACTGGTGTGATTTAAAAGAGTTGAGTCAAATCAAATCAAATCTAAAGTAGAGTGCTGAGTGACAGTCCGGATCTGCTGTCTATGCAAGCACTGGACAGCAAGGCACCACAGTGTGCACTGTTGTGTTACTACACAAACATACATCAAACATACTGGACAGGTTTCTTATTTGTTTAGTTTAAATCAAACAAACAATATTGCGTCTGCACGTTTCGTGTAATCCATTTGGCCTGTGACAAATAACTGAATCATTTCTCAGGAGCTTTAATACATCTGAAGGTAAAACAAGCCAGACTGTTGTCAGACTGGAGATATATCCATTTGCTTAAAACAATAGCACTCTATTGGCATTCGTCCCACAGTAATTACTTCATTAGCTAATTTCTCTCAGCTGAGACGACACGTTTGATGGAGTAGAGCAGAGGAAAGCAAACGGTGGAGGAAGGCAAAGGGATCAACAGATAAACGGACGCTATCTTCACTAGTGTTGGATCAATTAGCACAATGAAAACAGCATGGATTTTGCATTACTACTCCAGCACTCTTTCTTGGTTTACTTAATGTTTGGCGACCTGATATTCTCAGCACTGCCTGATGGGATAGTGGAGGATCGATGGGAAAGGAAGAGGCCTCGCCCAGATCTCAGAGAAGACTCAATCAACTCATGCCAATAAATGCACATTACACTCTCACGACACACACAAGTTCTTCAAACAACAACCACTTCAAAACTGAATGGACACCTAACTAAGATTCTTTAACATTATTCATGTAATTTTAAGTCACTTGTAGAGTTACGGCTAGCGTTAAACACTACATAGTTGTCTAGTGCTCAAATGAAGAGATGTTGTCTTCATTGGGTTGGAGTCGCAAAGACCAAAAAAAAAAAAAACACCAAAACAAAGCAAAACAAAATACAATTATTTTATAGACGAAACTAAAAATTCTAAGCAATACAAAACAAAATTCATTCCCAGATTAAACAAATCAAAACAAACACACAAATTATTCCATAAAAAATACAAAAAAAGGGGTTATTGTATGTTGCGTTTACTCGTTTTTATTTAATATTGAAAACAGAAACAAGTGAAAATGGCATTATTTTCATTTTTAATACTTAAAAAAAAAATAAAAAACAAGCCTTCATTTTTGGTTTTTACGTTCAGGGGTAAAAAATGGGTGGGCGGTAATGAAACGCCCCTTTCCACTGATTGGTCAAGCAAAAATCAAATTGTGCCGTCATCAGGTCTCATTCAGTTCCGTGCAACAGAATAACAGTCCTCTGCTGCTGTAGTTAAAGCATTTATTGCAACTACATTTCATCTCTCTCTCATCAAAAAACAGACTAACAAATGGCTTGAAACAAACTGTACTGGGGCAGCAATTAACCAGGGCATAATTCTGTGTAGACATAGACTCTCTATGGCAAATATTAGGTGTTTATTTCAGAAATATGCTTGTAACTTGCATCTGCACGCACATTGCCCATTTTAGTCCAGTGGTTTTCAAACTTTTAAGCGCGACCAACAGATACTCAACTCTGCAAAAACATAACACAAATACGCACTGTAGTCTGCTGAGAGGTGGCTGCTCCTTACTTTCGTTTTGTTTGCAATACAAAACAAAATTCATTCCCAGACAAAAACAAAACAAACAAAAAAATCAAAAGGGCATAACAAAAAACAGAGCTAAACAACACAACAACAACAACAAAAATAAATAAATAAACAAATATATATATATATATATATATATATACATTGTTTAAACAAGGGTCAAATAAATAAAGCAGATTCATTTCATAAGCAGATATATTACAGTACCAGATCTTAGATATTTATAGACAGTTACAGAAAATCTCGTAGACCAACCATAAACAATCTGAAAAAAAGAGCACGAAAAGAACAACTGTGTGGAGTGTATGGAGTCATATCCTCCTCTGAGCCAGTGCTTTTAAAGTCATGTTACATTTCAAAAGAGTGCAGGTCATCACTGGCATGACTTCCTCCCCCTCAGCAGATGTGGGTAAGAGAATGCTTTTACATTACAATGAGGTTGACATGTTATAGAGAGCGGATCCATTATCGTGTGTACCTGTGTGGGGAGTGTATGTCAATGGCAGTCTCCCCCTGGCTCATGGATCAGGATGATAATGCATGTTTATGATGGTCTCTCATCTCGTACCCACACACTGCTATAGTGCTTTATGGAAAAAAAGCAGCTATGAAAGCGCTACTTGTATTAGCGGGGCTCTTTTACTGTAAATAAAGAGATATTATGTGTGTATGTACACCTTATAGGCGCTCACCCTCTCTATACACTCAACACATGCCAGCATGTAAACTTTTTCAAGCACTCCTTTTAACTGCACTGTCTTGCTTACTCACAAAACAATCTATCACGGCTGTAATTAGCACAATGGAGAGCCGTTGATTCACTGCTAACAACATTTATTACATAATTAAATTTATTTCCTTGGCAGACGGCACTTTACAAAGAAACAATTACTTCAGCATGTAACTAACTAAGAATACAAATTGAGTGCCAAGACTAAACCACAAAGAACTAATAAGACAGTAGGCTAGCAATGTAATGGTAGCTCTGTCAATAGAACTAAGGTTACGTTTGGTTAGATGAGGCTTTAGTCTCAGCGATGCTAGATATACTGAGAATAGGAGGGAGCCCAGTACCGAAACCTGAGGTATCTCGTTGGTCAGCTGATGTGATTTAGACACTCCTCCTCTCCAAGATTCAATGAGGCACATTAAGACTCAAATCAGGAAAGTGCAGTTCCTGTGATAGCCAATGAAGTTGAAGCCAATGAAGACCCTGACAAAATCAAAATTGGGGTTTTGTGCCTTTCAACTTTTTTGTTCATGGGCATATATAGGTTGTCCAATAAAATGCTCTCTAGATTGAGAGTGTCCCTCCCACTAATACCACCTGCCAATGACAAGTAGCATATCATGGTTTTGCTAGAGTGTCACATAAATGTAAATGCAATTGGCTATTTAAAAACAAGGATAAACCGTGTTATGCCCTGTCCCAACTTTCTTGTTTCAATCACATCGACACATTAGAGAAAATTTTATTCGGCACACCATTACATAGGGTCTTTAAGAAAATGTTTAAATATATCAAATATCAAAGTGGGGGAAAGTCAGGGAAAAGAAAAGAAGGGAAAATGAATTTCCATGAAAAATGTAATTAATGACCCAGTTTCTTTGGATTGTCCTTCCTTGCCTGGTTCTTTGCCTTTTTGGTTAATTGCCTTTTAGCTTTGAGAAAGGCAGTCAAGCTACACTGGGCTATAGGCCCCATCTGGGAAAACTTCCTTCCTAAACAACATCTACACAAATACCCTCAACCACAGAGTAACATAAAGAGATGGTAAAACACAGAGTTAATTGTTTAAGGTTTACATGTTATATGGTCCAGCTGGCAGGCATCAAATGAAGTCTGTGTGCGCATGTGTGTGTGCGCGTGTGTGTGTGTGCATAATCTCAACCAAACATCCAGTGTGCTACTGTTCAGCGACCAGCATTAGACAGCCTAATTGCCCCTCCTGTGTCTCTGGGAGGCTGGGAGACCCTCATAGTCAGTGCTGGGTCTTGCAGGGCCTAATTGACCCTCTTGGTACCATGAAGGAGTGTTAAATGAACAGAGGGGGTGAATAAGAGAGAGATGATTAATAGAGTGGGGTTAGGAGACAACCGCAGCCTGGAGGAGAAGTGATCCAACAATGATAGTGGCTAACAGAAACCTTCTTCACCCATCTCGGCACAAAATGACCAACCTCCACGCCAGCTGAGAGGCTGAACCAGTCAAGTTGGGTTAAAGGTGAAAGGTGAAGAGTGAAAGGTGGGAGTTTAAGGGTCTGCGTCTCTGTGGTGTCTTGGGGCGTAAGCACAGGTGGCGGGCCACTGGAGATGAAGCATTATGATTTTAAAGTGATGCAATCGATCATTATGAAGAAGGTTTGCCTCACGGAAAATGAAAGCAACATGTTAATTAATGCATGGTAAGAATCAGGTGTGAATAAGGAAATACAGCAATAAAGCAATAAAACCTTTCCAAGACATAACTAATGTATTACTTTTGTTTGTTTGTTTTGTTTTGCACTTTTTTGTTTTGTTCCGTTTTGCTTTGATTTGGTCTGTTTTGTTTTGCTCTGGGTTTTTTGTTTTCTTTTTCCATCGGTTTTGTTTTGCTTTGCTGTTTGTTTGCTTTTTTCTTTGCCGTTTTGTTTTGCTCTGCTCTGTTTTACTTGGCTCTTTTTGTTTTGTTTTGTTTAGCTCTTTTGTTTTGTTCTGTTTTCATTTGCTTTGTTTAAACTTAAAGCCTACTCCAAAATATAGAAAAAAGGGAATATAAAACAGATATTATTTTGATAATTACTTGATATCCACTAAAACAATATTTCGTAACATTTCAAAATGGCTAAATATATGTAATTTAACAGCCTAGTTGATATGTCAGTCTATCATTAGCGCACACACTCTCTCTCTTTCTCTCTCTCTCTCTCTCTCACACTCACACACACACACACACACACACATGTCTGGTCACCTATCCTTGTGGGGACTCTCCATAGGCGTAATGGTTTTTATACTGTACAGACCGTATATTCTATTGTCCTACACCAACCCTACCCCTAAACCTACCCCTCACAGGAAACTTTCTGCATTTTTAGATTTTCAAAACACTTAATTCTGTATGATTTATAAGCTTTTGTACCCGTAGGGACCACAATTTAGGTCCCCACCGTGACACAAGTCCCCATGAGTCTGTGTGTAGTCAGGTTTAAGTCCCCACCAGGATATATAAACCAGTACACACACACACACACACACATCAAATTAAGCAGTGAATTCATCACATCACTCTTAAAAGTTCTTGAAACATTCATTTCATGGATTCATTTTCAGGATTTCATCTGTCTGCACCAGAGGTGAGGAGTGTTGATGAAACACTTCCTGGGCACATCTCCCGAGTCTCCGGCCCCTTCAAAGGGGGAGGGCCTCATTTTTCATGCAAACTGTAATTTAGTAAGACTGAATATTGATTGAGCGCTCCATGTCTCCCAAACAATGCCACTTCAATCAGGGCTCTTGGAGGCTGCCCAGCCTGCTGCCAATAGCCGCACAGACTGATTTAAGAGATGGATAAAAAGCGGATACGTCGAAGGGCCGCACCATGACTAATGGGGCCCCTCTGTACAGCCCCAGACTATGCATCATGATTTAACCAAAAGCTCTGATGAACAGATTAGGCAGGGGAGGAAACGGGCGGCCACCAGGAATTTCAATACCACAGAGAGGATGGGGTAAAACATAAGGGTTTTTAAAGCAGAGATGTGTTTTAACAGGAAAGTTTAACAAGCAGATGAGATCATTTATTTTGAGCGTAAGAGACTTAGAAAGTCTGCCTGAAAATGGAGCCAAATATGGCTGTTAATTTGTTTTATGTAAGTTTTTAATGTAAATGACATTAGGTATTATTTTTGGTATGCAATTTTGTGAAGTGCTTAATATAAAAAATAATTCTGAATTTTACATACAGTGAATTTTATTGAACCAGATGCAACAGTGTTACTACAATCGGCAATTGTTGTTGGTTTTTTTTCTGTAAATATATGAATTAAATGAACAAATTAATGAATAAAACTCCATGACCGTATTGTACCCCATCACATGTGTTTAGTGTCATTTAATATTCTATTAGTCTATTTTTAAGGGTATATAAGAGTAGAGGTATTTATTAATTGTATTTTTAATTTAAATGTTATTCTTTTAATTGAATTAAATTTTTGGACTATTTCTTATTACATTTTGCTTAATTTTTATATTTAATTTCATGATTATATATTTAAGAACTAGAATTCTAAATTCAATACAAACATCTTACATCTGTGACAGCACTCCTGATTGGCGGAAAGTGTCAAGTCAGTAAACATTAGCATTTAATGAATTAAAACGTTTCCTCATTAGCTTTCACACACATCACAGGGAGAGCGAGATTTGCCACGCCCCAAGGACACAAACACACAAACGTGCATTTGAATTCCACTGCATTCTCATGGCAGTCTCCAAACCAGACATGTCCAATAACAATGCTTAACCAATGACGTTTAGATTGAGGCTTAATCTGTATAAAACTACACGTCATAAACACAGCTGAGATTTATGCATGTCCCCAGTATAATCATATCATAATCACAAACCGACCCTTGACTGTCTCACTGTGATTGCATAGTCATTTATTCTGATGTAATTTTCCCTCCGTCTCTGTCTTTAGTGCTGTAAACAAAGCAGTTTGTGCAAAGGAGGTCCAGGGATTCACTCAAGGTTATGATGGGGACTACAGAGACAACTGTCAGGGATTAATCAAAAGAAGAAGTCTGCCTCCAAAGATGGACACATCTCAGCTTTGCAGATGTTAGAAGAATTTTCAAGCCCATCACTGTTCTGTTTGGTGTTATGGTTTGTTATATTTTACTTATTTTATGTTCTAAAATCTTTAGTTTTGTTCTTCTTTCATTCTTTTATACTTCATATTTCTTACTTCGTTTTCCATGCCTTCTGTTCTTTTATTCTGGTGTGTTTCATTCGCCTGTGTGTATTCTTCCTTTCAGACTTTGTTTTATGTATTTCATCTTTGTGTTTCTCTGTCCTACCTGGCATTATTTCATTAATTGTTGCCTATTTCTTTCGTTTCTTTCATTCATTCATTTGCCTTTGTTCAGTCATTGTTTCTGTCTATTGTCTTATTGTTTTGTTTTGTCTGTTTGTTACCCTCATTCTCTCTTGTTAATTTTTTCACTTAGTTATTTGTTCTGTCTTTGCCTTATTAAAGTTCTGTTGTGCCTTTCATTCCGTTTTTTTTTGCTGGCTCATTTTCGTACATTTTGTTTCCTTTATTCTTTTTTGTCTGTTTTAATTTCTATTTTGTAATTTGTTTTCTTTTTTTTGTCCTGCCCTGTCTTTTGTTCTTTTATCAGTTGTCCACTTTCTTCACTCATTTGTTCTTTTGCTCACTTCGTTTTCTTTGTTTGTTCTTTCACTCTTTGTTTGTTTGTTTTGTTTTGTTTGTCTTTTTCATTTGATTTTCTCTCATTTTTGTTTGCATTTTAGTTTTGTTCTTCATTTGGTCTTTGTTTTGTTTTCCATTCCTTTTGTTTCTTATTTGTTTGTTGTATTCTCGTAGATTTTTTTTTTTTTATATTTTGTTCAAACTTGTTTTTTTTCTCTGTTTTGTTCCTTCTTTCACACTTTCATTTCCTTGTTTCCTTTTCTTGTTCCTTCCTTTCTTGCATGCCTATTTATTACATTTTGGCTAATCCGATCATTCTCTCAGCTTCCAGTGTCCGTATAATACTCTCCGCTTCACTGGAAGTTTAATATATATATATATATATATACACACACACACACACACACACACAGAACATGTGAAACGTCTGTCTGGACCTTTGCCCAAACAAAATTTCTGACCAGTGTTCTCACTCTGTTTTTTTTAAAGCCTAGCGCAGAGCGTTTTAGGGAACGGGTGCTTGTGTAACCATTAAAATGAAAAAGTGGCTCTTAAGGAGAGGCTGTTGAAACACCATTAGGAAATCAAGACAAATGCAGCGAGAGGCTCCAAACACGAGACCGGTGGTAAATCAGATCCACTAATCTGCAGTCTTTGACGGCGTTCGCATTTGCACACAGGCGACATGTGACAATATACTACTTTGTGCCCTACTGGAATTAACTTTTGGATGTCTTTTGTAAATTCAGGCTTGAAAAATAAAACGATTTGAAATGCAATCAGATAAAAAAGGAAAGGAATTACTTCATCATAGACTGGAAGGAGAATTCCCTCAAGCCAACCCGGTTCTCCTCATTTTGGGCTTTAATGTTAAGCAACAGACCTGCGTAACCTTGCAAACATGGTCGATGCTTATTTAAAATCACATTGATTAACAGTTGTAATTATTGATTATGTCAAGCAGCTAAGACAAAGCTGATGTGTCTAATGGTGCGGGATAGGAGCTGGATACTCACTAACATACACACATCAAGGGTGCACAAATCAATCATAGGACAGCGATATTTCATGGGCCCACTGACCACTCCTCGCCCGGACCGATGCGACGGCCCGCGCTCTTCCTCTCCGACCTCGCCCAATATTCAGTTATTGCATGCACGAGGGCTCCAACCTGTTTCGCAATTGATTTCTTTTCAAATGGCGGGCATCCTTCACTCCTGACGTGTGGAGTTGTTCCCATGTTCAGAAACATCCCCGTTAAATTACAATGCCATCTGCTTTCCGCCCGCCGAGCCCCTTCCTTTCTTGCATGCCTATTTATTACATTTTGGCTAATCCGATCATTCTCTCAGCTTCCAGTGTCCGTATAATACTCTCCGCTTCACTGGAAGTTTAATATATATATATATATATATACACACACACACACACACACACACAGAACATGTGAAACGTCTGTCTGGACCTTTGCCCAAACAAAATTTCTGACCAGTGTTCTCACTCTGTTTTTTTTAAAGCCTAGCGCAGAGCGTTTTAGGGAACGGGTGCTTGTGTAACCATTAAAATGAAAAAGTGGCTCTTAAGGAGAGGCTGTTGAAACACCATTAGGAAATCAAGACAAATGCAGCGAGAGGCTCCAAACACGAGACCGGTGGTAAATCAGATCCACTAATCTGCAGTCTTTGACGGCGTTCGCATTTGCACACAGGCGACATGTGACAATATACTACTTTGTGCCCTACTGGAATTAACTTTTGGATGTCTTTTGTAAATTCAGGCTTGAAAAATAAAACGATTTGAAATGCAATCAGATAAAAAAGGAAAGGAATTACTTCATCATAGACTGGAAGGAGAATTCCCTCAAGCCAACCCGGTTCTCCTCATTTTGGGCTTTAATGTTAAGCAACAGACCTGCGTAACCTTGCAAACATGGTCGATGCTTATTTAAAATCACATTGATTAACAGTTGTAATTATTGATTATGTCAAGCAGCTAAGACAAAGCTGATGTGTCTAATGGTGCGGGATAGGAGCTGGATACTCACTAACATACACACATCAAGGGTGCACAAATCAATCATAGGACAGCGATATTTCATGGGCCCACTGACCACTCCTCGCCCGGACCGATGCGACGGCCCGCGCTCTTCCTCTCCGACCTCGCCCAATATTCAGTTATTGCATGCACGAGGGCTCCAACCTGTTTCGCAATTGATTTCTTTTCAAATGGCGGGCATCCTTCACTCCTGACGTGTGGAGTTGTTCCCATGTTCAGAAACATCCCCGTTAAATTACAATGCCATCTGCTTTCCGCCCGCCGAGCCCGTTCTCCTCCTCCTCCTCCTAGTCGTCCTCCCGATGCTGTCATAATGAATATGCACTATCTCGGCCTGCCATCAAGCGCCTCTCCCTCCGATTTAATCTCCTCTTAATCTCTCCCCATTGTAATTTCAAATTGTTTTGTGTTTTACGTTAAATTGAGGCGCGCCAGCCATCCGCGTCAAGGCCGCCCTGGCTGCTAGAGCGGGAAGGATGTTTTCATTTCCATTCATTGCTCCCTAAAAAAGCGCTTTTATTAACAAGTTTACATAAATAAGAGCAACAGAAGGAGAATACTGCTCTAGAGGAGAGGGGAGGGAAACGAGAGAGACAAGAAAGAGAAAGAGGCAGAGCGAGATGTGTGTGGGCTTCTAGCAACGTAACGGTGTAATACAGTCGTGTCGTTTGCGTAATGAGTTTAATAGATTAAATTAATGAGGTGTGACATTCTGTTTGAGGTCACAGCACTGTACTGTAGTCCGTGCTTTGATATTTTTATTCGCTCATTTTGTTCCTCTTTCTTTTGGTCTGTCTACTGATCTTTCTTTCATTGTGTCTTACGTTTGTTTTCTCTTCTCTATTGTGTCTGCCCTTCGTTCTGTCGTTGTTTCATTGTCCTTCTTTTGTTTGTTTGTCTTTTGCTTGTTATTTTGTGTTCTTTCACTCTTCCAATAGTTTGTTCATTCTTTCGACTAATTGCTTTTCTTTCATTAGTTTGTTTAACACTTGACTTTTTTTTGTTTTACTGTGAAGTTCTTTATTTCCTTGTTCACTTTCATTTTGTTTGTTTTTTTCAGTCTTTTTCATTACATTCGAGTCATTCGTTTGTTCTTTCGATTGCTTGTTTTTGTTTGTTGGTTCTTTCACTCTTTTGTTTGTTTTTTGTGTTCTGGTTTTTCATGCATTTAACTTGTTTTTGTTCTTTAGTTTGCTTTTTGTTTGTTCTTTCACTGTTTTTTGTCTTTGTATAGTTTCACTTAATTTGCCTTTTTTCAGTATTTCATTAAATTTCACTCGTTTGTTCTTTTTCTCACTTTCTTTGTTTGTTTTTGTTCTTTTTTTTTCTTTGTTCACTTTCTTTTTTTTTTCCCCAAGTCTTTTTCATTAAATTCCAATCAGTTGTTTGTTCTTTCACATACTTTTTGTTTGTTCTTATAGTTTTTTTTGTCTGTTTACTTCAATTTTTTTAGCCTTTCCTTGAGTTTCACTTATTTGTTTGTTCTTTTGCTCACTTTTTGTTTGTTTTTGTTCTTTAACTTTGTTCATGTTCATCTTTGTTTTTTTTGTCTTTCATTAAATTCCAATCATGTTTTTTTTTTTTTTTTGGGGGGGGGGGGGGGAAATATGTGTAGTATATATATATATATATATATATATATATATATATACATATTGCACATCCAATACTGTTAAAAGTTAAATCGTTTTTTTTATATATATTTTTGCTCATCAAGGCTGCATTTATTTGATAAAAAATACAGTAAAACAGCAATATTGTGAAATATTAT
>NW_015536499.1:401127-408851 GCF_001515605.1 Sinocyclocheilus anshuiensis | reverse complement strand
CTGTGTGTGTGTGTGTGTGTGTGTGTGTGTGTGTGTGTGTGTGTGTGTGTGTGTGTGTGTGAGCGTGTAGTAGGCACCTTGCATGAATACACAAAATGGTGTCCAATTTTTTTTTATAAGCAAAAGAGACAAATCCCGGTATGTTGCTATTTTTCAGTTGTGAGAGCAATTATATATGTTAGATCAACTATTATCAACTCTAACATTTAACTTGTTTATATATATAACATTTCAAAAATGTTGTTTAGTCTAAAAAAAATAGGCTATTAACATTTTCTAAGGATTAAGCACCTCCTTTAATCCAAGGTTTTTTTTGTTTGTCTTTTTTTATAAAAGTCACTTTCTTTGTAATAATCAGGCCCTATTTTGTATCCTATTCATGGAAGCAGTGTATTCACTATCCTAAGCAGAGGATGAGGAGGAAGCAGTAGTGAAAACCGACATAGAAGTTGAAGAGACGGGGAAGACAAATAGATTTCCCATCTTTGCTGATCTATGGGCCATAATGTGTCCATTTTTTGCATGCACTATATGACTACTGGCTGCCATTATCAGAACAGATGTACTGGCATTGCTGTATCGGCACACACTTCATCCAATATGCATCATGTGTGTAAACACAGAACACATAATTCCTTTAAGGCTGAAATGTGTCAGAAGCATCACTAACCGGAATCGCAAAAATAATGACTGTTTTCAAACAGGTTTTCCGAACAAGGGCTCTATATATTGTATGTACTAACAAACTAAAATAAATCAAATAAAATCATATAAACCTAAATATAAAAATAAAACAAATTCTATACACATAAATATTTGGTTCAAATTAATTATGCACCTAAGCAAATAAATAAATAACAACAAAAAAGTGAAAAGGTGAAGAATTCAAAGAATAAATATTGTAAATAAAACAGTCGATTACTTAATTCCAGAATAAGAATATTTCTAAATATCTACAAAATGTACAAAATCAATTCATATTTCTTAGCCATTTTGCAACACTGAAGCAGTTGGTGTGTCAGTGATGTGAGTTTTAGTGTCCGAGCAGAGTAACGCTGGTGTAGTTCATCACAGTAACTATGGCCATCACTCTGAAGTACCGCACTCACTTTAGGGTTTTAAAATCCCAGGTAAGAAGAAATTACTTCTGAACAATTGAACCGCGAGGACGGGCCACTCAGGATCTTGAATTGACCTACTGCACACACGTCTGCCGGACGGAAGAGCCCTTCATGAAGGCATTCAGCGGCTCGCTTCCATTCACAAGCACTAGAAAAGCGTCCCCTTCCCACAGTGCCCTTCAAGGGCACACAAACACTGTTTGGAATTCACCCTTTGTCTCCAGTTTCAACAGTAATCTATTATTTTAGCCTTTTTTCTTTAAACAAATGTCTCTCCATTTGATATTTTGATGCAGTGAGATTCAGATTTTAATGCTGGAACAAAAAATGTAATGGAAAAAAAAACTGAAAGGAAATGTTATCTATTCTTGAAGATCTCTAATGTCCTTTTTCTCCATTTTTAATGGTTTCCCGAGTCTCAAAGTCTCACAGGCGCAGGTGCCTCATAGCAGGATCTTCTGCTCACAATAAAACTCAACAGATCTGAATCAATGAATGCGTCTGACTTGCTTGATTCCAAGCTTCATGTCCAGTTTATCCACAGCAGAAAGAATCACAAACTGTAACTCCTGAATGGTGGATTTAATGAGGAATCATTTGAGCTAAACTAAGAAGCCTGAACCAAAATCTGTGTGAACAAGGACTGTATGAAGGGAGAAAAAATAAAAAAAACTGGAATGGAATCTGGAAACATACAAGTTCAAAACATGAGATTTTAGCTGCCTTTTTTTTTTTTTTTGCAAGAAAAAGTTACTTTAACTATTTATTCATTATTTTATCTATTAATGGTTATAATATTTTACTTGGAAAATAAGCTCTAAACAATTACGAATATTTAAAAAATATTTGAGCTATTTTCTGGTTCACCTTTATTTCTTTTTAGGCCAGTGTTGTGTGTTGACAGGGCTTCAGTTAACCCATCATGCCCCCTACTGTTCAAAACCGGCACTAAGTTTGTATTCTTATTTGAGAGTCTTGATGCAATTATGAAACATATTTAAATATAAATAATACTCATGCTCCAAAACAATCAACAAAAAAATGCATTGTTAGATAAGAAAAATAAATAAAGCATGAAATGTGCAAATGAAATGTATTTTGGCATCTAAGGCTCCAGAAAATCACAACTCTAAAAAATGAAGGTGGCTTTTATAATAAAAGGCAGAGTGTTTGTGTGTATATTCTGCTTTGATGATTTCACTCTCTCCCTCTGGAGATGTTGGCATCCTTCCTGGCACGACTCCTCAGACGCGCGCGGGTGTTTGGCACGACCTGGCCCCTGAATCACTCTCGGCCTGTGCCATCTGACACATGGGCGCGGCGAGGGGGGCGGGGGTGCATCTGTTTGAACCCCAGGAGACGGAGGGGCCCGGACTCTCGCTGGAAATGACCCCTCACGCGCCTTCACCTTGAGAAAGCACTGACCTCCCGCTATTACATTAGAGAGAGAGGCTGGCGCCCTCATCCATCCGCTATCAGTCATGATCTAAACTCACACTCGGCCAGTTCATTTCTCGTTTTCTGTCCGCTCGCTATCCTTGAACAGCGGGAGGGAAATCGTGCAGAAAAATCACATGAAATGTATGCCAGGCGCACTGGATTCGGCATCAAAGAACATCTAGTCCTCATCTTTTCCATTTAATTAAACAACTTTACTAAAATCTCAAAAGTCAAACTACGATGGCTTTGATCTCTGCAGCCAGAGAGAAGACGAGAGAAGATTTACTTTTAAAAGTTCTGCTAACAGTTTAAACGGTTTATGGGGAAATTGAGGGAAAGTCATTTCAAATTCAGTTGATTCCAAACATATATATATATATATATATATATATATATATACATATATATGTTGAATGTTTTTGCTCTTTAATATGTTATGCACTACCATTTTAAAGTTTGGGGTGAGTACAAAAAAATAATGTATGTATTGTATGCATAAATAAATAAATAAATAAATAATTGTGGTGAACACGGACACATTTAATTGATTAAAAGTGACAGTAAAGACATTTATTATGTTACAAAATATTTCTATTTAAATAAATGCAGTTCGTCAAGCAATCCTAAATCAAGCAATCAAATTAAGGTTTCCACAAAAATATTAAGATTTTAATAATAAGAACCAATAGTAATAACTGAGCACCAATAATAACTGAAAAAACTGGAGCACCAAATCAACTTTCTAAATTCTAGGATCATGCGAAACTGAAGACTATGGCTGCAAACAAACAAAAACGAACTAACGAACTAACTAAATAAAAATAAACTGATTTGAACTTATTTTAATAGTAAACAAACTTAATTTTGTTGTCATTTATTCACTTTTGACTAGGTGATGTTCTTAAGTATTTTGGAATAAAGGATTGCTGAAAGTCTCTCTGTGTTTCTCTGGAGAGGTCACTCACACAAGGCTTCAAAAGAACATTTTGTTCGTTCAGTACCTTAAACGTCAATGACATTCCCTGATCATTAATTTCCCATCCAATCCAAGCGTACTGGACATAGTGTGGCCTGTTCATGTCCAATAAAAGCTTTTCTTTACCACTTTATCTGATATATCCTCTAAGATCCACAACACAAAATATTAATGACCTCTGTCTTTAAAAGAGCCATTTCTCATGGAGACGAGGAGAACTGAAGATGCGTGCAGCAAAATCTGCGCACCCAGTCAAGTTTACTGTGCAGAAAGAAAAACAGAAGGAGAGACGCAAAAAGAGTGGAGAGAAGTGAGAGACTGGGAAACAGACACATGGTGGCAGAGCCATATTAAATGGCTTTGGATACGAGACATTCACTCATACTTAAGACTGTTCAAACTAAATCTCATTCAGCTATTCAGAACGAGGAGCATACTGTACACAAAAATGACAAAAGTTCTCTAAAAGTTGCAGGTGCAGATGTTCTTTTCTGGCATATATGATGCCCTAGGTAAAGATAAATAAAATAAAATAAAAATATCTTAGCTTTGTTGGCTTTTGTTTCATTTTGTTTTCTTATTTTTCCTCTATTTTTTGTTTGTTTTGTTGTTTTATTTTTTATTACATTTTTTTCTTGTTTTGTTTTGTTTTATGTTTCCTTTTTATGTTTTCTTGTTTGTTTTCCTTCGTTTTGTGTTAATTTTGATCATTTTGGTTTCGTTTTAGATTAGTGTTTTTTTTTTGGTTTGTTTTTTTAGATGAGGGTTTTGTTTTTTGTTTTTTTGTTTTTTTAGATTGGTGTTTTTTTTTGTTGCTGTTGTTTTTTTCTGTTTGTGTTGCTGTTTTATTTTTTCTTTTTGTTTTATGTTTCTATTTTATGTTTTCTTGTTTGTTAGTTTTTTCCCCTTCGTTTTGTTTTAATTGTGATCATTTTGGTTTAGTTTTAGATTAGTGGGTTTTTTTATTTATTTATTTATTTTTTTATTTTTTTTTAGATTAAAAAAAAAAGTTTTTTTTTTGCTGTTGTGTTTTTTTTCTGTTTGTGTTGCTGTTTTATTTTTTATTTCGTTTTTTTAATTAAGTTTCCATTTTATGTTTTCTTGTTTGTTTGCTTTTTTCCCTTCGTTTTGTTTTAATTTTGATCATTTTGGTTTAGTTTTAGATTAGTGTTTTTTTGTTTTTTTTTGCTGTTGTGTTTTTTTCTGTTTGTGTTGCTGTTTTATTTTTATTTCGTTTTATTAAACTAAGTTTCCATTTATGTTTTCTTTTTTGTTTGCTTTTTTCCCTTCGTTTTGTTTTAATTTTGATCATTTTGGTTTAGTTTTAGATTAGTTTTTTTTTTTTTTTTGGTTTGTTTTTTTAGATTGGTGTTTTTTGTTGCTGTTGTTGTTGTGTTTTTTTCTGTTTGTGTTGCTGTTTTATTTATTTTTTTTGTTTTATGTTTCCATTTTATGTTTTCTTGTTTGTTTGTGTTTTTTGATCATTTTGGTTTAGTTTTAGATTAGTGGTTTTTTTTTTTGGTTTTTTTTTTTTGCTGTTGTGTTTTTTTCTGTTTGTGTTGCTGTTTTATTTTTATTTCGTTTTTTAAACTAAGTTTCCATTTTATGTTTTCTTGTTTGTTTGCTTTTTTCCCTTCGTTTTGTTTTAATTTTGATCATTTTGGTTTAGTTTTAGATTAGTGTTTTTTTTTTTTTTTTTTTTTCTGTTGTGTTTTTTTCTGTTTGTGTTGCTGTTTTATTTTTATTTCGTTTTATTAAACTAAGTTTCCATTTATGTTTTCTTGTTTGTTTGCTTTTTTCCCTTCGTTTTGTTTTAATTTTGATCATTTTGGTTTAGTTTTAGATTAGTGTTTTTTTTTTTTTTTTTTTTTCTGTTGTGTTTTTTTCTGTTTGTGTTGCTGTTTTATTTTTATTTCGTTTTATTAAACTAAGTTTCCATTTATGTTTTCTTGTTTGTTTGCTTTTTTCCCTTCGTTTTGTTTTAATTTTGATCATTTTGGTTTAGTTTTAGATTAGTGTTTTTTTTTTTTTTTTTTTTTCTGTTGTGTTTTTTTCTGTTTGTGTTGCTGTTTTATTTTTATTTCGTTTTATTAAACTAAGTTTCCATTTATGTTTTCTTGTTTGTTTGTGTTTTTTGATCATTTTGGTTTAGTTTTAGATTAGTGTTTTTTTGTTTTTTTTTGCTGTTGTGTTTTTTTCTGTTTGTGTTGCTGTTTTATTTTTATTTCGTTTTATTAAACTAAGTTTCCATTTATGTTTTCTTGTTTGTTTGCTTTTTTCCCTTCGTTTTGTTTTAATTTTGATCATTTTGGTTTAGTTTTAGATTAGTGTTTTTTATTTTAGATTAGTGGGGTTTTTTGTTGCTGTTATTGTGTGTTTTTTTTTTGTTTGTTTGTTTGTTTTTTTATTGTCCACAGAAACCTGGGTTCAAATCCTAAAATATAATTATTTTTAATAAACCAACCAAAATGGCAGCAAATTAGAGAGGAATCCAGAAACCAGTCTACATATTATATAAATCATATACAATCAAAATTTTTATGCAATATTTGTGAGTAATGTGCGGTTACATTAGCTATATACAGTTCACACATATACAAACTGCTAAATAAATACAAACTAATGATTATAAAATAGCTGACTAGTTGGTTATTGGGCAACTAGTTGAGCATCGTTACACATTCCTAGTAAGAAATCATAATTAACTATAGAGAACAACAAAATTTATGCCTATATAAAACAACATAAGTCTATGGAAAGTCCCCATTCATATATTGAGTAAATGTGTGTTTGTGTGTTTAACCCGTGTCTAACAGTAAGCGAACAGCACATGAATAGGTATGAATGCAGCTAATCATGTTTAAGTGTAAAGCACAATCAATGCATGAATACATTAAGCAGGTGTAGTGGAGCAGGTTGGGGGCCGCTGTAAGATGCATTGCACAGATGATTGGTCACAACGAGCCACGGAAACACGATCAATAGCAGATATAGTGTGTAAACCCAAGAGGAATGGCAAACACCAATGAGGCGGAGAGAATTTGTTCCACTTTCTGTGTATTGGCTGTGCCCTACACACAATATGCCACAATATGAAGATCTGTTGAATTTATTTATTTATTTATGCTTGCTTGCTGGAAAAGACAGAAAGGTAGATGTTACAGGGGTCACTTCATGAAAAATGTTTTATGACGTCATGTGCTCATTAACATATGACCACCCACATCTAGATGATGAATGACCGTTTGAGCTGATTACAAAGGTAATTTGCATATAGAATTCTATCTTAATATATTCTAATTCTGTTTTATTATTTATAAAAAATTATAATAATTTAAATGTCACTAACAATGTGCCTTGGAAGATAATATTTTAGTGGATTCATGAGGGAGCAAAAATGTGTATCATAAAATTGTCTAAAGTTTGTTTGATCACAACATACACTTTTTATGTAATAGTTATTTTAGTTTTTTTTTTTTTTACAATGTTTAAAGTGACTTTTTAAATGGTCCTATGTGAACCCCTAAATGAACAATTTTTTTAACGCTCTTCACATTTAACACATCAGAAGGTTTATGCTTGATTCTGTTCAGCAAATGCTCTCAGTATTTCCAGCTCTCTCTATGCTTGTTTATACAGGTCTTATTTGAGCACTCTGAAGGTCAAAGGTCAGCTCAATGATTCATGCACAAATGAGTGTGTCCACCAAACAGCATTAGATCACTTACAGTGACCTTTGTCCCCTTGCCATTACAATGAGAATTATGTAAAGTGATAATGCACATTAAAAGCATTCTGCTCTTCAACGTGATTTGGCGCTTTAAAGCGAGCAGCTAGCTGGAAATCAGAGCTGTTACCTCTGATGTTTGGACCCTTTAATATTTATTCAACTGAGCTTAAAGCTTTTAAAAAGTGTCAGTAAAAGCGGAGTTAATTTTTGATACCGATTGTTTGAAGAGAGTCTGTACAGTATGGTTGTGTTTTGTCTGCAGTTCTGAACTGTTTTAACAAAAGGGGTTCAGTAGCCATACATGTGTGTGTGTGTGTGTGTGTGTGTGTGTGTGTGTGTGTGTGTGTGTGCGTGTGTGTCTCTGTGTGTGTGTGTGTGTGTGTGTCTCTCTGTGTTTGTTTGTGTGTGTGTGTGTGCGTGTGTGTGTGTGTGTGTGTGTGTGTGTGTGTGTGTGTGT
>NW_015536499.1:398923-400728 GCF_001515605.1 Sinocyclocheilus anshuiensis | reverse complement strand
CACTGACACTTCTCACCGGTAACTGCTCTTTTCTGCTAGCTAGCTCATATCGCATTGTGTATCATTCTGCTAAATTCACAGCGCTGGGATTTATCTGCTCGCATCTGTGTGTGTGTGTGTGTGTGTGTGTGTGTGTGTGTGCGCGCGCTTGTCAGAGTTAATATAGTGCACTAAAACTGAGTGAAATTAAATCTATTAATTTAGATAAAAACAAAAAAAAAAGCTTAAACTACATAAAAAACAATGATTGAAATACAAAAGAAAAGAAAAATAAATAAATAAATTGAATAAAACCAAAAAGCAGCGAAAAAATAGAAATGCACAGAGATTTTAGATATCAGGGTAGAGATGTTTACAAATTGGCAACAAAACAAAAGAAAAACAACAAGAGCAAAAGAAAAGCAAAATAAACAAGAAAAACAAACCTAAAGTAAACAAAACAAAATAAATTGAATAAATAAAAAAGACATGCTGATTTGAGATGAAAATATGGTAGATGTGTTTCCAAGCTGCCAAACAAAACAAAAAACAAGATAAAAAAAAAAAATAATAATAATAATATTAATAATAAATAAAATAACCACAAAATAAAAAAAATAAATAAATCAAATAAATTGACATGCTTTCAAGTGGGCAAACAAAACAAAACAAAAACACAAAACAAACAAAAAAAAACATTGTGTGTGTGCACTAATGGTCTGCTAATACACAAGGTACAAGCGGTTATTCATGCTGATCTTGCAATATTCCTGTTCACATGTACATTTGTTTGTCTCGCATGCTGAAATGTGACAGGAAGTGGCCCTTTCCTCAACCATGAATCTGCTTTCGTTCCATTGGTCAAATACATTAGTGATTCTTAGTCTCAAAACTCAAATCAGTCCAACAAAAACACCCTCCAAGCTGAAATCCTCAGTTCTGATGCTCTCGGGGTGCAGAGGTGTTTCCAAGCAGGCAGAGAGGAAGAGCTAGTCATTACTGATGTGAGACGCATGGATCTGCAGATGTATGGAGCTGATACCTTTCCTGATCATCCCCAACCTCCTCTTCCTGCTTCATAAGCCCGGTTTTCCTCCAGAGAGGTGGTTACATGCTTTGAAAATAATTAGCAGTGGGAGAGTTATTGAGTGAGTGGCTGTGTTTAAGTGAAACTGATGAAATGGAGGTGTGTGCGGATGGCAAGTGTGTGTATAAGTATGCGCCCAGGGGTCAAATGTTAATCCCTATTGATTCAGCAGCAGTCTGCATACAGCACCGCTGGGAAACAGTCGCCTCTGTTGGCAATCAACTAGCACAAATACATGATAAATCTTACTGTCTGCGGCCACTGATCAGTGCAGGCAAAGCACAGCCGCTACAGACAGAGACTCGGTAAACAGCCATCAGACCCGCAGAAGTAAAAGGCTAGCCGTCAACTCCATCTGCTTCAGTCCAGGCTAAAAAACTGTCAGCATTAACTAGCATGTGTGAGAATATGACATAAGGTCTGGGAGTGTTCTTGCAAACACTTGCCAAGTGCCAAAATGCAAGTAAAATTGGCTTTGATGAGCAAACAAAACAGTGCCAGCCAGTTTGTTGGTGAATTTAAAGTAATAGTAATAACAACCTTATGACACATTTGTTTTTTGTTTGTTTATTTGTAGTTTCATTTTTTGTTTTTGTTTTGTTGTGCTGTGTTTGTGTTTTTATTTGTGTTTGTGATATTATAACCTACGTATATTTGTTTGTTTTTGTTTGTTCTGTGTTCTGTTGTATTTTTAGCTGTTTTGTATTAAGACCTATGTTTGTTTAGTTTTTTGTTTTCT
>NW_015536499.1:395965-398905 GCF_001515605.1 Sinocyclocheilus anshuiensis | reverse complement strand
GAGAGAGAGAGAGAGAGAGAGAGAGAGAGATTTGTTTGTCCTGTTTTACAGTTGTTGTTTTTTCCCCCTTTGGTGTTTGTGCTGGTTTGTTCTCTGATGTATTTTGTAATTGTATTATGACTTGTGTTTGTTTTGTTTCTCTTTTTTGTTTTGTTTCTTGCTGTTTTTTGTCGTTTTTTGTTTTGTTTTGTTTCTTGCTGTTTTTTGTCATTTATTGTTTTGCTTTGGTTTGTTGTTAGTTTTGTTTTGTGTGCGTGTGTGTGTGTGTCTGTGTCTGTGTGTCTAGTTCTGTTTTGTTTTGTGTTGCCATAAATCAATGCAAATCACTCATTTTCTCATGCTTTTTATTGCTCACCCAGTCACGTAAAACAGTAATCCTCAACACAGCAATCCTTTAAGCCTCACAGGACTTTGTTCAAAACCCTAACTTTAAATATGAGTTATAATAATAATAGTGATGCTCGACTTGGCAAACAAAAGCAGTTTTGTTGCCAATTAAAATGTTTCAATTTGTGTCTTTAATTTTCTCAATTTATCCGTCATTGGCAAGTGTGACAAGATGTTAATTTTGGTCCCTATCTATGCATTTATGTACCTACTATTTCAGTACTGAAGGGAGCATGCTATAAACACGTCACCATCTGATTGGCCCTGATCTGGCCAATGGGTGATCAATGTCAATGTCAAAGAAGCAGGAACATCAATGTTCAGTAATATTATCAGCCTTATTTTGTCAAATAATTTCTAATTAACAATTACTCTCCCTTGTTATGAGGTGAACACAATCATAGATATTTAATATCCAGTGTTGAATAAAGTGGAGGGGTCGCCGAAGGTCATGGGTTCTCTGGAAAGACTTCAGACGATCATTACAAATGAAATTAAGTGGATACTTATTCACACAGAGCCAAACAAATGAGTAACCACTCTTCATAACCCGACGACACACAAACGCCAATTAGAAAAATATTAATAGCAGCTTTGATAAAGCCATCTATAAACTATTAAATGGACAATGTGAAAAATACACAGCTGGATTTGTGTTGAAACTGCTCAGAATTTAATTTCAGGCCCAACGGTGTTTCTTTGGGACGGTTGGAGAAACATAATGTAATAATGTTTGCCAAATCAATAATAATTCTTCATTTTTCCCTCTTACTCTTTTCACCTCTCTACTTTTTTCCCCTCAATATCATTCTGTCTCTCCGTTTCTTTTCGTTTTATTTTCCGTTCTCCATTCACTACCCTCTTTCCCCGTTTTAACTCTTATTCACTCTCTCCCATTCCCTCTCTAATCCGATCATGCAGGGAATAAGTGTATGCACCATGAACACATTTAATTTTCCCAGTTGGTTTTCAGCAGGCCTAGAGGTGTGCTTTAATAAGGATCAATGGCACTTTATCTAGGACAGGACCCACTTCACAGCATGCAAATTAAACACCAACACTTACAGAAGAAAGGGGAAAAAAAGGAAAAGAAATGGATTTAATTTAAAAAAAATGTAGAACCACAGGCTCTGGGAATTCAATTAAAGGATTTATGCAAAGGTTGGCTAGCTTTTGGTGTTGCAGTTACTGTTTGTATAATGAGCTTTTCATATTAAAAATCAATAGGTAATCTAGGGTGGAAGATCAACTGCTTACGTACATTTTTGAAATCAATTTGAAAAATAGCCCATCAGCCACGTCACAAAAAACAGGCCTCTATCAGGGTGGATATGGATCTGGAAGCCTGATTTTAGTTGGGAATTCTGGGTTAGGGTTGTTTTGAGAGGTGGGGCTTGCAAAGATGCCAGGAGAGGGATTGTGCCATATTTTTTCAGAGAAACCAAACATTGTGATTGTCGAAGCCATAGCATAATCATTAACACGTGTGCTCCAACACATTCATGAGGACAACATTTCATGCCACTCATGCAAATTGAACCTTTTATGGAGCATGATTAATGTCATGACAGAATTACCAAATTTAAACTTTCCAGCTTTCCATAAAACGGCTGACCCTTATGAACATTCCAACTAGGGCTGAAACGATTCCTCGAATACCTCGAGTAACTCGAATACATAATTTGCCTCGAGGCTTCGTTTAGTCCATTTACTGTAACTACACACGGAACACAGTGTTTCCCCACGGATCATTATTACTGACGCACAACCCGATAAACGCAGGACCATAGACTGTAAAAAAAACAAACAAAAAACAAGAGCTGGACATATTTAAGACCGTAAATCAATATGGTGGGTAGTTATGATTTCCCTACGTTAGCTATGTTTTGTGAAAGACCATAAAAATACCACAGAAAGTTAGCCAATACCACACGAAGAGTGCCAGTTTTCATCTCTAAAATCAGCATGATTACAAATGTGATACTGAGTTTATGCAATAGTTCAATAAACAAGAAGTTAATATTAAGAGAATTACGTTTTAGACACCATATTGCCTGTTTTTGCTCTATTTCGCCAACAAAAAAATAATTCCAAACACAGGCACAGTAGGGCTGTCGCGGTGAGGGAATTTCCCTTGCGGTAATTTTGAGTGGCTCAATAGCGCGGTATGCGGTATTATCGCCATACATACACACACACATATATAATCTGTGTGTTTATGTGTTACGATATAACTAACGAAGTCATATTCAGAAACCAATGAAACCAAAACCAAATAGTGTTGAAACAGGAAGTGAAGTAAACAGAAGAGAATGACAAAATAACAGTCCACATAACAGTACATAAATCTGACAATAAGATCGTTTGGCTACCGTAACAGTTCGTTCTGATCTGATCTTCTAATCTGACTGGACAAGAGACTTTCTATTGATATTTCCACCTGCGCGCGTTTTAGACAGGCTATCAGTCGGTGCAGTTACAGTGTTGCGCCACAAGGTGTTTGAGTGAGTCTTTAAACCGTTCATTCAACTACACGTTCAAAAACGCTGATTC
>NW_015536499.1:394172-395559 GCF_001515605.1 Sinocyclocheilus anshuiensis | reverse complement strand
TTTATGTTTAAAATAACAAAATATTATTTATGCATTTGTAACTGCAGGTTAAATGCATTCATGTCCCTCTGAGATCAATTAAATTATGTAAATAGGCCTACATCTAAATGCCTTTTCGGATGCAGCTTCTGTGTTTCCTCGGCATTGCAAAGATGAATTTTGATACTGATATAATTTGTTTTGTGACAGCCCAAATGTCTTATCCTAACTGACTGATTAAATGTAAGAATTTGACTCAAAAGATGATGCACACTTTTATTTAAAAAAAAGGCTTTATAAAGGTAAAAATGCCCATAAAATGCAAAAATAAATTTTAACTTATTTGAACAGATTAATTTCTATCACTGCTGTGAACTGACCCGCACACAGAATATGAAGGATATCAAAAACAAGTTTTACACACACACACACACACACACCAGTACGTAAAGGGACATTTAAGAAGGTTTATTCTCCAAATAACCAAAAAATGTGTTTAGAAATTGTGCATGGTCTCTTGTTCTTGTTCCAAGTTACCTTCCTGTCCACTGATTTTTGCCTCTCACAAAAGCCACCAATTCCAAGAAGACAGTAAAGACTTATGTCATGTATGAGCTTTAGTTTGGCAAAACTTGAAAGTTAAGTTGCATGACAAATGCAATATTTAGGCATTATTATTATTTTTATTACTATTATTTTGATTTATGCCTTAGTTTTAGTTTGTACTGTTTATCTTTTTTAAAGTAATGTGAAATTGATTTTTGTATTTTTTTTTATTGATATATTTGTATTTGCATTTTGAATGTAATTTGGCAATTAAATGCATTAAATGGGTTAAGTTATCACGGTTATTAATGTATGCAATTTCAGCAATAAAAATGTTAATTTTTCTAAAAAGAAAATAAATTAGTTGTTTATTTTTAGAGACCTATCTTATTATCTCTTATAGTGTTGTCAAAAGACCCGGTATTTCGGTACCAAGTCGGTACAAAAAAAATGAAAACGTTACGGTACCAGGTTTTCTTAAGTACCGGTTCTTGATGCGCCATCAGAAAACTATCCTCTTCCAGTGTTGCCAAGTCCACGGTTTTCCCGCGGAATTGGGCTGCTTTAACACTGTTGCCGCGGGTTGTTTTTCATGTCCGCGGGTTGAAAAACGACCCCATTAACGTGATATTTAGTCCCTGGAATGCGAATTTTACCGGGGGAACCCCGCCAAAACACGTGTATTTTATCCCCAGAACGCGATTTTTAATGGGGGACCTCGAAACGCGATTGGGCGGGTTTTGTTGTGAAATCCTGGCAACCTCTTCATAAAAGCAGTGGCGACCTCAAGAGGAGGAAACGCATCAAACTAACAAAACACCCCGATCAAGTTCAAGCAGGTAAGTTTCAATTACATTTTTAA
>NW_015536499.1:379706-393829 GCF_001515605.1 Sinocyclocheilus anshuiensis | reverse complement strand
TATATTATATTTTCCTTTTACAGCTGCAGACTGAGGAAGATCCTGAAACACACCAGCAAGCCCTAAAACAGGCAGCAGTCTACAGATGTTTTTCAGCGGCAGCAGAACTATGACTAAACTTTTGGGTGAAACTTGTTTACTTTTTTCATACTTTTATTACTTGTGGAAAAACTTGAAACAATTTTAAATAAGTATAAAGAATGGCATTGGTTTTGTACATTTAATTTTTGTTTAACGTTATTAATAAAAATGTTGTTCAATTAGCATGTTTTTGTGTTTTGCTTTGGTACCGAAATTGGTACCGAGAACCGTAGATTTTCACTGGTATCGGTACCGAATACTGAAATTTTGGTACCGTGACAACACTAATCTCTTATATATTTAGTATTGCTTTTTAACAAAGAAATATGACTTCTTATCCGATTAATCTGTAGAATACTCGATTACTAAAATAATCGATAGCTGCAGCCCTAATTCCAACTTTGTGTAAAAAAGCAGAGTTCTCATTACATTGTAATTAAATTGTAATTACAGACTGTATTTACATTATTAACAGTACAATAAATCCAACATGACATGAACACTGCATTAATACCGCTCGCCCTCTTCTTCATATAATTTCATGCAATCTCTCCATTACACTTTGAATAAAAATGGCAAAAAAGGAAAAAACATTGCTTTCATGATGCAGTCTATAGTGAACCATCCCTGGCCTAAGCAAATAAGAGGCCCCTGAAGAATTAATCGAAGCGACAGAATCCTCTCAAACATCATCAATGCATGTCATTGGAAGTCATCGTCTAATTCCGCTAGCATTCATGTGCTAGATCTGATGGTCTTCAGATGAACACTGAATGAGCTCCACACACTCAGATGGATGGGCCGCCGTGTGACTTTGACTGGGGGTCAAACCGGAATGACATGACAGCTCCCGGGCTTGCCCGAATGCTGCCTGCCTTCCTCTGATTGGTCCTTTATCGATTCAGACACCTTCCTGGCCACATCAGCTGATCAAGCAATAAGCTATTTGCTCAGTTTCCTACTGCACAATGAGTCTCTTGCTCCAAAGAGCTGCAAGCGTATGTACGTGTGTGGTTGCCTCTAGACTCACACTTTATTTTAATGAAATGGTGTGTCTTGGTAGACTATAATCCTGGTAATAGGATTGAGTTGAGACACACATGCCAATACAAGCAAATGGGATTGTGTGCTTTTAGGTCTCAGATTGTCTTCCAGGCTCATAATAGGTAACGCAAGGGTAGGTGAGAGAGATGGAGAGAGAATTGAGTAACATCAAGCCAACATATCACTCAATTAGATTAAAGATTAAAGTCTATTCAAGGTCTGATGTTCAGTTCTAACCAGAGAGTTATGTAGGACGAGGCGCTGTGCTGTTTACATGCATAGTTCACACAGTCCGCTGCTTTGAACCTACTGTCCCCATGTTGGATCCAATTTAACTGCAGAAGGGCTGTAAAAGAACATTTCTATGTAGTGGAATGTCTGACGGGCCATTTGTTGGGGTTCATCTGGACCTGTGGGCTGGTTCCTTAGTGTCCGGGTCCGCTTGAAAACTGGGGTGTACAGGTTGAAAA
The DNA here is from genome assembly GCF_001515605.1 of Sinocyclocheilus anshuiensis. NCBI lineage: Eukaryota > Metazoa > Chordata > Actinopteri > Cypriniformes > Cyprinidae > Sinocyclocheilus > Sinocyclocheilus anshuiensis. The sequence goes on along the minus strand of NW_015536499.1, from coordinate 392,234 downwards.
CTGATGTACGGTTCATGTGGACCCCAGAACAGTTCAAAGAGTTAAGTTCAAAGAACTTAAGCACTACTGATAATGGATTTCTCAATGCTGCATGCCTTCTGCAGTAAATACACTTGTCAGCTGTTCTTTAGAAACAAGGGGAGAAAATCCTGAAAAGAGACCGGAAGGTCCCAACGGTGAAAACTGCCTAAACGAACTTAGTATGTCTTGAGTCTTGTTATCTAGACCAGTGGTTCCCAACCATGTTCCCCCCACACATTTTGCATGTCTTCCTAATCAAACACCTGATTCAGGATATCAGCTCATTAGTAGAGACTCCAAAACCTGAAATGGTTGCATCAGACAAAAGGGATATGCAAAATGTGCAGTGCTGGGGGGAGGCAGTCTCTAGGACCGTGGTTGGAAACCACAGTGTTTTTCCCATCCCTGTTTCTGTAGGCACCCCAAAACCACATATTTCCCAACTCTTCCTAATCAAACACCTGGATCGACTCATCAGCTCAGTAGATACTCCAAGACCTGGATTAGATATATCCAATAAAGGAGACTAAGGTTGCAAAGGGATGGAAAATGTCCAGTAATTTTCCAGAAACTTTCTAGAATTTTTGGAAACTTGGAAACATACAAAATGCGTGGTTCTGGCCTCCAGGACAGGTCTGAAAAACTCTGATCTAGAACAGTGTTTCCAAACCCTGTTCCTGGGGGCACCCCAACACTACACATTTTCAAGCTTTAGCTAATCAAACACACCTGGATCAACTCATTAGCTCTTTAGTAGACACTGCAAGATCTTAAATGGGTGGGTCAAGTAAGCAAGACCAAAACGTGTACTGTTGGGGTGCCTCCAGAAACAGGGTTGGGAAACACTGATCTGGAAAAACCTTGAAAACGAACAGGGATATTGTCAGATATATCCAGAGGGCAAGAGTGGCTATAGTGGCCATTAGATTTGATATACTAGTGGGTCGTTCCAGGCCGAGTGCTCCGGTAGAAGACAGCACAGCAGCCTGCACCGGAAACATTCCGGCAGGCTGAGCGAACCGGTTCTCTTCTCAACCTGCAGGCCCTAATTACCAATTATGAGTCCATTAGGGCTGCTGGCAGCTCATCGTGTCCCGCCGCAGCGGAAGGGGTTCTGGGTGTAGACCTCTGCCCCACTTCGCTCCGCTCCACTGAGCGCCTGTCAGCCCCGTTTGCGCCGCTGCCGTGATAGGACCCATGTACAGGCAGATAACAACACCTGACCTTACAACCGGTTACCGGGAGACACTCGCCATGCCGACAGGGCTCATCGCAGCGCGACAGCAGTGGCATAAATCTGAGCTTCTCGGGGTGACGAGACTTCATTAAAGAAGCACGAGAGAGAATGGGTAATGCCTCTGTAGTGTACTAATAGAAGCAGAGCCCTCGTTAGCCGAGCACGAGGAAAGATCCATCAACAGCATCTCCTTCTTTCGCTCGGCTTACAAGGGGACCGAGAGCGAGAGAGATTTAGACTCCCATAAGGAAGCACTGGCAGCAGTCTCGCAGCAGGCTGGTTAAATTATCTCACAGGCGAGAGGTGAGACACTTGCCAATGCACAGAGGAACTTGTTAAAGTCCCCCTTTTAGAGCAAAGCGTCGCCTAATGTACGACTATTGGGCCATGGTCAAAAGTTCAGCCCCTGCATATGTAAAAAGGTAGCGGAGCGCCTGAGGCAGAATCCTGGGGAAAATAATTGCGCTAAACTGCTGAAAACGCGCAGTCTGATGCCGGACTGGATCCCAATGAAGCGATTGTGAAGAAGGCGGGCATGACGGGGGGGAAGGTGGGGTGCTGATTGGGCAGCTGTGATTTTCCCAGCAGCTTCATGTCCCAAAGCATCAAGCAGCTATTAGATGCCACAAATACCCAACCGTCTAAGAAATGTCAAACCAAACATGCTAAAACAGCTGTTTGACTACACAAATGAAAATGTTACAGAGGCTTCGGGGACGTACAGTACTTCACATAAAACCATATAGGAAGTATCAAAAATGGCCTTTTTTTGACATTGAGCAAAAATATCTAACAAACATAAACCATTGCAGATCTAATAAAAACTAAATTTCTTGAAAATGTAAAATTTGCTCATGCAAATGAGACAAATGAGGAATTTTTGGATTTCTGAGCAAGTAACGTCAATTGCTATGTTTTGTTGATTCAAACCCTATTTTAGTAAGTCATATTAAATTCAATTCTAGTACAGTACAGTATATTATAGTTGCAAATAACTTTCTCATCAAAATGATTCCAATGGCAGATGGTTGGTTTGTATCCTAAATTGTACACTAATATCCTCAGTGGTGAGTTTAGTCAATGGAATGATGCATTTTTATCCCTGCTTCTCACTGACAGGACATCCATATGCCAGGAAAGATCAGTACCGTCAATTCTGCTCAGCACAAGAGACCACTTGATTATTATGAGGAGAAAATGACTCCACTCTTATCAAAGCTAAACGCATCTGAAAATCAGCATGGGCCTAATGTACAACTGCAGGCCACAAAGAGAGCAAGAGAGATGCATGGCAGAACATATCTGATGTACAGATTATAGATGAACACAGTCGTGAGAGTTAAAGTCAGATATCAGTCCTGCCTCTTTCCCAATGAATTTTTATCAACTCAGCAAAACTGAAAATTATCTACAAATTACAAGATGAGATAAATATATTCGGTTTTATGAATTACACTGCAACATCCTTTGCATTTTAAAATGGCATCTGCCATTTTTATTATTATATTTTTGTTTTATTTAATTGAGACAAATTGAGGCAAACAAATATTATAATAATAATAATAATAATAAATAAATGTATTATTGGGATGTTTGATGCATCTATGTATCAAACTGTAAAGAAACACTAAACTAAATGGAAGTGTCCCACTCAGATGCAATAAAACAGCAAAATAAGAGGTTTTATTCTAGATTTGTGCAGTTATAAATCACGTACAGCTTCTTGGAGAAGACAAAGGCGTATTACTGAGCTTGGGTGTAATATCGTTCCAGGCTCTTCCTGTCAACATTCTGCAGAGCTTTGCAACCTTGAACAATTTCCCAGCATCCCATATGAGACTGCAAGCAATTAAAACGATACCATCTTCATAACCTCACAACCAATAAATAAAATAACAGCACTGTTTTGTGTTAAGTTCACTAATATTTGAGGGGTTTCAGAAAAGGGAGAGAGAAGCACATTAACACCTTGGTAAGAACTGGGGTTTTCCTATGTTAAGTGTCATCTGTACTGCACTTAATATATGGTGAAAATAAAATCATTAATGACATCATTGGAAAATTTGCAAACTGAATCGTGATTCATTACCTTAAAAAAAATTGATATTTTCTTCAGGAAACACACGTCTAAAATGTTGGTTCTTCTTTACATGTTCAAAACTATGAAATGTTACAAAAAAAACATGACAAAAAAAAAAAAGTCAAATGAACAAATCACAGTTCAGAAACAGCAGCAGCAGAATGCCTTGATCCACACCGACGTCCATCAAACATGACTGAGAGCTGGAGAAATGAGCGGTTTTGAGTTACGACTGGGCCGTGCGCATAAACTTCTGGCATATTCATAACCATCTCTTTAATACATAATCAGCACGACTGAAATACTCAACACTACATCAAAACCTGCCTTCAGAGTTTTCAACCAAAATTAAAACAAAGAATACATCAAATGCATTGTGTGGCCTAAAGCGTATCAGAAGCGGAAGGAAATGCTTCAGGTGCGAAACAGGCAGATACTTTATGATTTATGAGGATGTTGAATTTTATAGTTTGTCTCTGTAAGTGTATGTGACTCGCCTCTTCGGGCTAAAACGGGAGAGTGTTGCCTACAGGAAGAGCTGCCCGCCTGATTTATGCGGCGCTGGGCTATACGAGCAGCGCTACGGCAGCGTGACACACACACACACGCTCTGCTAACTACAGGCGATTCCTGCTTAGGAACCCAAAAACATGCTAGTGAAACTTTCTTGGACCACAAAAAATTCAAGTACCAACCACCGTACCTGAAAAAAGTCACATAAAAGCAGGTGTACATTTACAGATGGTGTGAAATGAAGAAAACAAAGAGCACCTCAGTCACAAAATCATATATGCGACAAACAAAAGACGCAATAGCTTTGTTCTTCAGTCTAGCAAGCTACTGTTGCATTTCAAGGTACCGTAGGTTTCCAATGAGAAGGCTATTGCAAAACTTTAAGATACCTCATTTTGGCCAATAGTTAAGCTAGCATCACATGTATTCATCCAGAAAAGAAATACTAGAACATAAGGGCCTTTCGCACCGCTTTAGTTCCAGAACTAAATGTACAGTACTAAAGTACTGGGACGATTTTGCGCGAACTATTTTCCAGTACAATTTAAAGGGTTGCATTCGCACTGACAGTGTGCACTAAGAAGTGACGTAAGCCGGTCGACAGCGACATCATTTGTGCGCGGCGTTCAACAACAGAAACAAAGAAAAACAACATTAACAACAGGAGGATGGAGGACGCTGTGATCGGAGCTGTTTTTGTTGTGTCTCACGGGTTTCACAATAATGGACATGGAAAGTCGACGTATACGTAAAGCGATTGAAAGAACGGAAAGGAGGACTAAGAATCTCCAACGACAACTGGCAGTGCTACATTTGCTACAAGTGCCTGCACTTCAGCAGCCATCCATCTCTGTTTTCCATACTTGCGAAATAAGTTGACAATGTTTACAGTATGTTTACACAGCGTTTTAAATCATGGCGGGTGAGGGCGTTTTCGTACGCGTTTGGCCAATCAGTGTCTACTTACGTCACGATTAGTACCAGTTGTGCTGGTTAGACCCTGCTCCGGAGTAGGAGCTAATTTGGTTCTCGAAAAAGGCAGTCCGGTACTAAAATCGCACCCAGTTCCGGCGGTGTGAACACGCCAAAAAGTGGGTAGTTCCACAATTAGTTCTGGTACTATGAAAAGGTTCTTGCGGTGCGAAAGGCCCTATAGTGACAAGCTCAGTGGAAAGAAATTCAAGTCGAGTCAACTTCTTGCACAATATATCGGTACCATATCGGTTATTGGCCAAATATTAGATTTATTTATTTAAAAGCACAAATAACCATTAACATTATTAAATAATCCCAAACATGACAGATTTTCATACTGTACTGTAAAATTTAATTTGCAATATTTAAAACAACTTTTTTATTATTTTGTTTGTTTGTTTCGAGGTTGTTTTATTTAGACAAAATAGTATATCATTTTAAAATCAAAGCAAGCAATGAATGAACGAGCGAACCAACCAACCAACCAATCAGTTTATTGGTATCAGGCAAAATTTTTATATCAGTGCACAACTACTATATTTACTATATTTAATGCAATACCAGAAAATATAATCAAAAATACTTCAATTAAAAATGTAAATTGGAAATGTTCTGTTACACCCAGCATATTTTTATGCAACTTAGGGTTTATTCATAAAGTAACGTTTTTGCAGCAACACACTAACATCAAACTCCATTCAAATTAGCTGTATATCAAGTCTACCGTGTGCTTCACATGAAGAAATCGAATTGTGTGACATGTTGTTGATGCCTACGAACAATGATCAAAATCGGTTGCCATTTTAGTTATGATGCTGAAGAAGTAGCTGTTTAAAAACTAAAAAAAAAAAACTCGATTAAGGAGCATTCTTAATCGTCCACTACATCAAGTGAAAGAGGGAAAAATGACATATCTTGCTCTTACCATAGACTTGGTGAAGGGTCTTGCAAAGGTGAAGAGCAGGGTCATGAGCCACCAGCTGCGGTGGATGGAGGTGTACATCATGTTCCCAGGATGCAGTGCGTTACAGGTGACGCCGTGGGGCGACATGCGGCGGTGCAGCTCGCTGGAGAAGAGGATGTTGCAGAGTTTGGCACGGTTGTAGGCTAGCATTGACCAGTACTCCTTCTGTGGAGGTGAAAGCAGATTCGGCTCCACCTTCCCACACGAGTCCACCAGATCCGTGAACCTTCACAAACAACAAAGAGCAATTCATACTAACATCAAAACAGAAGACACTTATTTTGAGAAATGTCTCTTTTGTTTGTTTTCTGTTCTGATTTGTGTCTTGTGTGTGGTTTGTTGTTTATGTCTTATTTTATTTTATTTTAAGGTTGTTTTTTTTAGGTTTTCTGTGTTTTTTTGTATTGGTTTTTGTTTTGCTGTTTTGTTTTGTGTTGGTGTTTTGTTATTTTTGTGTTATTTTTGTTTTCTTGTAAGTGTCTTGTTTTGTTTTATGTTGGTTTTTATGCTTTGTTTTGTGTGGGGTTTTTTTGGTGTTACTGTTTGTGTTACTGTTTTGTTTTGTTTGTTTTTTTAATTGTTTTTTATGCTTTGTTTTATGTTGGTTTTTATGTTGGTTTTGTATTTTTCTTGTAGGTGTTTTGTTTTGTTTTCTGTTTACTTTACTTTTTTATGTTTTGTGTCTTGTTTGGCATCTAGTTTCGTGTCTTTGTTTTTTAATTTGTCCAAATGGAAGTCTAAAGTCACCAAAATTGTTTGGTTTCCAACATTCACAGAAGAAAGAAAGTCATACAGGTTTGGAATTTGGAAGGTAAATAAAAGATAATAGAACTCTCATTTTTCAATATTGAACTAAGGGACCAAATTGATTTCTCACCAACTACAGTGTGACTAAAGTCTCAAGTCTAAGGTTAACAGGCGGGAATAACCTCCAGAATGTGAGCCGATGGAGAAATGAACTAAATGAGTGTTGGCAGGCCAGGTCTGGCTTAATGCAAATCAAAGCTACGACATGATGTTCTTAAATTGGCTCTGACTAAGCTGTTAAACGTCAGATGTTTGACAAGGCCCCTGAACACAAGACATTATATTTTCTCGATGTGTCCTTGTGTGTGTGCGTGTGTGTTTGTATGTGTGTGTGTGTGTGTCTGTGTGTGTGCGTGTGTAAACAGTCCCAAGAAACTGCAGTAAAATGAATGGTCCCTCCTCTAGTGCGTATCAGAGCCCGCAATCGCATTCAGCATTTACCTCTTAATTATGCGCTTTACATAACAACCAATCAAAACGTCACGTTCGCTGTATGACAAGCTCAGTGTGGCCAGTGTTGATGTTTGACACGTTATATCTCTGCTTGGGTAAACAACAACATCTGCGGGCATCACGTTGTTACAAATACTAAAGGTGTGAACTGTGGCAGTGGAAAGGAAACTAGTTAATTAAAGGAATAGTTCACCAAAAAAAAAAATTTTATTCAATAAAATTCAGATATAATTTATTCACTTTCCTGTTTCCAAACCCAATATGACATCAGCACTTTTTCCCCCAAAGAATGAAATTAGCAGGGTCTATCAAGTTAAATAAATAAAGTAAAATAAATAAATAAGTATCATCTTTGCTAAGAGTGGTCAGGGATCAACACTAAGAATTTTTTCCACTGGCCCAGTGGTTCAAATTTTTACTTGCCCTGCCAACATTTTCACTGGCCCTGTCACAAAAAATAAAATAGTTGCTGTTATCATTGTTTTTGATCTGTTATCTTGTATTCTGATAAATAAGCTTATAGGACACCAATATTTATAAAATTTTACAATTCTCTATTTCAAGTTTGATACCACAGCAAAAATCACTAGCCAAAAATAAACATAAATATAATAAAGTTTAAACATTAAAGACAAGTGACAGCCAGTAAATAAGAAAAAATGAACAAATAGCACAATTAAATATAGGCCTATAGCACAAAAATCGAAATGAAATGATTCTTTATGTTTGTAGATGTTCAGGTACAGAAATTGAAAAATCACATATAAAATAACATTAGCATATTCTTCACTCTGTGTTGCACCTTGATATTTTTTTGCATTTTAATCATGAATTGAAAAAAAGAGCGCAATGTTTGACTTATATTAGACTGTATAGTTTCAAAATCTGAAGCAAAAACAGAATAACCTGACTTTAGCTTTGTGAAATTATGCTACATAAAACATCTGTATGAAACAGAAACAGCAGGTGGGCTGAATGAGACGCAGATTCACTCTCTGACAGCAGACAGCGCTTATGGTACAGTGATACAGCATTTCCTTGACCATAGACTGTAAAAAAAAACACTATTAACACTAATTTAAATGCATCATACGGAGACAAAATGAAAACGCCATTTCTGAAAACAGTCAGTTCCGTGTGCAAGCACGGAACAGAAGATAGTCTGAAATAAAACAAAAAATGTCCGGTGCATCTGTAACTTACTCCAGTGTATAAATTCAATATAGATTAATCATTGTTAAAGCTACAAAGTTACTTGCCACGGCGGGTATTTTGATATACTTTTGTATTTGACCGTTCAGGCGGCTCTCTGCGCGCGCTGTTCACTGAATGTAGTACTGAATGTAGTTGTCTTTCGCACCCAAATGCTTTTTAATCGCTTGAATTTTTTAATTAACAAGTCTTAAAAACACATGCAAATGATAAGTCGTGACGACGCTGCAGTGGCCCGATCGGGCAAGTGACAAATCCGTCTACTGTCCCGAACGTCTTTCACGGGCCATCGGGCAGTCCTTATTGTCGATCCCTGGTGGTCCATTATTCACTAAAAATCTTGCCCTCATTGTCATTTGTGTATGCACACATTGTAACTTAACACATAGAAACCAATAACATTTGGCATCAATTATGTCAAACCTTTAGCAATATGTCAAAGTTTGCATATGAGACCATTTTCTTGATATTTAAAACAAAAATAAAATCTTAAAATATAAAATATAAATACATTTTCAGTTGTTTGTTTTATTTTATTGTATTTTATTTATTTTTCCATGTGGTCCAGCTGACTGTGCACTGTATTCCAAGTCTTCTGAAGTAGTTCTGTGCATTCAGTGGGGAATAAAAAGCACTATTGCAATGATAATAAAAAGCTTCATGCAAAATAAACAAACAAACAAATTAATTTTATTTATTTATTTATTCATTTAAATTTTTTATTTATTTCACAATTTTTTGAGCACAATATCATGCATCCCTATTAAATTTCAAGTGCTGTGTGACACTGAACGCCGTTTAAAACTCCTTTTCTGTTCCATTGAAGAACGAAAACCGGGTTTGGAATGACATGAATGCAAGTAAATGATGACAGAATGTTTTTGTTATTAGTATTTTTGGCTGAACTACCCAGTTTAGCGGTTATATATCCATCCCCACTATCCCTCAGTCTGCACATGTTGACTTTGTCATCACCTCACGGCCAGGATAATCCATACGGCCTTCCCAGCAGAGGCATTCTGGGGTGGAAATAGTCTATTTTCAGAACAGAGGTATGAAAAGGTCAGGTCAGGCTGGTATTTAATGACTGCAGTATCCTGCTTTAAAGAGACTGAAGTATAAAGGCGTGAATCTGGTGTGAGTTTTCAGAGGTGAGTTTCCTGTCCACGCTATCAGTGTCCTCTTGTTTGGAGTCGGGAGGCAAATGCCAGCACCTATCGGTCCTGTCACTTAAGCCCCAGTGCTACAGCGCAGATAAACGTCCCCGCTGGCTCCATTTTATTCTTCCACCCTCAATCTCCCCAACCCCTCATTCTTTCCCTCCCTCTCCGAGCCGCTTTCCGTCGCTCGCACGGCCATGTCAAGGTTTAACGGCTCTTGCGGCTTTGGGAAATATAATCTCTTCCTGGGTCAGAGGTCAGATGGGGAGCTCAAAAGGCCACATATTAAAGGCGCTGGAATTTATAGAGATGAGGAGGTAAGGATCAAAAATGATCAGGTGTAGCAGAAGAAATAAACTGTAAAAGTTAAATGGAGGGGTTACTGCGATAACAAGTAAGTGATTTTACTGTTGGCGAGAGCAAATTGAGATTTTGTTCCCTCAATGACACAAGGGGCTTGTTAATCTAATGGACCCTCACACTCTCAGAGCCGAAACTGTTCTTCAAAGGACTTTCATTTAATAATCACGTTACAGGAAGAGTAATCCCCAAATATTAGCTCTTTTTCTACATACTATCTGTACTACATACACTATACACACATTTGAGAATCTGAGAACAGAAGTGGCCCGTTTTTCAACCAAGAGGTCAGGGTTTTGATAGTTAGCATGGTCTAGTTAGCATGTGCTGATAGATATCGTACACAATCTGACTGTAAAGAGCAACCTTCTCTATTGTCGCAAAATTATCCGACTCAAAAATTATAAATCAATCTGGAGACGCTGTTGATGACTGTTGGTGAAGTGACAAGTGAGAGTAAATGGATAATTGTGCACAAATGCTTCAGAGCTGAAATGAGGGAATGATGGGAGATAATCTAAAGTAAATAAAGGTATATAATCTAAAGTACATACTGGTAAAAAATGTATAGCCTGAATGCACTGTAAGTCGCTTTGGCTAAAAGCGTCTGCTAAATGCATACATTATTATTATTATTAATTATTAATTATTATTATTAAAGTCTCACCTGTGAGACTCTGAGGAAACCACCACCACACGAGCCGGAGTGGAGTGCCGCAGGACGTCCTGCAGGAGCTCAACCAAGTAGAAATGGCCAAGATGACAGATCTGAAAGGTGGTTTCCAGCCCGTCCTCCGTTAAATTCCAGGGCTGCGTGCAAACCGCTGCATTACACACTAGGATGTGCAACGGCCTTCAGAGAGAGAAAACAATGAAATCGACTGAGTGAAAATAACACATTCTTGCCAAATACAAAAAAATAAACAAACCAAACATCACAAACAAAACAAAACAAAACAAAAACCATAAAAGCCAAAAAAAACAACCATAAAAAAAAAAAAACACAAAAACAAAACAAATAAGAAACTAAAATAAACCAAATCTAATCAAACCAAAACCACAAACAAAACAAAAACCAAGCCAAACCAAGATAATGGTCCGTGTACTTTTGCGTCCATTCATTTTTCCTTTTTTTTTACCCAAAAATGAAACACGGAAAATGGTTTTAAACAATGATGCATAGAATAGACACAAACAAATTTTCATTATTCAAAATTTGTATTTCATTAAAAATCGTAAAATGATATAAAGCTTGTTTTTTAATGTATATAAATGCTAAATTTAATTTCTAGCTTTTTTAACGTCTCTATACAGACACTATAAGCGAAGCATCCTCTTGCGCTACTGACGTGGCTACCAGTAACCTTTATGAAAATCTTTGGCTTTAAAGGGTTAGTTCACCCAAACATTTAAATTAGCCCATAAATTACTCACCCTCAAGTCATCCTAGGTGTATATGACTTTCTTCTTTCAGATGAATCCAGTCGGAGTTATATTAAAAATTGTCTTTGATCTTTCAAGCTCTATCGTTGTACTCAGCGGGTGTTGCATTCCTTCGGTTCAAATGACGTGAAATAAAAAGCACCCTTCCACAAAAAAAAGTGTCTCACACGGCTCCGGGGGATGAACAAAGGCCTCCTGTAGCGAATCGATGCGTTTTTGTAAGAAAAATATCCATATTCAAAACGTAATAATCACTTGAATCTAGCTTGCGCTCACTGTTGTAAACAGAAGCAGTTCCGGGGGAATGACGTATGAGTTCAGCGTTGCGCATGCGCCGCTCAGAAGTGATGCACGCGGAGAGATCGAAACAAAACAACGGTCACTAATTAGAAGTACAAAACGAGGATTTGTAAAGAAGAATGTCGGAGGATTTCGATATAAGCCAAGAGGAGACTTGTTTTCCTTTGCTAAAGTAAGGAAACTTTGCTTCCTTTGCTCCTGTAAACAAACGTTGGTTTTCACGAGACTCACCGGCGCATGCGCAACGCTGACCTTGTACGTCATGCTCCCGGAGCTGCTTCTGCGTATAACTGTTGGCGCAAGCTAGATTCAAGTTATTACGTTTTGAATATGGTATGGGCTAATTTAAATTTTTGGGTGAACTAACCCTTTAATGTTATTATGATATTGAAAATTTTTCATGTCTAAAAACATGTATGAAATACAATACAATTAGGGATGTAACAATTCACTCAACTCACGATTCGATTCGATTCCACGGTTTATAAATTATGCTCAAATTATTACCTGCACAGTAAAAAAAAAAAAAACTAAACATTAAAATGCTGAGAAAATTTTTTTTATTTAAAAGTAGATTATTGGGTTGAGTGTTGGAGTTCCCAGCATGCACTGGGGAATGAATAAATAAAATGGATGCCTCGTTTGTCAGTTCTGTCAGGACCACTATCGTCAAAGATGCCAAGCCTAGCATGGATGAGATCAGGGAGAGCAGCGATAACCCCCCAGGGTAAACAGAACAGAACCAATATATATGTATTGCAGATATCGTTAAAGTTCAATAATGTTATGTACACATTTTAGAATTAGTCTGATTCAAAGGAGAATCAGAAGGCTGAATCCCGACTGACGGGGAGGAGTTGGGGATGGAGAAGGGTAATTAGCTATTGAGCAATGTGAAAACTGCTGGCAAGGGACCTTATATATGAATGCTTTAGATAGGTGTCGTATTCCCATAGGTAGATGGGGATCAGCTGAGAGTCAGCTGATGCGAGCTTGACTAACG